>NC_091459.1:19529643-19874643 GCF_027789765.1 Dendropsophus ebraccatus | reverse complement strand
TTGACTCGTAAACCTCACTATTTAGTTTTCCAAAGAGGCGCCAAGCCGTCATAAAGAAAGAGACGGCTTATTACACTTGGCACAGAGGTGACAATAAATGAGGCTTTCCTTGTCATCTGATCGTCTAATATTTTTTTCCTGCTTGATGTATTATTAGTTGTGGTACAAGAACTTCTAAGAACATGAAAGATGTCGCCTTAGAATCCATTAGAACAGCCATCCGCTGTTACGATGAATTCATCTTCTCTTTCAACAATTGATCCTTTACTTTTAAAGAAAAAGTAGCTTTCACGACAAAAGTTGTCTTCACGACGGAACACTGATAAAATTCAGCATTTCTATTGTTTTCATCTTTATTAAGAATCAATTAGCAGAAAGTATTTAAAACAGCTTTTCATATTAATACAAAGCCGGATTTACCTCGATTTCATACGAGGTCAGCTCCTTAGCATAAAAATTTAAGCCTTGCTCTCGAAGAGGAAAAAGCCTGCAAGAAACGCATCATAGCATTAGTGATATCACCTGAATCCTTACGCTAAAAAAGTGGGGGGTGACACCTGATAACAAAATACAGCGATATTCCACAGCAGGTCTACCTTTATATTACAAAGACATTTGCTGTTTTGGGCATTAGGCTGGCAGAAATAGAGGTACCTTAGCATATTAAAATATTGGGGTGTGCTACATACAGGTGCAAAGGAAAGCACAAATGTCAGTATGAGATTATTTAACTCCTGGACTCTTAAACCTTAGGCCCCCAACAATTAAAGGGGTTATCCAAGTGTCACTGTCCTTATAAAACTTTCAAAATTTAAATCAACAGTAGATGTGATATAAAGCAAGTTTGTAATTTACATTCATATTTTTTTTTCTTTTTTAGTTACCATGGAAAAGACGGCACTTCTTGTGTTCAGAATCCTTTTTTTTTTTTAAGAGTCTAAACACAGGAAGTCCTGTATTACATCTACACTCACAAAGAGAAGGCAGTCATGTGATTGATGGACACATTGAACCCTGACTCTCTGTACTGGCCTGTGTTGTTTTTTTTTTAAACCAGCACAAGACTAGAAGATATGCTTTCAGGAGACTGGACCTGGATTTCTGGTAAGTATAGTTTTTTTTTTTTACAGCATGATAACAACAACAAATGTATATTGCAAACAGCCTTTATTTCACATCTGCTGATTTAAATTTTGAAAGTTATAATGACAGTGACACTTAAAAAAAAAATGGTGGCCTGTTCTCAGAATAGGCTAACAGTACGAGGCTATGTTCCTGCACAGTATTTTGCAACCAAAACCAGGAGTGGATTGAAAACCCACAAAGGCTAGGCTTACATAATGTTGAAATTGAGTGGATGGCCGGCCACTTAATGGCAAATAATTGCCGTTGTTTTTAAACAACGGCCATTGTTTTGAAAAGGCTACTGCTATTTGCCATTGAATGATGGCCATCCACTCAATTGCAACAGTGTGTGAACATAGCCTTTGTGGGTTTTCAATTTACTCCTGGTTTTGGTTTCAAAATACCGAGCAAGAATACTATGTAGGAACATAGCCTTAAAGTGCAAGAGATGCCAGAAGTGACACTGCTACTAAGGATGGTCCGAACCTGCCGAGGTTCGGGTTCGTATGAAACCGAACGCTCGGCATCAGATTCCCGCTGTCTGGCCGCTCCGTGCGATCCTCCCGCTGTACGAACCCAAACCTCGGCAGGTTTGGACCATCCCTAACTGCTACCAATTGGCATCATGGTCGAAATATGACCAAAGGGTAAGGTCGTTGTGTGAACATAGTCTACCTTGCAGAACTGCTACAAATGTTACAGCGACTCAAAGTATAAACATATGTATGAACTGAAGAGGCTGTAACACTAGAATAAGTGTTGTAGCGCCTTTAAACAGCTGATCAGTGGGGAGCCAGGAGCTAAACTCTCACTGATCTAATACTGACAATAAGCCATCAATCTGAGCTTTACAAAAGCCTAACCGCATGTCATTTTGGCTTTTTTTTTTTTCCGCTACAAAAATAACCTTTACAGAACAGTAAATTGTACACCAAGGGGTTAACGTATAATTTTCTTTATTTTACAAACTTGATTCATTTGATCACCCTCACCTTCAATAACGGGAAATTGAAAAAGAAATATCTTGGATTGAATACAAAACTGACAGCACATTTTCCAGTTGATTTCTTATCTAGTAGAGTCTAATACCTACCATTGTATGTAAGTGTGATTATGTTCCAAGCGGTCATAGTCACCTTTCCATTTATTTAAAATCTCTTCAATATACACACCTAAAAATGTAGTAATAGGTTTAAAAGATTCATTGAAACTATGATGACTGTATACAAAGATAAAAAAAAAATACAATGAGTATTAAGTACATATACCTAAAGGCAATGTGAAAGGTTACCTTCTGTATGGCAACATCCTCTGGTAAGTTTGTAAGTCTTTCGCAAGATGCACAGACCTGTATAGCTAGACTTCGTAACAAAAAAGTCAGCAGAGAGGAGCAAAATCATATGAAGCACCCCCAAGACATTGATACTATTATTGCATTTATACGTAACTTTTATACGTACTTTTATATGTACCATTACCATAGGATCAAAATAGAAAAACAATGACAGTGCCGGATTTGCTGCAAGGTGGACACCAATGGCTCCCACTGACGGACCCCACTGGCTATAATGGGGCTTCTGTAATGGTGCCTGGCATTATACTGGACCAGACAGCATTGTATATCGCGCTATTCTGTCCGGAGTTTTTGGCAGAATCTGTGATGGGGGAACCAAAGATGCCGATGAGAACCTGTCCTCACATTTATTTCTTTATAGGGGTACTCCAGCAAAAATCTTTTTCTTTTAAATCAACTGGTTTCAGAATGTTATATAGGGTATTTTCCGGCGTAAGGCGACTGGGCGTATAAGACGACCCCTGACTTTTAAGAAGATTGTCAGGGGTTCGCCTTATACACCAGAAAATGTTAACCCCTGCCTGACCGCAGCCCGCAGCAGTTTACTTCACCTGTGACCCGTTATGGCAGCGGCGTCTCCTGTCCCGTTCCCAGCAGTGTGATGCACACTGCCTGTGTCGGAGATCCCCGAAGCTCTCCCAAGCAGCCGAGCGTCTCGTCGGAAGAGCTCAGAGACACTCGGCTGCCCGGAGAGCTTCAGGAGAATGACAGGCTTCAAGAACTTCCTGAGCCTCTGTCATACTCCCCAAGGAGTACAGGAGACAGGAGACGTGCGGCTGCCGGAACGGATCACAGCTGAATTAACTTTTTTTATTTTTATAATGGTCGCCCCATACGGTGGTGATGCGGCCATTTTTGAGCTCCCCCACCGTATGGGGCGACCATACATGGCGTTTAAGACGACTTCCGACTTCTAAGAAGATTTTTCAGGGTTAAAAAGTCGTCTTACACGCTGGAAAATACAGTAGATTTGTAATTTACTTCCATTTAAAAATCTCCAGTCTTCCAGTACTTATGAGCTGCTGTATGTCCTGCAGAAAGTGATGTTTTCTTTCCAGTCTGACACAGTGCTCTCTGCTGCCACCTCTGTCCATGTCACAAACTGTCCAGAGAGGTTTTCTATGGGGATTTTCTGCTGCACAGAGGTGGCAGCAGAGAGCACTGTGTCACGCTGGAGAGAAAACGCCACTTCTTGCAGGACATACTTCAGCTGATAAGTATGGGAAGACTTGAGATTTTTAAAAAGTAGTAAATTACAAATCTATATAACTTGCTGAAACCAGTTGATTTAAAAGATTTTGGCTTGAGTACCCCTTTAATGGAGATTGACTGACCTGTGCACTTACATACAACATTGCATTGTTGGCATGCCGTAATGAAGACTTGTAAAGTATGAAAGAGCAAAACATCCGAGCATATGTAAAGTAAGCGGGGGAGGCATACAGCACCACATATGTTTTTTTCCCCTCGATCCTGCACTATTTAATTCAGCAAATTACATAAACCCTTGCAAATCTCCCAAACAGACGCCAGAGTGACATGTTTTTAGCTTCAGTCAGGTAATTGGAGTCTATGAATATGTTTACGCTGGGAGATTATCTAACACATACAGCAGACATGATGTGAAAATGGCCTAAGGGTGCAAAGTCTAGGGAAGTCTGAAATCCGCTACTTTCTTAGCTCAGACTGCTGATCCGTCCCTCCTCATTGGCTGCATATAAACACAAGCTCAGCACAGGGCCGGCAGGAAGTCAGGCCATGGAAGAATGGATTGAATGATTAGAAGCTTTAGGCAACTAAACCAGCATTACGGAAAAGCCTCAGTAACGGGGGTGATGTCAGGCCTGGACATGGCAAGACGTAAATCAGTATGAGCTTTGCATGTGAGATATATGTACACATTTTTTCCCCCTATATAGGTACAATGGAACACTGCCTGAATTTGTTTACAACCTGATGGAAAAGCAGAATTACCATTGCAGATTTCCACAGTGATATTAAATACACAGTGAAACTCTGAGACAATCACCCAAAATTGCTTTAAAAGTGGTCGCCCTTGGCTTTGGAGTCCTCTAACCCCACCAGTTGTGATTTATATAACGTATAAACTACATTAAAGGGGCAATAGATACTACAATAGGCATATATGACAAATCCACTTAAAGTGTAGCTGCCATTTAAATTTGTATTGCAGAAATCAATAGTACAAGCAATTTTAGAATACTCTGTAAGAGGTTTAATTGGGCAAAAAAGCCCCTTTCTGTGCTTAAAAAGCTGTTTTCCTACCAACCCCCTGACTTCTTTTCTACTGATTATCAGGTAAAGCCTTATAGAGAAGCAAAGTGAAGACAGATTTGCTGAGTCCCCTTATAACCTATGGATGGGGGGGGGATGAGTGAGCAGGAAGAGGACAGAGCCAGCCCTGCAGTTTGGAGATTGTCTGGGCACATAAAACGCTGGATTCACGGGTCAGACTGCTCAGTGCTTATCTGGGAACATGGTGAGAGAAGATTGCAGGATGTTGCGTTTTGCAGGGCTGTTTGTCTCCTCTCTGTGCTCACTCATCCCCTCGTTCCCTCCCCTCTCTATAGAGCATAATGGACACAGAAATCCTGCTCCTTCTGAAGTGAGGGGGGAGGAAGGAAAACATCTATTTGTCTACTCAATTTTCATCTAGAAAACAACTGTAAAGAAAACATACCGTCGGGCTTAAACGGGATCTTGTTCATGTAAAATCGCAGATTGCACAAGTCATTTTGACACCGAAGATCTTTATAATTCTGCTGGGAAATAAAATAACAATTTAAATATAAATTAAAAGACAAACAAACACAAAGTTCACATAAGATGATATATAACACATATTGGAGATGCTTGGAGTTGACTAGGTAGCCCCAGAGTTTTCTGTTAACCCCCCCCCCCCTTACATTAACCTAATACACTTTTCAGGCAATCTAGGTTCACATGTTTTAGGCCGACACTCCATAGCAATATTGTGCATTTTGCAGTCACAGTGCTCTCCTATTGTAAATGACTGCTAACATCTGTAAAACTCACTGCATCATTTTAGGTTTTAGTAACCTTGGGGGGGGGGGGGGGGGGGGGGGTAATGTGCATAGAGCTAAAAGCTTTGTTAGATTGGTATAGGGGGATCGTTTTTGTGAAAGAATAAGGTCATTATTACCTGTTTAAAGCAATAAGTTATATATAAAATTGTATTAAAGCAAAATGTACCAATTCTCATATTTTTTTCCCTTTACACTACCTTGTTTGCACCTTCAGTTTTCCGTGGTGAAAGCCGGTTTCTTCATGTGCACTTCAGCCCAGGTCCAGTATCCCCCCCCCCAGCGTAACGAGATCCATCCTTGGTGGCGTGGCTCAATTCTGGCCGTGTCATTGAGGGGATGGGATTCTGATACACTGGGGACACTAGGCCCGCCTCCAGTGCACATGAAGAAACCAGAGCTGATCACGGCAACCGGGTGGTGTTCTAAATAATGGACCACGCCACCGGGATCTCCATGTCAAATTTATTTATATATATATATATATATATATATATATATATATATATATATATATATATATATATATATATAAAAGTTCACGCAGCACTCATGTTCAAAAAAAATCTTGCTGGGTGCCTGCTGTCACACCTTGGTCCACAGGTGTCTATTCAGAGACTAAAGAAATTCGACTGCAGCACATCCAGACTTTAGAGTTGAAAAACAAGTGAAAGGTTTATTCCATACGTAATACACAAGAGAAAAACAGTGATGTTTCGCTCCTCCGATAGGAGCTTTTACACACACACACCTAATCCCTCGCAGTGTGATGTCATCAGGCTGCTGTCCATCACTCTTCTTCCTACTTCTGTGATGATCTCATCTTGGCAGTAATTCTGCCATTTTTTTTTTTTTAATATTCATTCCACCCCCAGCAAACATAAAAACTTTTTTAGGGGTACATTCATAACCCTCTTTTATTTTTTTGTAGTGCTTCCGCTTTTTTTTTTTTTTTTAAATAAGATTCTAAGTCAAGTAAAATTCAAGAAATTCATGCTTAATAGTTCAGCTTTGCAGACTATGATGAGAAACCATTTAGCTGCAGTGTAAAGCAGTCAGCTAGAATAGAATATAAACTGGGAATACCACAAAGCCTCCAGGCAAGACTGCTAAGATCCTCAATGGGGGGCTGCAGTTAGCAACCAGAAGTGTTAGAAAAAAGTATATATAGAAATGTAACAAAAGGCAATTTTAGCCATGAAGGAGAAAACTCATATTTTTATGTTTAAGAATAACGATATCTATATCTATCTCCGACACAATACTGGGTAATACAGAGGACAATGAAATTCAGTATATACAAAACCTACATTTTCAATAATAGCAAAAACTATAAAAAAATGTTTTTTTCAAATTTGAGTAATTTAGTGATATAATACAGTTAACATATATGTAGATTAGGAAAACTTAAAAAAACAAGGTTATTGCAGGCTACCAAATGCTGATGATAACCTTGGAGCACTGTGGATTTTAACCATTAATGCAGAGTGACAACGACTCAATGACAAAAGAGACATGGACTTAAACATCAACCTCGCTCAAGCTGGGTTTCCGAAAGCAGAAAGCAAACTGTGTAATAATTTAGGTAGCAGCGCCTTGAAGCCATGTGCATACTCGTGTGACACAGTAATTGGGAATGGCATCATATAAAATTTTAGTAAAGTTAGGAATCACAGAAATGACTCGCTAATAATGGCAAAACCACCCATTTGTTTTCTACATTCGGTGAGGTCCCTACTATAGAAGTAATCTGAGGCACCGTCCATTTGCCAGAGAAAAATATAGCAGCTACATTAAGTGCCGATTTACTATAACGAGACTGGGGAAAAGCTACAAACACTTATCTTTGACATATAGAAAGGCTGCGAGATAAAAAAAAAAAATAAAAAAAAAATAAAAAAAAAAAACACATAAATCCGGTTACTTTACAAATGAGGATAGGTTACAAAGCTGTACGGAAATGTCAAGGAATCTCTTACTGGATATTGGTGTCGATACTTGTATAAATCTCTCGCTGCATAAAAGCTTCTCTTTGGTTTGATGTTCGGGTCGGTTGGGCTGTAGTCGTCCTGTAAGACGTAGTGCACAAGAAAGAAATCAGTGATGAAACACAAGTATTGACCTGATTATTTGCTGTCCACAACTCTTGCATATTTCCCTTCCACTGGTTTTGATAATTCTCCTTTGAAATGTAATATACAGAATTATTTAATACAGATGTCTTGTCAGAACACTCTAAAAAAATAAGATGACCACTACCACCCCCCACAGTGAAAATGCACTCCACTCCAGTCTAGTCTAAGGCACCCATACTTCCGGAGCGCTGTATATATGATAAGGAAATGTATCATAAAAGCAAGGAAATAATGGTAAAGTAACTGACAGGCTGGAACATAGAGGACCCTGCCCACAGGGCTTACAAGTTACAGGGTGAGAGGAGGGGGACAGTAGTTGAGAGGAGCAGGTGGTAACAGTGCGGTACGGTGGCAGCAGAGATACTGTAGGTCGCAGGTGTCAAACTCCGGCCCTCCAGCTGTTACAAAACCACAATTCCCATCATTGCCCATAAAGCTTTAGCAGTCCAGGCATGATGGAAATTGTAGTGTTGCAGCAGCTGGAGGGCCGGGGAGTGACAGTCCTCCTGTAGGTTGTAGTCCAGTCTCAAAAGATGGGTATTCAAGTTGCTTTCAAAAGTTGTAATGCATTTTTTCACCTAGAGACCCACCAGAGCCCTTATTTTGTGTGCCACTAATTGTACTTTGCAATGACAGGCTGAATTTTTTCATAAAGTACACTGAAAAAGCAGGAAAAAATTCAATGTGTGGTGAAATTGTAAAAAAAAAAAAATATGCATTTTTTTTTTATTTGGGGGGTATGTGTTTTTGCGCTGTTCCCCTGGGGTAAAAGTGACTTGTTATATATGTTCCTCAAGTCATTATGATTACAACGATACGTAACATGTAGAACTTTTATATTATCTGATGGCTTGTAAAAAATTCAAACCATTGTTAACAAATATACGTTCCTAAAAATCCCTCTATTCCCAGGCTTATAGCGCTTTTATCCTTTGGTCTATGGGGCTGTGTCAGGTGTAATTTTTTGCGCCATGATGTGTTCTTTCTATCGGTACCTTGATTTCGCCTATGCGACTTTTTGATCGCGTTTTATATTACAATTTTTCTGGATTTGATGTGATCAAAAATGCACAATTTTGCACTTTTTTTGCGCTTACGCCGTTTACCGTGCGAGATCAGTAATGTGATTAATTAATAATTCGGGAGATTACGCACGCGGCAATAGCAAACATGTTTGTTTATTTATTTATAACATGGGAAAAGGGGGTGATTCAAACTTTTATTAGGGGAGGGGTTTTTATTAATAATTATTATTATTATTTTTTTTTTTTACTTTTACACATACACTAGAAGCCCCCCTGGGGTGAGGGTTATTCCCCCTGGGGGACTTCTAGTATATACAGCATAGATCAATGAGATAGGCACTTTGATTGCTTCCGGCTGCTGCAGCCGGAAGAAATTGAGTGCCGAGCCGGGATCAGTGCCATTACGGCGCAGACCCCGGCCTGAGCCTGACGTGTGGATTGCTCCTCCGGGACAGCGTCCCTGAGGAGCGATCCACCCCACTAGACACCAGGGAATGGCTGCATCAGGTAATCGGATGCAGCTGTCATCTTTGACAGCTGCATCCGATTACCTTATTAGCGGGCACGGTGATTGGACCGTGCCCGCTAATAGCCGCGGCCCCGGGCTACATGCGGCACCCGGGACCGCGGCAGTTCAGAGCGCGGCCCCGCTCTGAACGCACGTAGGCGGCCCAGGGCGTATAGGTACACCCAGGGTCGCCTAGGGGTTAAAGTGTCACTGTAGTGTTTTGTTTTTTTTTTTCTTGCAGAAATCAATTGTCCAGGCGATTTTAAGAAATTTTGTAATTGGGTTTATTAGGCAAATATGCCATTATCTGCATTCAAAAAGACTTTCCCCAGGTCCCCCCTCTCTCTCATTCACTGCTCATTATCAGTAAATCTCGACTCTTTTACATCAGTCGAGCCCTGTGTAACCTATGGAGAGGGGAGGAGGGAGATTAGTCGCCAGCAGAGAACAAAGGATTACACAGTGGGAGCTTTGTGAAAGCCGGTATTCAGTGGTCAGTGCTGACATCAGAGGAGATAGCCTGGTGATGTAGCTGTAAATTAACTCTTTGTTGTCCTGTTTTGGTGCCTCATCTCCCTCCACCCCTCCCCTCTCCATAGAAAACCACGAAGACAGGGGGGAGAGCTTCAAACTGCTTTTTCATGATAAAAATGCATTTTTCGGCTAATAAACCCAATTACAGTTTCTTAAAATTGCCCGTACTACTGATTTCTGCAAAAAAAAAAAAATTTAAATGACAGGTTAAACAATTATTTTCACCTTATATGCGATAACAGGCGTCACAGGCTAAAATCTAAAGTCTAACTATGAAGTTGAAGGACATAGCTTGTAAGAATTCTAGGGATTGTCAAGCAACTTTTCTACCCCATGGAGGAACATAAAGGCCGCGAAAATGTTTTACTGCTATTCTTCGGTGACCAAATGTTGCCATGGAGCTGTAGTCTAAAGGGCCTACTTACACCTATATAGTTTTAATGTTATATGCCAACAATAAGAAACAAATTCAGTCGGACGTGTGATGCCATATTGTATCACTGAAATCCTGAACTAAGGGATTTGGATTCTTTATGCATTGTACAAGTAATTTGGTGGTAATAGGTTAAGTGATTCAAATATTCCCTTACCTAATCTATAGGATCAAACAGAGTGTTCCATGAATTCTCCAGGCGCAGACTATGTTGATGAAGTCTACTTATTTTGTCTGCATTAGCAGTTTCTGGTAATTGGTCTCCCTTGCAAGTCTCGGGTTGTTAAAAAAAAAAAAAAAAAAAAAGTATGGCAAACACGCTTATGTTTATAGCCATAAAACTGCAATTACAAGGGGGGGGGGGAGTGATAATTTTATCATTCGGCTAGTAATACGCACAGGTAAATTATTACACACACATCCAGGCTTAGGCTGGGTTCACACTACGTTTTTGCAATCCTTTTTTTTTTTTTTTAAACTGATGGAAAAAGCGGATGCATGTGTGTGCCTCCGTTTTTCTATTCAATTTTTATTATAAAAAAAAAAACGGATCAGTTTTTTTAAACGTACACAAAAAGGAGATCAACGTTTTTGTGTACGTTAAAAAAAACAGATCCGTTTTGATTCTTTTTTTTAAAAAAAATGGAATTCAATATAAAAACACATATGCATCTGTTTTTTGCAAAAAAACGGATTGCAAAAACGTAGTGTGAACCCAGCCTTACTGTTATAAGGACGAACTAGACAATAAGCATCACGCTCACAACAAAAACTATGTAAATAGTTAATGGCAATACTGAGGGTAAAAAAAAACAACTGGTACCTGGATTAAAAAACGTTTTAAATACTAAATCTTAAAAATACATAAAACAATTCGGGAACATCTTTTCTTATGGCTTTGTTATGTCATTCGTCTGTTATTACTAGAACTGTATCAACTGGGGGCCTGTCCCTTCACGTTATCCAATGAAAGCAGACAGTGCAGGGTCAGGTGCTTAGCGAGTTACACCCAGTTGCCTATTTATCCATATATTTATAGTAAAAGGAATAGCAAAACAGAGTCATAAGAAGAGATTCCAGATTTGTTATTTCATGGGAATACAAGTATTCACTAAAACAGGTTGAAAGGAACCACAGTTCCTTTGAGGAAATAAAGGCAACATATGCACTGCAACCAGAAGTGTGTTGTCCTCTATTCCTTCCTTCTAGCAAGCCTACTACTGGTGATCAAACCAAGGGCACCTACCCCTGCCCAGTAAAGTCTATGGGCAGACATACTTGCAGCGGGATGTACATCCTGCTGCAAGTATGTTGGGAGACCAGCCCGTTAACCCCCGGACGGCCGAAGCTTATACATTACCTGCTCCGCAATCCGACTTGCTTCAGGGGTTCCCGGGTGCACGTCCCGCTCAGCCAATCAGTGTGGCGGCGGTGCAGGTTAATGACTCAGTGCTGCTTAAAGGGGTTGCCCACTTTATAGTAAAATTCTTCAATGTACAGTATTAGTATTAGTAAGTGTACTCAATGTATATACTGACAGCAGCTCCCTGTGTACCTCAGAGCTAAAATCAGACTCCCCTCCTCCAGGCTGTGCTGTCCTGCTCTGTGGTGAGTCTGACCATAAGATGGCGGACATGGAGGAGCATGTGACCATGCCCCGCCCCAGTGTCCTCCATAGGCATATACAGGGGGTGGGGCATGGTCACATGCTCCTCCATGTCCGCCATCTTATGACTCACCACAGAGCAGGGCAGCACAGCCTGGAGGAGAAGAATCTGATATTAGCTCTATGAGGTACACAGGGAGCTGCTGTCAGTATATACAGCGAGTGACTTACTAATACACTACACTGAAGAATTTTACTATAAAGGGGGCAACCCCTTTAATGATTTATGTACAATTGCAGCCAATACAAAGTAAGGAATCTAAGGAGATGTGTCTGATGGTCTAGGCCCCACTGCTCCCCCTCTTCCTGACTGATAAATCCTCCCTCATCTGACCACTTCTGCTTTTTGTACCGGCAATCAGTCTTTACTTGACAAGCAGTTCTTTCCTCTTTACGTGGCTGCATGCAATGCTTATGACATGTCAACACAACAGGGCACACATCTCATCCAAGAAGGATACTCTATGGAGAGGATACACTCAGTACATCAATACACCCATAGTGGGCCAAGATCTTCACTGTAATGTTACTGCTATTTACCATACACAAGAAACTGCACAAATCTCAAACACACTTAAAGGGGTTTAAACTTTTCATTAAAGGAAATTTAGCCAAAGCTTGCTTAATCCCAGCATTAAGCTCTTGATCCATCTCCTAAAAGTCTTTAAGACCATAGCATCATAGATGCGGCATTACTAGTTGCCTAGGTTTTATGGTTACACAGCATTGTGAAAAAAGTAGCTTATGATCATCAGCCTCATCTGCTTCTCGGAATTGGCACGTCATGGATATGCCAGAGCTTACCAATTCCTAGAACGTATACTACAGGCAACTCATGGCTCTAGGGCTACACAGTAATTCCTGGTCGTGCGACACAGCCTCTTGGTTAAGGGAATGGGGTCCCATTGTGACTCATAAGTGAGCACAACCGAGACCCCCAGAGTCTCAAAACAATCCATTCATCAATCCAAAACAATCCATCCACCATTTACGTAACAGGGACACACTTCGGGGTTTGAGCTGACACAAACCACAACTAGATAAGTAAGTTTGGTTCACAGTTCTTCTAACTTGCTGCCCGACTAATCCACCTTTCGCTCCTCCTCTCACGATCCCTTCACCTTGATACCCATTGCCCAGTGAATTCATTTTACATTGTTAGGGTATGTGCACATTAAGCAATTCTTGTCGAATTCCGCTCTGAATTTTCACTAACAGATTCTACACGGAATTCTGCACATTTTTTTGCCCTCACAAAATTCCACACAGAAAATTTACTCCCATAGAGATATATGGAATTCCACCAGCGCAATCGGCTTGAACAATTGACATGTCAATTCTTCAAGCGGAGCGCGGATCCACATGGAAATTCCATTGTGTGCACAGACAGACGAAAATCCCATTTTGTTCTATGGAAAGGAGCAATGTTGCATTTAAACGGCCGGAATTCCACACGCTTTTTGCCGGGGAATTCCGTGATAATTGCTCAGTGTGCACATACTCCATACCATGACAGACAAGGCAAGCCACAACCTGTCCCCTTTATATATCTCTGACCTGATTTTTCGGTACCACCACAGCCGCAATCCCCACTCTTCACACAATTGCCTCCAAGATTCTGTCTACCCTTCCCCCATTCAAAATACTAATCAACCTACAATGAAAACCTTCAAAAGCAACGTGAAATCCTCCTTGAGACTAGGCTACAACCTGCATTAGCTTTGCGGCCATCTTACCACACTGTGACCAGCTCCTCCCCTCACCTTGTAGATTGTAAGCCCTCCGTATGAGCCAATTATATTCTCTGTTTATGTACTTGGCTTTATGTTAAGATATGTATTTTAACCCATCATATGTACAGTGGTCTTAAATCAAGGGTGCTCTAAAAGTAGATCGTAAAAATAGTAATAATGGTACAAAAACACACAACTGATCCGGAGCAAATTTCTCGCTGCGGATCTCTGCCCCGTGTTGTCTATGGGCAGACATACTCGCAGCGGGCTGGACATCCTGCTGCGAGTATGTCAGGAGACCGCCCTGTTAACCCCCTGCCACCGGAGCTTATACATTACCTGCTTCGTGATTCGGCTTGCTTCGGGGGTTCCAGCCTAGACGTCCCGCTCAACCAATCAGTGTGCTGCCCCCACACCGGTGTCACTGATTGGCTGAACGGGACATCATGATGCCAGGAGCCCTACCAGCAGGCTGGAGAGTGGACAGATAATGTATTCACCAGGCTGCTGTGGGTTAAGGGGGCCGGCATTTACATATTTTCAGTGGGATGAAAACTCTGCTGCAAGTATGTAATCCTATTCAAACTGACAGTACAGGAATCGCTGTGGATTTTGCTGTGAACTCACAGCGTGAAATCCGCTGCAATTCCAATATGTGTGAAACTGGCCTTAGGATAGTTTTTCACATACTGCATCGCAGCAGATTTCACACTGTGATTTCCACAGCAAAAACTGATGCAATGCTCGCTAACCTTGACACCTGGGCAGCCAAAGCCATATCTTTGGTTGTTCAGGCATGATGGGAATTGTAGTTTTGCAACAGCTGGAGTGTCAAGGTTAGCCATCACTGCTCTGAGCTGTCATTTTCGATAAATCTACGATCTTGCAGCTGATTTTCATTCCTATGCAAAAATATAGCCCCTGCCCACTTGACCCACCGCTGCAAGGCTAATACCTTAACTGCCCACGCTCCCACCTGCTTCTCCGGCTCCCTGGCGTTCCGCTCAGCCAATCAGTGCGATGTCCCACCGCAGCCACTGACTGGCTGAGCGAAATATCTGGCAGTGGGTATAGGTAGAGGGGCACACGTGTACCTGGCTGCCAGTGGGTAGAGGGGCACACGTGTACCTGGCTGCCAGTGGGTAGAGGGGCACACGTGTACCTGGCTGCCAGTGGGTAGAGGGGCACACGTGTACCTGGCTGCCAGTGGGTATAGGTATAGGCAGTGGGTATAGGGGCACACTGTACCTGACTGTCAGTGGGTATAGGCAGTGGGTATAGGGGCACACTGTACCTGGCTGGCAGTGGGTATAGGTAGAGGGGCACACGTGTACCTGGCTGGCAGTGGGTATAGGTATAGGCAGTGGGTATACTATAGGGGCTGTACACTGTACCTGGCTGGCAGGGGGTATAGGTATAGGCGGGGTATAGGTATAGGCAGGGGGTATATTAGGGGCTGTACACTGTACCTGGCTGGCAGCGGGTATAGGTATAGGCGGGGTATAGGTATAGGCAGGGGGTATATTAGGGGCTGTACACTGTACCTGGCTGGCAGGGGGTATAGGTATAGGCAGTGGGTATAGGTATATAGGCAGTGGGTATATTAGGGGCTGTACACTGTACCTGGCTGGCAGTGGGTATAGATATAGGCAGGAGGTATAGGTATAGGCAGTGGGTATAGGTATAGGGTATACTATCGGGGCTGTACACTGTACCTGGCTGGTAGTGGGTATAGGTATAGGGTATACTATCGGGGCTGTACACTGTACCTGGCTGGCAGTGGGTATAGGTATAGGGTATACTATCGGGGCTGTACACTGTACCTGGCTGGCAGTGGGTATAGGTATAGGGTATACTATCGGGGCTGTACACTGTACCTGGCTGGCAGTGGGTATAGGTATAGGGTATACTATCGGGGCTGTACACTGTACCTGGCTGGCAGTGGGTATAGGTATAGGGTATACTATCGGGGCTGTACACTGTAAATGGCTGGCAGTGGGTATAGGTATAGGGTATACTATCGGGGCTGTACACTGTACCTGGCTGGCAGTGGGTATCGGTATAGGTATAGGGTATACTATCGGGGCTGTACACGTGTACCTGGCTGGCAGTGGGTATAGGTATAGGCAGTGGGTATACTATAGGGGCTGTACACTGTACCTGGCTGGCAGTGGGTATAGATATAGGCAGGAGGTATAGGTATAGGCAGTGGGTATAGGTATAGGGTATACTATCGGGGCTGTACACTGTACCTGGCTGGCAGTGGGTATAGGTATAGGGTATACTATCGGGCTGTACACTGTACCTGGCTGGCAGTGGGTATAGGTATAGGTATAGGGTATACTATCGGGGCTGTACACTGTACCTGGCTGGCAGTGGGTATAGGTATAGGGTATACTATCGGGCTGTACACTGTACCTGGCTGGCAGTGGGTATAGGTATAGGGTATACTATCGGGCTGTACACGTGTACCTGGCTGGCAGTGGGTAGAGGGGCACACGTGTACCTGGCTGGCAGTGGGTATAGGTATAGGCAGTGGGTATAGGGGCACACTGTACCTGGCTGTCAGTGGGTATAGGCAGTGGGTATAGGGGCACACTGTACCTGGCTGGCAGTGGGTATAGGTAGAGGGGCACACGTGTGTGTACCTGGCTGGCAGTGGGTATAGGTATAGGCAGTGGATATAGGGGCACACTGTACCTGGCTGTCAGTGGGTATAGGGGCACACTGTACCTGGCTGGCAGTGGGTATAGGTAGAGGGGCACACGTGTACCTGGCTGGCAGTGGGTATAGGTATATTGGGGCACACGTGTACCTGGCTGGCAGTGGGTATAGGTATAGGCAGTGGGAATACTATAGGGGCTGTACACTGTACCTGGCTGGCAGGGGGTATAGGTATAGGCAGGTGGTATATTAGGGGCTGTACACTGTACCTGGCTGGCAGGAGGTATAGGTATAGGCAGGGGTATAGGTATAGGCAGGGGGTATATTAGGGGCTGTACACTGTAACTGGTTGGCAGGGGGTATAGGTATAGGCAGTGGGTATAGGTATATAGGCAGTGGGTATATTAGGGGCTGTACACTGTACCTGGCTGGCAGTGGGTATAGGTATAGGGTATACTATCGGGGCTGTACACTGTACCTGGCTGGCAGTGGGTATAGGTATAGGGTATACTATCGGGGCTGTACACTGTACCTGGCTGGCAGTGGGTATAGGTATAGGTATAGGGTATACTATCGGGGCTGTACACTGTACCTGGCTGGCAGTGGGTATAGGTATAGGGTATACTATCGGGCTGTACACTGTACCTGGCTGGCAGTGGGTATAGGTATAGGGTATACTATCGGGCTGTACACGTGTACCTGGCTGGCAGTGGGTAGAGGGGCACACGTGTACCTGGCTGCCAGTGGGTATAGGTATAGGCAGTGGGTATAGGGGCACACTGTACCTGGCTGTCAGTGGGTATAGGCAGTGGGTATAGGGGCACACTGTACCTGGCTGGCAGTGGGTATAGGTAGAGGGGCACACGTGTACCTGGCTGGCAGTGGGTATAGGTATAGGCAGTGGATATAGGGGCACACTGTACCTGGCTGTCAGTGGGTATAGGGGCACACTGTACCTGGCTGGCAGTGGGTATAGGTAGAGGGGCACACGTGTACCTGGCTGGCAGTGGGTATAGGTATATTGGGGCACACGTGTACCTGGCTGGCAGTGGGTATAGGTATAGGCAGTGGGAATACTATAGGGGCTGTACACTGTACCTGGCTGGCAGGGGGTATAGGTATAGGCAGGTGGTATATTAGGGGCTGTACACTGTACCTGGCTGGCAGGAGGTATAGGTATAGGCAGGGGTATAGGTATAGGCAGGGGGTATATTAGGGGCTGTACACTGTAACTGTTTGGCAGGGGGTATAGGTATAGGCAGTGGGTATAGGTATATAGGCAGTGGGTATATTAGGGGCTGTACACTGTACCTGGCTGGCAGTGGGTATAGGGTATACTATCGGGGCTGTACACTGTACCTGGCTGGCAGTGGGTATAGGTATAGGGTATACTATCGGGGCTGTACACTGTACCTGGCTGGCAGTGGGTATAGGTATAGGGTATACTATCGGGGCTGTACACGTGTACCTGGCTGGCAGTGGGTAGAGGGGCAAACGTGTACCTGGCTGGCAGTGGGTATAGGTATAGGCAGTGGGTATAGGGGCACACTGTACCTGGATGTCAGTGGGTATAGGCAGTGGGTATAGGGGCACACTGTACCTGGCTGGCAGTGGGTATAGGTAGAGGGGCACACGTGTACCTGGCTGGCAGTGGGTATAGGTATATTGGGGCACACGTGTACCTGGCTGGCAGTGGGTATAGGTATATTGGGGCACACGTGTACCTAGCTGGCAGTGGGTATAGGTATAGGCAGTGGGTATACTATAGGGGCTGTACACTGTACCTGGCTGGCAGGGGGTATAGGTATAGGCAGGTGGTATATTAGGGGCTGTACACTGTACCTGGCTGGCAGGAGGTGTAGGTATAGGCAGTGGGTATAGGTATAGGCAGGGGGTATATTAGGGGCTGTACACTGTACCTGGTTGGCAGGGGGTATAGGTATATAGGCAGTGGGTATAGGTATAGGCAGTGGGTATAGGTATATAGGCAGTGGGTATATTAGGGGCTGTACACTGTACCTGGCTGGCAGTGGGTATAGGTATAGGGTATACTATCGGGGCTGTACACTGTACCTGGCTGGCAGTGGGTATAGGTATAGGGTATACTATCGGGGCTGTACACTGTACCTGGCTGGCAGTGGGTATAGGTATAGGGTATACTATCGGGGCTGTACACTGTACCTGGCTGGCAGTGGGTATAGGTATAGGGTATACTATCGGGGCTGTACACTGTACCTGGCTGGCAGTGGGTATAGGGTATACTATCGGGGCTGTACACTGTACCTGGCTGGCAGTGGGTATAGGTATAGGGTATACTATCGGGGCTGTACACTGTACCTGGCTGGCAGTGGGTATAGGTATAGGGTATACTATCGGGGCTGTACACTGTACCTGGCTGGCAGTGGGTATAGGTATAGGGTATACTATCGGGCTGTACACTGTACCTGGCTGGCAGTAGGTATAGGTATAGGGTATACTATCGGGGCTGTACACTGTACCTGGCTGGCAGGGGGTATAGGTATAGGGTATACTATTGGGGCTGTACACTGTACCTGGCTGGCAGTGGGTATAGGGTATACTATTGGGGCTGTACACTGTACCTGGCTGGCAGTGGGTATAGGTATCGGGTATACTATCGGGGCTGTACACTGTACCTGGCTGGCAGTGGGTATAGGTATAGGGTATACTATCGGGGCTGTACGCTGTACCTGGCTGGCAGTGGGTATAGGTATAGGGTATACTATCGGGGCTGTACACTGTACCTGGCTGGCAGGGGGTATAGGTATAGGGTATACTATCGGGGCTGTACACTGTACCTGGCTGGCAGTAGGTATAGGTATAGGGTATACTATCGGGCTGTACACTGTACCTGGCTGGCAGTGGGTATAGGTATAGGGTATACTATCGGGCTGTACACTGTACCTGGCTGGCAGTGGGTATAGGTATAGGTATAGGGTATACTATCGGGGCTGTACACTGTACCTGGCTGGCAGTGGGTATAGATATAGGGTATACTGTCGGGGCTGTACACTGTACCTGGCTGGCAGTGGGTATAGGTATAGGGTATACTATTGGGGCTGTACACTGTACCTGGCTGGCAGTGGGTATAGGTATAGGGTATACTATCGGGGCTGTACACTGTACTTGGCTGGCAGTAGGTATAGGGTATACTATCGGGGCTGTACACTGTACCTGGCTGGCAGTGGGTATAGGTATAGGGTATACTATCGGGGCTGTACACTGTACCTGGCTGGCAGTGGGTATAGGTATAGGGTATACTATCGGGGCTGTACACTGTACCTGGCTGGCAGTGGGTATAGGTATAGGGTATACTATCGGGCTGTACACTGTACCTGGCTGGCAGTGGGTATAGGTATAGGGTATACTATCGGGGCTGTACACTGTACCTGGCTGGCAGTGGGTATAGGTATAGGTATAGGGTATACTATCGGGGCTGTACACTGTACCTGGCTGGCAGTGGGTATAGGTATAGGGTATACTATCGGGGCTGTACACTGTACCTGGCTGGCAGTGGGTATAGGTATAGGGTATACTATCGGGGCTGTACACTGTACCTGGCTGGCAGTGGGTATAGGTATAGGGTATACTATCGGGCTGTACACTGTACCTGGCTGGCAGTGGGTATAGGTATAGGGTATACTATCGGGGCTGTACACTGTACCTGGCTGGCAGTGGGTATAGGGTATACTATCGGGGCTGTACACTGTACCTGGCTGGCAGTGGGTATAGGTATAGGGTATACTATCGGGCTGTACACTGTACCTGGCTGGCAGTGGGTATAGGTATAGGGTATACTATCGGTGCTGTACACTGTACCTGGCTGGCAGTGGGTATAGGTATAGGGTATACTATCGGGGCTGTACACTGTACCTGGCTGGCAGTGGGTATAGGTATAGGGTATACTATCGGGGCTGTACACTGTACCTGGCTGGCAGTGGGTATAGGTATTGGGTATACTATCGGGGCTGTACACTGTACCTGGCTGGCAGTGGGTATAGGTATAGGGTATACTATCGGGGCTGTACACTGTACCTGGCTGGCAGTGGGTATAGGTATAGGGTATACTATCGGGCTGTACACTGTACCTGGCTGGCAGTGGGTATAGGTATAGGGTATACTATCGGGGCTGTACACTGTACCTGGCTGGCAGGGGGTATAGGTATAGGTATAGGGTATACTATCGGGGCTGTACACTGTACCTGGCTGGCAGTGGGTATAGGTATAGGGTATACTATCGGGCTGTACACTGTACCTGGCTGGCAGTGGGTATAGGTATAGGGTATACTATCGGGCTGTACACTGTACCTGGCTGGCAGTGGGTATAGGTATAGGTATAGGGTATACTATCGGGGCTGTACACTGTTCCTGGCTGGCAGGGGGTATAGGTATAGGGTATACTATCGGGCTGTACACTGTACCTGGCTGGCCGGGTCCGCTCTCTCGCCCGCCGTTACTCCGGGACGCTCCGCTGCGCTCTCCTCCTCCTCCTCCTCCCCGGTAGTACACGGTTTGTGCTCCCCTGTTCCCCCGTCCTTCTCCGCTTCCCCCTCATCGTCTTCCTGCTCGTCTTCTCCGGAGTCGCTTTCCCAGGTAGAGTCGCACTCCTCCACGGTGGTGGGCTCTTTGAAGCTGACCCCAGTCAGGAGATTGCCCATCGGCACGGCGGCTGCTAGCGGTGCCCGGCACAGGAGGCTGGCATGTCCCGGCAGCTGATGCTGAGCGGCCGGCGCGGGAGACACAGGTGATCCGCTCTCTGGGAGGGTAGCGCTTAGTTCCCTGCTCTGTAAGGCGCGCCCGACGTCATCACATCATGTGACCGTACACTTCTTAAAGTCACGTGGATCTACTCTTGGGGACAAGTCTGGGTTCATGTTAGTTAGAAGAGCTTGTCCTGGTGACGGAGGCTGCGGAGGCTGAGGAAGGCTGGGGGAGGCTGGGGGAGGCTGGGGGAGGGGCGGGCTGGACCGGCGGAGCCTGTGAGGGGTGATGAGGAGTCTGTGAGGGATGATGAGGAGCCTGTGAGGGGTAATGGGGGTCTGTAAGGGATGATGGAGAGTGACTGGATGGACCGCCTGATGGGGAGCCTGTGAGGGATGGTGGGGAGCCTGTGAGGGATGGTGGAAGCCTGTGAGGGATGGTGGAAGCCTGTGAGGGAAGATGAGGAGCCTGTGAGGGATGGTGGAAGCCTGTGAGGGATGATGAGGAGCCTGTGAGGGATGGTGGAAGCCTGTGAGGGGTGATGAGGAGCCTGTGAGGGATGATGAGGAGCCTGTGAGGGATGATGGAGAGTGACTGGATGGACCGCCTGATGGGGAGCCTGTGAGGGATGATGGGGAGCCTGTGAGGGATGATGGGGAGCCTGTGAGGGATGATGGGGAGCCTGTGAGGGATGATGATTATGAAGAGTCTGTGAGGGATGATGGCAAGAAGTCTGTAAGGGATGATGAGAAGCCTGCGAGGGATTATGGAGAGTGATAAGGAGCCCTGCCTGATGAGGAGCCCATGAGGGATAATGGGTGGTCTGTGAGGGATGGTGGACGTCTGTGAGGGATGATGAGGAGCCTGTGAGGGATGATGATTATGAGGAGCCTGTGAGGGATGATGGAGAGTGACAGGGTGGACCGGCTGATGGGGAGCCTGTGAGGGGTGATGAGACATAAGAGGTCAAGGGTTCTGTCCATGTACACAAAATAAGATCAGATACTGAGAATTATACCTGGAATATAAAACAAGAAGAATGGTACTGTGCAGAGTCTGTATATACATAAGCGCAGCTACCAAGAATTACATCCAGTATGCAGGGCAAGAGAAGTGGTTCTGTGCAGGGTCCATATATACAGAGGAAGAGAATACTGTATATCAACACTTACACCCAGCATACAGGACATGAGAAGTGGCGCTGTGCATCATATAGAGAATAAGAGCAACTACTAAGACTTACATCCAGTATACAGGACATGAGAAGTGGCACCGTTTAGTGACCATGTATGGAATTAGAGCCCATACTAGTAATAACATCCAGTATATAGGACAAGAAAAGTGTACTGTGCAGGGACCACATACGGAATTACAGCACATACCAGGAATTACATCTGGCATATAGGACAAGAAAAGAGGTCTTCTGTTCTGTCCATATATACAGAATAAGAGCAGATACTGACAATTGCATCCATAATACAGGACAAGAGAAGTACTATGGAGGAACCATATACATAAAAAGAGTACATCCAGCATATGGGACAAGAGAAGTTGTACTGTGTTCTGTCCTTATATGCAGATTAACATAATATCTGAGGAATTCTACCTTGAATATAGATATGCAAAAGAAGAGCCCATAGAGCCTTGTGGAAGAGTCTCAAAACACAAGACTAGCCAGATATCCCTTCGGGAAGGACACAGCCAAGGGGTGGCTCCTGTAAGGTAACCACCAAAACCACCATATTAAGTAGCCCTATAAGTCAATGTAATGACAAGTAAAAAACCAAGGCCAGGTATCCATCCACAGACAGCTGTTTCGGGGTGTTGCCCCTCATCAGTGTGGAGAAGGATAAAAAAAAGAAGAGCCCGTGGAGCCTTATTGAGGCAATGCACCTAAGATTTCACTGCATTGAGCGCTTTCACTAGCAGCCGGCAGTGTTATCGTTTGGCTGGTCTCCCTGGGATCAGCGATCTGTTTCTCCTATGGCTCTACTAGGCATTGCTCCCATTTAGCCAGTAAAGGAGCAATGCACCTAGGATTTCACTGCATTGAGTGCTTTCACTAGCAGCTGCCAGTGTTATCGTTTGGCTGGTCTCCCTGAGATCAGTGATCTGTTTACCTTGAAAATAGAGCAAGAGAAATGGTAGTTTACAATGTTGATATATACAGAATTACACCCATCACACAGGACAGGAGAAATGGTACTGTGTTCTTTCCATATATACAGATTAAGGTCACGTTCACACAACTTAAATTTTCATTAAACAACGGCCATTTTTGCAGGTTTGACAGTGGCCAATCGCATTGAGCACTGTGGAATCACGGCCAGAGTATATACACACTGTATACACTCTGGCCGGGATTCAATGCGGCCGCATAAAAAACGTATCTAATCAATTTTCTGCAGCCACTATTCATTGAATAGTGGCCACACGAAATAGGCTGTGCAGACAATGTAAAGTACGGCTCCCACCAAACTTTACATTGTCTGCAATGCCTAATTGCACCCGAATGTGCCCGCATTCCAATTCCAAAGAATTGATGTTCATCCGGCCGTTACTGCAGTACCAGCCGGGGGGAACTTCACAGACACCGGTCAATCTGTGACACGATTTAAAGTGTCACTGTCGTTTCATTTTATTTTATTTTTTTGCAGAAATCAATAGTACAGGCCATTTTAAGAAACGTTGTAATTGGGTTTATTAGCCAAAAAATGCATTTTTATCATGAAAAAGCAGTTTGAAGCTCTCCCCCCTGTCTTCATGGTTTTCTATGGAAAGGGGAGGTGTGGAGGGAGATGAGGCACCAAAACAGGACAACAAAGAGTTAATCTACAGCTACATCACCGGGCTATCTCCTCTGAAGTCAGCAATGACCTTTCTGACCTCTGAATACCGGCTTTCACACAGCTCCCACTGTGTGATCTTTTGTTCTGTGCTCTCTGCTGGTGACTAATCTCCCTCCTCCCCTCTCCGTAGATTAGACAGGGCTGACTGATGTAAACTAGTCAAGATTTCCTAAAAATGAGCAGTGAAGGAGAGAGAGGGGGGGGGGGGCTGGGGAAAGTATTTTTGAATGCAGATAATGGCATTTTTGCCAAATAAACCCAATTGCAAAGTTTCATAAAATCGCCTGTACTATTGATTTCTGAAAAAAAAACCAAAAAAAACAACAGTTACACTTTAACCTCTTAAGGACCCATGACATACCGGTACGCGGGTCCTTTAAGAGGGCGCCGCGGCCGTCCGGGTCCCGATCGGGGGAGATAGCCTGCTATAATACATAGCAGGCTATCTCTCCCTGTCGGCATGGGGGGTTGTTAACCCCCCCCCATGCCGACGATCGCCGCTATTGGCTGATCAGCCCATAGCGGCGATCGGAACCTTTCCGGGCCATCGGTGACCCGATGACCCGGAAAAAATGGCGGTCGGTGCTGTCCGAGGACGGCATCGACCGCCATTACTGTAAAAAGTAATGGTGGTCACGGTACCACCGGCCCGATCGCCGTGAACGGCCGGCCGTTCACGGCGTTCAAAGTCCCCACAAGTAATAAATACCTGCTCTGGACCCCTCAGCTAGGTAGCTGAGGGGTCCAGAGCAGGTATTTGTACATTACTCACCTGTCCCGGGGTCCTGATCGGCGTCTTCTGGGTTCCCGGCGTCCTCTTCTTGTCGGGTCTTCGGCTTTTTCTGTGATGTCCCGTTCGGCTTTTTTCGGCTCCAGCGGCGTCTTTTTTCGGATATTTTCGGCTCCAGCGTCGTCTTTTTTCGGATCTTGCGCTCTGCTGCCCTCTAGCGGCTGATAAGTGTAATACACGTATCAGCCACTATAGGGATGTTCAGCATGTAGTAAAAGTTTTTGTTTTTTTTTTCCAATTTTTTTTTTTCTATTTTCCGCACCCTATCGCCGGAAATTGCGCTGCTAATCAGCAACTCCTCCTTTTTGGCGTAGGGTGTTTTTTTTCTATATCCTACTGCCACGGTCTGCTGATAAGTGCCGCACATAAGTGCGGCATTTATCAGCAACACCATTTTTGGCGTAGGTTTATATTTTATACTTACTGTAAAAAAACATGTAAAAAACACTACATTACACCACACTACACTACATTGAATAAAGTTTTACACTACACCACTACATACCCCATATACCAATCCCCATATAAAAGTGGCCCCCAGGGTATTTTCGGTATCGGACGCATACATTATTATTGCCTCCGACACCGAAACAGCCAGTGAGGATGAATGGGGGATCCTTAGTTCCTCCATTCATCCTCATCGTCCTCATCATCCAGTGACGTGTCTGGGGGTAGCAAAGCGTACGCTGCCCCCCAGACACGTCTTTTCCGCCAGTACCGTCCCAATAAGAGATGGCGGTATGGCGTGAAATTCTACAAACTCTGTGAGAGTACCTCAGGGTACACTTACAGATTTAGGGTACGTGCACACTGCAGAATGGCGAAGGATAACCCTTTGTGCATTCCGCAGCTGGCACCCGCCAGCGGACTGATGCGGGCGCATGTCTCCACCCGTGTCATAGACTCCATGTTATGCACAGGCGGATTCCATCATCCGTCCAAAGAATGAACACGTTGGACGGAGAGCGGAATCCGCCCGTGCATAGAATGGACTTGCATAACAAGTCAGTTTTACCCCAGGGCGAATGGCGTAAAAACACATTTCCCCCAAATAAAAGAAATGCGTTTTTTTTTCAATTTCACCACACTTTGAATTTTTTTCTGGTTTCGTACTGTACTTTATGCAAAAATTCAGCCTGTCATTGGAAAGTACAATTAGTGACGCAAAAAATAAGGGCTTCTAGGTGTAAAAATGCAAGTGCTATGGCCTTTTAAACACAAGGAGGAAAAAATGAAAACGCAAAAACGAAAATTAGCCTGGTCCCGAAGGGGTTAAATAAGAAATAAGGGGTTTTCTAGCACAGCACATAATGCCTTTAAAACCCTGGGATGGATGCCATCTGGGCCTAGTTATTTATGTATTTTAATGTTTTATAAGGTGGTGCTGCACTTCTTGTTGGGTTAGACAGGTGAGATTTATTAGAGGATTTACATTATCCCTACTCATGTCATCTGTCATAGAATTTTCCTTTTCTTTTTCTTATGATTTATGTAGGTGAAGAATATTTTGGGATTCTTTTTTCTTTCTGTGCTAATCATTCTTTCTGTTGCAATTTTTGCTTCTTTTATTTGTTTTTGCACAATTTATAATTTTTTTTGCCTATAATTTTTAATACCTCCCCACTACCTTCTTGTTTCAATAGTCTGAATACTTGAATATTTTTAAATCATGTATTGCATCCCTAAGGGTCCATTTACACAGAAAGATTATCTGACAGATTATCTGTCAAAGATTTGAAGCCAAAGCCAGGAACAGACTATAAACAAAGATCAGGTCATAAAGGAAAACCTGAGATTTCTCCTCTTTTCAAATCCACTCCTGGCCTTGCTGAAAGTTTAATTTTAAGTTTTTGTAGCCCCCTACTAAGCATTGTTGTAATGGTTGGACCAGGCACGGGGAGGTGGATACCCTGGATCACCGAGGACAGCCAACTTACCTTCTCCAAGTAGCTGAGTTTGAGGAGCCTCCGGTCTTCACCAGAGCCCCCCACAAAGCAGGATGGGCTTCGCTGCGGGGAACTCCCAGATGGCTACACTCAGAGAAGGTCCCTGGTGACCACCAACTGATAGAAATGAAGAATTATAGGATCCTGGAACTAGATGCTCTTCTTCTGCATTCACACTTTAAAATATGAGAAGGCGCTGTTCAGACTGGAGCTGAGCTAAGAATCAGAAAGGCCAGAGAGGTGTGGAGGTGTTGGCTATAAATATACCCTCAGGTGAACAAGCTACAATTCTGCAGAACCTGTGGGCTGAGCTCTAAATACAGGTAAACAGGCGCACGCCTGTCACTAGAGGGAGCCCAGTCTCCCAGCTCAGAGCAGGAAAGCACACAGATGACCACAGGACAGAGCGATCTGCAGCAGGTAGGAGATAATGGACACCACCGGGTGCTTTTACAATTGTATTCAGGGATTAATGAAAATGTATTTATTATGGCCTCTATTACATAGGTGACCCCAACCTACCTCTACTTTTGATATTCTCTCAGGCCTATTAGTTAAATTTAGGTCAAGAATTCCCCCCCCCCCCAATATCTTATTTATTCCCCCATAATAATGACTTCGCTGCCTCATCTATTTTTATTTTAAGGAGATTTTCTGCTGCCTCCATTAGAAACATAGAAGATTGTTGGCAGAAAAAGACCACCTGGTCCATCTAGTCGGCCATTTTAGTATTTCCTTTCTTATTATCTTAGGACAGATATATGTTTATCCCAGACATGTTTAACTTCAGTCATTGTACATTTACCAACCAAATCTGCTGGAAGTTTGTTCTAAGCATCTACTTCTGTTTGATTAACAGAATATCTTTTTGTGTTGTTCCTTGTTTGTGTGTATAGTTTTTTTTTTTTGTTAAGAAAAACACTTACCTCTTACCCGTGGCTCTATTCTTAACAGGAGATCGGCGGGGGTACAGAGGTTGGACTCCCCGTGACCTCCTCCTTAGTTTTTTTTTTCCTGGAACACCTCTTTAAATTATTGCTACACTTTAATGCATTATTTAAAAACTGTCCTGCATGCAAAATCTGCACGGGGAATTGCATTGCTTTCTAACCACCACCTACACCACAATGGACCTTGCATCCTAAAATATAGAGATTTCACAATATGTTATACTCACTGTAAGTCTAAAATAATACAGACTCCGAAGGGGAAGCTTCTATATTTGGAAATGTCTGTTACTATCACTAGAAACCAAGGAAATATTTGTCAAGAAGTACACAAAACATTCTCTGTACTTTTCTGAAAACTCATAGATCTTTTTTTTTACTATATAAACTTAAAGGGGAACTATCAGCCGATTTTTGTGAATGAACCTGCCGATATCCCCCAGCAGCTCCTTACCTCATGTGGGCAGTGATGTTATTTATTTTTCCACGCATCCCGGCATTCTTAATCAAAGAAGATATGCAAATCGCAACCTTGAAGTGTCACTGTCTTTCATTTTTTTTTTTTTTTTTTGCAAAATTCAATAGTCCAGGCGATTTTAAGAAACTTTGTAATTGGGTTTATTAGGCAAATATGCCATTATCTGCATATTATCTCCTCTCCTTCCACCCCTCCCCTCCTCATAGAGAACAATGAAGACAGGGGGGAGAGCTTCAAACTGCTTTTTCATGATAAAAATGCTTTTTTCGGCTAATAAACCCAATTACAAAGTTTCTTAAAATCGCCTGTACTATTGATTTCTGTAAAAATAAAAACGACAGTGACACTTTAAGAGCACTGTGGGTGTTGCCCGGGCGGCCAGAGCACCCCCCTCGCCCCTGTTTTTATGTATGATAAAAGAAAATCTGCGCAAGAATTGGAAAAAATAAATGAATTTGATTAAATAAAAAACTAATTTGCGCGGAATTTCGCCAGAGGTGACTCTGGGCGAAACACTTTCCTTGCAGATTCTGCAGAGAATTCCGTGAGAATTCTGCGAGAACACTTTTCACCTGGAACACTTATCTCGCTTATTCAGCACTGATTCCTCAGAGTGAACCGGACCTTTTTTTGATTAACTCTTCCTGATGTACAGAGAGAAGAAACTGATCAGAAACAGCCAGCCAGGAAGCTTTTTACACAAGCTGTCTCAGAAGGGAGGGGGAAGGAGGGGATTGAGAGCAGAGACAGATTTTTGTGTCTTCAGCAGAAAGCAGCAGGCTCAAAAATTAGGGAAGGAGACAGATAAGGTAATTACTTCTATGGAATATATTGTTAGTCTCTAGGAGGGGGATGATTCAACGTATATTTTACCTAACTGGATAACCCCTTTAAGCCACATAATGCTACGGTCAGATTTGTTACACATTTTTCTTTTTCTCAGCAGAGATGACTGAACAGCTCAGAAAGAGATTTTTGTGTTTTCAGCAGAAAGCAGCAGCTCAAAAATCAGAGAAGGAGACATATAAGCTAATGACATGTATGAAATGAATTGTTAGCCTCCAGTAAGGGGGATAATTCAACATATATTTTACCTAACTTGATAACCCCTTTAAGCATGCCTTGTAATAAAATATAGAGGTTTTGTATTATCTTGTCTTCTTGCCAGAATAAATGTAACTTAATAGGGACAGGTAAAGTACAATGTAAAATAAGCAAAACATGAATTTGCTCAAAAACGTGCACTCTTTCCTGTCTTTTGTGTACAAATCTGAGCAGTGCAGAGCCCAGTCACATGGTTTTACACATTCATGTACTATGTCACATTGGTAAAGTCTTCTTTTTATAGACAGGTGAAATGAGTGTTAGTCTTAATTCCCTACTATACAGTGTGAATCCCCCTGTGCTTTCCCACAGAAAGATAGCCACAGTGTACCACAATACTGTGCCAGCCAAAGTGCTCACAGTGTTAGCAGCAGTGTCCTACATACAGATGTCCTACATACAGAATGGGTCTGTAACAGCCTGGAGAGATGAGTGGCACCAATGTAGTACTCCACATTTTCTCTCACGTTTTTCCTATAAACCATGTCAATTATGCTGTCTTTTTCTCAGGCAAAAGATAAGAAAGAAGTTAAATTTCAGAATATATTTCTTAAAGGGATAAAGGCACCTGCACATTCTCAATACACCTTGGTCAAAGGTGTCTTTAAGGTGCAAATCATAGGGGACAGTGTCACCGAAGCGGGCCTTCTCGGCTGTTGGATTTCCCTGTCCCCACCTTGGTTCAATGCTGTAATCCACGCCCGCCCCCCCACCTTGTGACTTTGTGGAGTACCCTAATGCAGCAAGTGCCAGACCGAGGCGGAATGAGGGGTATTCAATAGCCAAGACCCTCCCCCCCCCTCAGTGACACTATCCGCCAATGATCAAAAGCCTTTTTTGCACCTAAAAGAAGTCAAGGACACCTTTAACAAATGGATTTTGGGAAAGTGCAGCAGACGCACCAACTGATGGTGCCCAAAATGGCCCCTACTTAAAAGCTTTTATTATTATTTAAAGAAAAAGAGAAGAAACCTATATTATAGATGAATAAAATACATATTTTTCAAACATTTACAAGAGTAATAAATAAAGGAGACAAGTAAAGTTTTACATGTTTCGCAGTACATTCTCCAAATTCTAACCATTCTGAGCCCGGCAAATCTATCCTGGCAAATTTACCATCTATAAAGTACATACAAACATACATTTAAAAAAAAATATCTATACACACACTTATAGATTTTATTTCATGAATATTTAAATAAAATACACCATCTAGTGGTGAAATGCAGTAATACCAAGTACTGGACGTCGTTTTGGAGTTTTGTGTTACTTGCCTTTGTATATGTATATATATATATATATATATATATATATATATATATATATATATATATATATATATATTACAGAGGACTTTCATTTGTATTGTCCTCACCCCACCATTCAAATACTGCTAAAAACATTAATAATAATGTTAAATTATTAAAATAATTGTAGATCAACTATTTCTACTCCATTAATCAAATTACTACTTGCCAGGTTAGGTTAACGCACTGATATTTTTAATACAGCTTCCTGCAGCCCAAATTGTTCCCCCTGAAATTCATTATATTTCACACTGTATCCTCTTAAATATTGTATATAATACACCATACCCTCGAAAATATATTATAACACACACAGGGCCCTTGAAATTCATTATTCCCCTGGGATCCATTCTAATATACATTGTGTCCCCTGAAATGTATAAAATACATTATAATATACATTGTAAGGCTATGTTCACACTACGTATGAGACCAGACGTTACGCGACCCGGCTGGTCTCTGCCCGGATCATCCCGGAAGATCTTTCTGGCCGCAGGGTTTTGATGCGGGCGCATAAGCGTGCGCCTGCATCAGGACCTCCCAAAGCACACAATGAAGCAAGCGGCCGGAGCCGCTCGCTTCATTGTGTGAACTGACAGGGTTTCCTACGGCCGCAATTCATTGAATTGCGGCCGCAGAAAACTGACATGTCAGTTATTTGCGGCGCCGCTTGGGATCCTGGCCGGAGCGTATACGATGTGTGTTTACGATGGCAACAATGGCCGTACTTTTACGTAGTGTGAACATAGCCTTAGATCTGAAATTCATCATATTACACACAGTGCACCCCTTAAAATTATTTTAATATCCAATGTCCCTCCTGAAATATATTATATTACACACAGTGCCCCCTGAAATTCATTTAGATGCACACCATGGTCCTGATGATCATTATTATATACACTGTGCCCCTTAACCCCTTGCAGACAGAGCCTAAAATGACCTTAACTCCTTAGAGACCGGGTTAATTTTCGTTTTTGCGTTTTCGTTTTTTCCTCCTTGTGCATATAAGGCCATAGCAGTTGCATTTTTACACCTACAGACCCACATGAGCCCTTATTTTTTGCATCACTAATTGTACTTTGCAATGACAGGCTGACTTTTTACATAAAATATGCTGCAAAACCAGAAAAAAATTATATGCGTGGTGAAATTGAAGAAAAAACACAATTTTTTTTCTTTGGGGGGGCTTTGTTTTTACGCTGTGTGTCCTATGGAAAAACTGACATGTTATATATGTTCGGTATATATAAGTCGGTACGATTAAAATGATATGCAACTTGTATAACTTTTATATTAATCGATGGCTCGTAAAAAAATAAAACCTTTTACAGAAAATAAACGTTCCTTAACATTGCACTATTCCCATGCTTATAGCGCTTTTATTCTTTGGTCTATGGGGCTGTTTGAGGTCTCATTTTTTTCGCCATGATGTGTTCTTTCTATCGGTACATTGGTTGCGCATATGCGACTTTTTGATCGCTTTTTATTACAATTTTTCTGGATTTGATGCGACCAAAAATGCGCAATTTTGCACTTTGGAATTGTTTTGCGCTTACGCCATTTACCGTGAAGGATCATGAATTAAATAAATTAATATTTCAGGTGATTACGCACGCGGCGATACCAAACATGTTTATTTATTTTTTTAATTTTTAATCAAAAGATACTTCAGCAGCACTCCGTGGATGAGGTGGTGCCAGCGGATCTTGCCTTGACCAAAGGCTGGAATAAATATAAAGGAGATAATCCACAACACTCCAAGATAGCATGAAAAAAAATCTTTTAGTGTTTATTCCATGTGAAAAATGTTGATCCCAAACAAAACAATGTCAAAGCAAAGTGCAGCATACAAGAAAATATACCGGAGCAACGTTTCAGCGAACAACCTTCGCCATTTTCAAGCACGGTATGTGAACATGTGAATCAGCTTTATATATACAAGTGCAACAAAAAAGACAGACATTCTATTGGTCTATAGCAGTGTCAATCAAGTGTCCATATACAGGTGAGTATTAACTCCATCGTGTCCTAAAAAGTCCTTGTCAATCCACAGTAAGGAGTAGATATGCATTTCATAGCTCTACTCATCTCCCTTTATTTGAGTGAAAACGTGATAAAAGAGCTTGTAAATGATAAAGACCATGACAAAAAAGTACAATTAATATCCTTCTAAATTAGAACCTTTCACGGTTTAAGGAACATCCTCGTAGTGTATAAGACTGGACCTGTGGCTGAGATCTATAGCTGGGCATGATGATGATGATAAGTACATAGAGAAAAATCACTCCTTTTTAGATTGCTGGTAATGTGTACAAGTACAGACTCCTGGCTGTGCTTCGCTGTACCTAGTCGGGCACCAATGGAACGGCTCCATCACTGAAGTCACTCCTCTGGTCAGGAATCCACTCTCTCAAACCCCATAGGGGAACACCGCCTGCAGTGTGCACAGCGTCATCCCTCTTACCCAGACTTTGTAGCCCCTCCAGGCGTTACTGCAGCGTCGCTCTCGCCAGTCTGAACAGGATTAAAGATTAAGCCATCCAGCGGTCTCGGGAGTTAAGACAAATTAATAGCACGGTCCGTCTTACATATCGAGGAATATCCAGCCGTGTTGATTTACAAAAGGTAAGTATGTAACATAATTTCAGTATATCATACAAGTAATATAAACATAACAATAAATCATTGATGATTACCATGTTCACAAAGAAAATTTTTTATCCCACATTGATACCGCCGATCCAGCGAGAAAGTGGGCAAACCGCATACATCTTATTTGAACATATACGGGTGTACTTTATACTCAATATTGAGTCCAGCCGAACCCAATGCTTGCAATTCATGCATCCATGACAATTCCCTTTTTTTAATATAACTTGTCTGTTACCCCCCCCCCCCCCTCCTTGGTTGAGCAACACGATCAATGAGAATGCACTTGAGATCACTCTCCCTGTTACCCATCTGTACAAAAAACAAATGCCGGACTTTTCCTTTAAACTGTGTCTGAATCTTACACTAGAATTTTAGTGTATTTTTTTTTGCATTCTGTGTTATCTTAAATCTTGTGTTATCCAGTTAGGTAAAATAAATGTTGACTTATCCCCTCCCAAAGACTAACAATTTACTTCATACATGTACTGTAGCCTGAGTTGCTGGAACAGATGTTGGGCCTGCTTATGGGTTCTGGTGTTTTGGTGGCTACTTGTCATGGTGGCCAGGAGCGATAACACCCACTTGGACTAAGGTGAAGTGCGAGGTGTAGGTGCAAGTGCGGCTGTAGAGTCCCACTTTAAACAACTTTGAAACTTTACTTGAAAAAGGTTTCTTAGTGCAAAACAGTTACAAACAGTGCTCAGGTACTTAGTGCAAAAATAATCAGTAATAATGCTCCAACAGATCAATAGGCGAGTTGATAGAAGAAACAGTAAGATAACAGGTGTCAGGGACCTTGCTTTACTCTGCCGGGATGTGGTGAGGTGTCTCTGTAGTGTTGAATAAATCCTCGTACTCGCATAAGAATCAGTCCCAGTTATCTTACCTAACCGCCTTCTGCCCCACAGTGTTGGGTTTTCATCCTACTGGGGTAGTACAAGCCCCAGGTCCCTGCTCTGGGTGGAGCTGGCTTGTAAAACCCTTCCTACTAAGATGAGCGTATTGTCAGTAGAGAGTGGCTTTCTGGTACTGTGCTCTACTGCAGGTCCAGTCTTAAAGTATCCGTCCCTTTTCTCTTAGATGGTTGAATATCCTGTTCTAGCAAGTATATCCATGGCGTAGGCAAGGGTTGAGACTCCCTTGTGTCTGGTTTCCCTAGAGATCTACTCTAGCAACCTATAGTGGTTGGGTAGCTAGAGGCAGGAACAACTGCATACACGTCCTGCCTTGTCTGTAGCCAGGCACTAACTTACTACAAAAGGCAAGTTGTTACCATAAATGGAAGTGTGTGTTCAGCTAGACCTAGTGTTAGTTGCTGCTGCGCTGTGAGAGTGTGACATCTAGTGGTTGGAGTAGGGAACAGCGGCCTACTGTCCTAACCTGTGACACCAAGGTGTAAGAAGAAAAAAGAAAACATGTAGTGGGATACTACACACGTCTGCATACTGCTTTCTGTTAAAGACACAAAAAACTGTGTCTACACGTTCAGTCCGTCTTTGCTCTCAACTCCCTCCTTCCCCGAATGACTTCTGTCCCTATCTGCAACATTGTAGCTTCTTTGTAATGCTGGGAGGGTTAATCGGAGGTCAAATTGCTGATGAACTCACTGTGATTATCTCTCCCAGTATTACAAAGTTGCAGATAGGGACTTGTTTACATAATCCGTCTCGGAAGAGTACGTAGAGAGGGACTGTCGCCCAGTTGTCGCTGATCGCTCAGGGTGAGGCCGGCAAGTAGGCACGGACAGTTTTAAGCACCTAGCTCTAGGGCTTACTATTCTGTTTTCCGTGCCTGATCTTTCTGTCCTTAACAGTCCTGACAACTATATTTTAACTTCTATTTTAATTTAACTGTAACTTTCGACAAAAATGTTTCTTTGTATTCCATTGACTGTTCAGCTGTTATTGCCTGAATATATTTTCATTGAATCAATGACCTGCGGAGAAGGTTTGGTTGATAAAAACTGAAGGAAAAGCCAAGAGCATTTAGTTGATTTGAATTCCATTCAAGGTAAATAATGTAACCACTGAAAGTTATTTGTACAGTTCCTATTGTATGTTATTGTCTGTTCTGGTAGCTGGGATGTGAAAATTAATTAGAAACAATTATCTTAACAACAACATGGAGATTAAAGAGTATAATAGAAAAAGCTCGGTACAAAACCATCAATGATTGATCTGAATTGCAGCCATTGTTTTGTACAATAAGTCATAAAAAGAGATTCAAAAGCCCCAGATATCCATGTCATTTACAAGAAAAATCACAGTGAATATAATTAGAGCTGTCTTATAGCATACAAATCCCCTCCAAAAAAACAATGCCGTACAACAAGAAGCCCAATTAAATCATCACGGCAGTAGGGCATAGAAATTAAACAGGAAAACACATTTCTCTTGTGAACGCAGCGAGGCCAGCGGTGCACAGTTACAGATTGCTGACTCTCAAAACTCCCTGATAGCATTAAAAACAATCATTCTTTATAGTCGGAGGAAATTAGTATGATTGTTATGAACAAAAGTCTGAAAAATAGGCACAGCAGGTTTGACAGGCGCATGAAGGATGAAAAACAGACTCCCTGGAGGGAATGTAAAAAAAAAATTACACATCTATATATATGTGTGTGCGTGACTGTAATAGACTGTGAGTGTGGCAGGAGCTGCCCACCAGTACGCTGGTAAGTCAGTGGTGTGGCATGATTTTTTCTCAGCCCCATCCATGGCTGGCCAGTGCGGGCCACAGTGCCCTCTAAAGCAGTCATGTCAAACTCTGGCACGCAGGCCAAACCTGGCCCGTGGTGCCATTATTTTTGGCCCGCCAGGAAATTCAGAGTTTTAATTACATCTAGCCCGCCATGGCTACTATATAAGAGACTATGGGAAGGGTTGGCTACTATATGAGACTATGGGGGAGGCCTAGCTACTATATGGGACTACAGGGGAAGGCTGCCTACTATATAAGAGACTATTGGGGAGGGCTGGCTACTATATAAGAGACTATGGGGGGAGGGCTGGCTACTATATGAGACTACAGGGAAGGGCTGGCTACTATAAAAGACTATTGGGGAGGGCTGGCTGCTATGTGGAACACTTGGGGTGCTGGCTACTATTTGGGCACTATTGGAGAGGGCTGACTACTATATGAGACTACAGGGAGGGCTGGCTACTATAAAAGAGACTATTGAGGAGGGCTGGCTACTATATAAGAGACTATGGGGGAGGGCTGGCTACTATATAAGGGACTATGGGGGAGGGCTGGCTTCTTTATAAGAGAATATGGGAAGGACTGGCCACTATATGAGACTACAGGGGAGGCCTGGTTACTATGAGACTACGGGGGGAGGGCTGGCTACTATATAATACTATTAGGAGGGCTGGCTACTATATGATACTATTGGGAGGGCTGGCTAATATCTGGGGCAATTTTGGTTGGGTTGGCTACAACATGGGGCAATATTGGGGGGGTTGGCTATTACATAGGTTGGGGTTTAATCATATCATAGCAATTTATCATGCACAGTGCTGGGAGACGCACACTACTCTGACAATGCCAGGATCGCCGCATTCGCGCTTCAATAATTATCAAGGTTGGCCTTCGATTTTGGTCCACTGGGTATTTGAGTTTGACACCCTTGCTTTACAGTCTAATATTTACTGTATTTTTTAGACTTTTAGATGCACTCCTGCTTTACACAACTGGAAATAAGAAAAAAAAAATTCCCTATAGGTGTAAGTTAGCCTAGTGTCATCACTGAAACAAATGGTAGTTTCTGCATTATGTGTAGCTATCCAAGTTAGGCTGGATTCTCTATAACAAATAATATGAGGGCATTTGTGAGTATGAAACCTGTCCCCAACCCCCAGACCCCCCCCCCCCCCCCCGGGGCCGGGGGGGGGGGGGGGGGGGCGACACCCTTATACTTACCCCATGCACAAAGTCCCACTCCTGGACCCGCTCCCATTGCTGAGATATCGCCGTCGGAAGCCCACCGCGCGCTCAGCAGAGATGAGTCCGACACTCATACAGAATGGCTGCTCCATTTATTCTCTATCAGCGTAGGACTCATCTCTGATGAGCGTGTGCTGGGCTTTCGACTGCGATATCTCGGCAACAGGAGTGGGTCCAGGAGCGGGACTTCCTGCACAAGGTAAGTATAAGGGTCTCTACCGGGGAGTCAGCCGGGCTCTGCCCTGGCACGGGGGGGGGGGGGGGGGGGGGGGGGGGGGGGGGGGGGGGTGACAGGTCCTCTTTAAGGTCCACAACCTGACTGTGGGTCTAATCTCCCAAACAGAAAGAATCATAGATCCCTATAATAGATCTCTATGATCCTTTAGTTTAGGTCAGTAGACCCGCAGGCAGACCAGGACTCTTGCCCTATTACACGGGACGATTATTGTGTGGAAAATAGTTATATTGTTTGAATTTAAATGATAATCGTTCTGTGTAATTGCAGACAATATCGAAAAATCTTTATGTGTCGCTGATCGTTCATTTAGATCTGACCCTAAAGTCATTGTTAATCGTTCGCTGTAATTCCGCGTTTGTTCACTAATCAATCAGTGTAACTGCACATCGTCTCTTCTTTTGCTGGGATCAGATGGAGTAACGATCGTAACCAACGACTATTGTTCTGTGTAATACGGGGAATGATTTCAGGTTTACGATAAACAATCTCGTTTGAAGTCGTTTATTGCTAATCATTAAAAATTGCTTTGTCTAGGGTCCTATTAGACAAAGCTATTTTTAACAATCGCAAACGAGATTGTTTATGTTAACTTTAAATCATTCACCATATTACACAGAACGATAGTCGTTAATACAATACAGGGAACAAAAACAAAATACATATTACTATCATACTGCTACTGCACAAAGCCCACTCTACCAAGATCAAAATCATATAAACCAAATAATACAGCCACACAATGTCCACGTATTACCACCAAATAGTAACTGAATATTATTGCTAGAGATGAGAGAACTTACAGTTATAACGAAGCAAAGCACTTTGTTATCTCTGCAATCCGCTCATCAGCCTGCTGACTTTTAATTCACTGCCTCACCTCCCCGGGTGCTGGGAAAAGCTGGATCCAGTCTTGGGAAATCTCTCCCAGTTTTCCAAGATGTGATCCAGCTTTTCCCAGCCCCTGCGGAGGAGCGGCAGTTAATTAAAAGGCAGCAGGCTGATGAGCGGATTGCAGAGATAACAAAGTGCTGTGCTTTATTACTGTAAATTCACTTATCTCTAATTATTGCCATGTCGCATTTTATGTTTTTCTCCCTTTTCTGAGCGGCTGGCACTCCCCTTCATAAGACCCATGTGACCCAAATTAGCAGGATATACCTGTGCTCACATGTCAGTACCTCCATGTTTTTCCCATTCTGTTTGCAGCAGTGGTGGTGATTGTAATACCATATTCATACTTGTGTTGTTTGGGGGCAGCCTTCTCTGCCGGTGGTGCCGGCTGGGAATTGGTGGGACATTTTGGGTTTGGTCCTGTGACATTGGGGTTGCAGGTCCATTCCATGGCCTCCCTACCCTGCAAGTACACGCTTTGTGGGGTTGGCAGTCGCTGACCGACACAATGTGGAGTTAGCGTAGGGACCCATGTGAACCAGGAGACCTGCACGTGGTACACGGGGCAGTATGGTTTGATCAAATTATATACCAACTGTCACGGCCGCAGCGGCGTCCCGCGTTCCGGGCCGCCGCCGCGACCGCCTCCTGCCCCATGCAGCAGCCGGTGTCCATAGTCAGGGACCCGGCGCTGCTATTACTTCGGCCCCGGGGGGCGCCTCACCTCTCCACGCTCCTGTCTCTCGCTGTGCCGGCCGGCGCGCGCGTCCCCGCCTCCTAGGGCGCGCGCGCGCCGGCTGTCTCAGATTTAAAGGGGCAGTGCGCTCCTAATTGGTAGTTGCACCCAATCACTCCCCTATAAATCCCAGCATGCCCTGTCCCCTGTGTTGGAGCCTCTCCTTGCTTCCCATAGCGTTTGGCCCAGCTCCCTGTTGTTCCTGTTTCCCGTCCGCTACCTGGTTCCTAGTCCCTGTTCCTGATTCCTATCCGCCACCTTGTCCTTAGTCCTTGTTCCTGGTTCCTGTTCCCCTGCATCACCTTTGCTCCTGTGTATAGCCTGTCACCTGCGGTTACGTCCACTGACCTCTGCAGCACCATCTCCTGCCTACTGCTCCTGCCACGCCTCGCCTGCCGTCACCAGCAACCAAGCCAGGGGTAGCGACCTGGGGGTCGCCTGCCGCAGCAAGTCCATCCCGCCTTGCGGCGGGCTCTGGTGAAAACCAGCGGCCCCTTAGACTCCGCTCCCTGGGGAGGTTAGTGCCATCGCTGGTGACGGTCCAGTGGATCCACTACTCCAGGCTTTACACCAACATCCTGGCGTTGGTTTTTAAAATTAGCCGAGCGGCATTAGTATCAGCCATAGGTGTGATGTGCAGTAGCTCCCCCCTCTCCATGTCACACATTATTGCCAATATTACTTCTACACAAAGGACAAACAATACCACCACATCCTGACCACATTTTTACTGCTTAATAACTGAAAAATAGTACTGCTACTAAATAAAAACCACTGTACAGAGTCAAACATGACTCCCACGTAGTGACAATATTGTGATTAGAGTGCAGTTACATTCAGTGACTCACAGGTAACATCTTCTCTTGTCAGAGCTGTTCATTTTCCCTTTTCTTCTTCATTCGATCTAGGCCATTGTTAAGACTTCTTTTAGCCATGAATTGGTTGGGAATGTGAGCTGTTCTGCAGTTACACATCACAACTGTAACACAATGAACGGAGACAAACACTGTTCACTGTGTATTTCTGTTCAGTTACTGAAAGGACAACTCCGGCGAAATTTTTTTTTGGCTTATTTAACACACATTACAAAGTTATATAACTTTGTAATGTGGTTAAATACCCGGTCTGGCCCCCTTCCCCCACTTTCCGACCCCCGAACCCCCACCCCGGAAGTTAAAGAATGTATACATTACCTATTACGGTCGTCACGGTCCTCTTCTCTGGTGTCAGGTGACGTCAGAGCCGGGGGGCGGTCCGGGTCTTCTTCCTCTTCGGCGTCTTCATTGAGAGTGAATGGGAGAGAAAAGGCTGCTGGTGCACATGCGCACCAGCAGCCTTTTCATTGGCTGGAGCGCATCACATGGCTTCCAGCTTGCTCAGCCCTGATTGGCTTTTCTCTCTCATGGACCCGGAAGCAAGAGACATCGCTGGACGGTGGACGCAGGTGACAGTGAGGCGGACGGCGGGCGAATGGAGTGGCGATCGTCACCGGAGGGATGGTGAGTATGGTGTCTGTGTGTGTCTGTGTTTTTTTTTTTTTTTTGGGGGGGTCCCGCCGGAGTTGTCCTTGAAGGATAGCCTATCAGGGAATTTTGTCTGGAAAACCCCATTATGTGTAGGCCCAGTTAAGCACTGCCTGGGGCTACTAAGTAGGCATTGTATGGCAGTATAAATCCAGGTAAAACTGTAAATGTCCACAATAACAATTGAGTGGCATTACCCTTCTTTTATGTTGCTTTTTATTGCAATTGTATTTTATTACCATATTTTCCCGTGTATAAGACGACCCTTGACTTTTTCAGGGGTTCGGCTTATACGCCGGAAGCCGCAGCAGGGTTAACTAGCTGGAGCCCTGCTTCAAGCAGGGGTTGACTGAAGTAAAAAAAAAAAAAAAATTGTAGAAGCTTGGAGACACTCGGCTGCCAGGACAGCTTCAAGAGAATGACAGAGGTTTTGGGGACTTCCAGCGCCTCTGTCATTCTCCTGAAGCTCTCCCAGCAGCTGAGCTTCTCGGATGAGGAGCTCGGCTGCCGTGAGAGCTTCAGGGACCTCCGGCACAGGCAGTGTCTCTGCACCACACTGCCTGCGCTGGAAACATAACAGGAGACGGGCGGCTGCCGGGAACGGGTCACAGGTGAATTGAATTGCTTGTTTTTTTTTTTTATATAGTGGTTGCTGCATATGGGGGGATGCATCCGTTTTTTGAGCTACCCCATCGCATACGGGGACCATACCTTGCGTATAAGATGACCCCCGACTTTTTAGGAGATTTTTCAGAGTTAAAAAGTCATCTCATATGCCAGAAAATATGGTATTTGTAAATGCTTTATGCAGTAATTTGCAGTACTACCCAGGGGCGTAGCTAGGATCCACGGGGCCCCATAACAAAAATTTTTAAGGGGCCCCCCTACGCACAACACAAAGCACTGCGTATATATATATATATCTGCTTTACTGCTCGTGCACTGATGATAACCCCTGACCTCTGCAGGAGCTCTGCACATTTTCCTTTCCTACTTGATTGTAGGAAGCTGGAGAACAGAGGTCAGAGGTTATCAGTGCAGTGAAGGAGAGATTTGTGTCTTCTGCTTGTTGACCCTTTTTTGTGTTGTAGCATGTAGGTAAACCTTGGGTCACTTATACACTGCAGTACATAAGTGGTTAAGCAGAGGGACACACGCTCCTACCTTCTCCCCTGGGCCCCCCTCCTGCACGGGCCCCATAGCAACTGCCTACCCTGTCTCTATGGTAGCTACGCCACTGCTACTACTAACAATGCAGTATAACTGGGTTCACACTACGTATATTTCAGGCAGTATTTGGTCCTCTTGTCAGGTCCTTATAGCAACCAAAACCAGGAGTGGATTGAAAACACAGAAAGGATCTGTTCACACAATGTTGAAACTGAGTGGATGGCCGCCATTTAATGGTAAATAACTGCCATTATTTCAATATAACAGCCGTTGTTTTAAAATAACAGCAAATATTTGCCATTAAATGGCGGCCATCCACTCAATTACAACATTATGTAAACAGATCCTTTCTGTGTTTTCAATCCACTCCTGGTTTTGGTTGCTATACAGCCTCAAATATACGTAGTGTGAACCCAGCCTTATAATGCTGCAAGCTAGGTCCATTAGCTTAAGACGGCGTTCTATAATACCTGGTACTGGTTTGGAATTTCTTTGATTAGAGGGTACTTAGTTGAGAAACACTGGTCTAAAGCATGCTTGCATAACTGTCTGTAAAACACTTTTACCATAGACTGTCAGGGTCCTAAATAATTGAGAAGTGACAGTACTTTGCCCAGTACCTGTGAATAAAAAATAAGCTTAAAAATAAATCATGAGTCAGATGCTGGAAGAAGAAAAAAAGAACAAAAATGAAGTGTGATTACTGTAGATGAATTGACAAAATATATACTGTTCCCAGATGATTATACAAAATATAGCACTTAGCAGCCTTGTACTATAGAATACTCCAAAGAAAACCTGCCATATGTTTCCGACTAAAGAAAACCTTTGTGAGTAAATATCTTCAAAACAATAACCAAGAGAGTGTGACACCCTATTATTTATATTTCGTACTTTGAATCAGCAATGCCGCCTTTGAGTTTCCATTTTACCTTTAGTAGCGGGTATATTTTGGCTGACATTTAGATAGTGAATGATACTGCCTTTAAAGATCTTGCCCTTAAACATACATTGGTATTTGCAGTTGTTTACTTCAGCACACCTTTAGAAAAAGGGAAAAAACATTTTAAGGAAATTTGTACTGAGCTTTTAGAGATCCATAAATAATAGGACAGGGAAAGAAGGTAGTCCCAAATAATCACTTATTCCAACAAAGCTTTTAGCACAGCTGTAAAAGCTACATGAGGTTTTAAGGGAATGATAGAAGTGGCACTTTATCTAAGCCAGTCATTTAAACTTAAAGGACACATTATCATTATGACCTTCACAGGGTTCATAGCTTCAACATAAATATTGTTCGTCTACCAAGTCGAGCATGAAAAAGCTTTGCAGGTGGATGGTGAATGCGGCATTATTCGTATCGGGGGTTGTGATCATTGTAGTCTTCTGAATGTTTAAGGTTAGTTATAAAATACATACATTACATACTAAAATAACTAGAACAGAATACTGATTCTATCATTCACTGTGAAAAGAAAAGGTTCTGCCATAAAGTACAGTAAGGCTGGGTTCACACTAAGTTTTTGCAATTCCTTTTTTTCATCCGTTTTTGCAAAAATAAAAAGGACAGAAAAACGGATGCATTTTGTTTTGTATTCGTTTTTCAATTGACTTCCATTATAAAAAAAAACCTAGATCAAAACGGATCCTTTTTTTTTTTTTACGGACACAAAAACGTAGTCGACCTCATTTTTGTGTCCTTTAAAAAAACTGATCCGTTTTGTTTGTTTTTTTATAATGGAAGTCAGTGGAAAAATGGATCAAAACGGATGCACACAAGAGCATCCATTTTTTTCATCCATTAAAAACAACAACAACAAAAACCGATGAAAAAAAACGATAGGAAGAACGTAGTGTGAACCCAGCTTAATGCTGAATTCACGATAAATTCAAAGAATTCCCAATCAGGTCCAAATTAGTTTTATTTTAGTAAAAAATCAGGTACTGTTAGGACTAAGAATAAACGCTCAGGCCGGTTGCTGGGGGCGCGACGACTGCGTCCATAGCAGCCGGACTGCTGTGCATGTTTTTCACTAACTCTGCTCTGCTACTCCTTGTTGAAGCCGTGGCCAGGGTGCTCTCCCCTGGCTGATCAGCATAAGCTGTAGTAGGTTTCACTGATTGTTGATTGACAGCTGAAACACCAGTCAGCTGTCAGTACCTGGGCAGGACCTGGAGTCTCAGCCCCTATCACGCCTGGGGGCTGGGACTACAGGTTGCATAGGTATCCTCCTCTGTCTTCCACCCCCTGCCTGTGAAAGTGCCTAGTTCGCTAGTGTATCTGGAGCAAGTGTTTTCCCTGCTTTGTATTTCTGGTAACTTGACTTCTGACTTATCGACTATCCCTTGGACACGTTTTGTACTGTACTGCTCGACTGTTACTGACCTGGATTCCTGACCTTGCTCTCATTGTGTTTTGTCTGTCTTGTTTCGTTTAGTGTTGCACTTTAGTAGATCAGGGACTGCCGTCCAGTTGTCCGTTTGCCACCTAGGGCATCTGAGGCAAGCAGGTAGGGGCAGCGGGGCGGGTGCCAGCTTCAGGGCTCACCTGTCCTTGTGTCTCCCTGTCCCTATCCTAACATTTTCACAGGCCCAATGTTAGCAACTTACCTGACTTTGCATCAGCAGCGGTCTCATGTGCTCAGAGCCCGCGGACAAGACGCCGCTGATGGTAATCTGTACACTGACCTATTTCTCTGCTCAGGTTGCCTCTGTTGTGTTCTCTGGCAATTGCAGGGTTAACCTTGGTTTGGCTTGCATTCTGTGACAGGCAGGTTTGCTCCCAGTGTGTGTGTGTGTATGTGTTTCAGGTGTCTCTGGTTGGAGATTAGGGGCTGGGCCAATCCTGTCCTGAACCAGATTCCTGGTTCCTCATATAAGACAGTCTGTGTCTGTAGGAGTTGCTGGGTATTTTGGTGTGTATCCACACAGTGTCTCAGCTCCCTGGTTTGTATTGTCTCCTGTTTCTGACCTTTTGGCTTGTTCCTGGACCTTCCTTGTTTGCTGCTTGCCCTGATCTTCTGCCTGTGTTCTGACCTTGCTTTTGCCTTGTGACTCTGTACCTCTGCTACCTGACAGTGTATGACCCGGATTGCTGACCTTTCTTTATTGTGTTTTGTTTGTCTTGTTTTGTCTTATGTTTCACCTACTCAGTGTAGGGAACGTCTCCAAGTTACCCGCTGTCATCTAGGGCAGATTGTGGTAAGTAGGCAGGGGCACTGGATTGGGTCAGTTCAGGGCTCACTTGTCTGTCTCTGCTCTTGTACCTGACTAGTCATTACACCCAAACCCACGTCAGCGATCTCGACGGTTCACCGTGTCTGCTGAGCCGTCAGTAGCTGATCACTTGGATGATATTGTGACCCGGATGGAAGGCATGGCTGGTGCCGTGGCGCAATTGTCACAAAGAGTTGATTCTCTAACCCTGTCGGCGACGCAGACGACCCCAACTCAGGCCCCTGTGACAGTTCCAGTGCAGACTTCCCGGCCCAAAATGCTGATGCCAGATCGGTTTGACAGGAACCCCGACAAATTCAGGACATTTAGGGAGGCTTGTAAGTTATACTTTAGGTTTAATCCTTTCTCAGGGGATGCTGAGAGAGTTGCTATGATAGTGTCTCTCCTCCAGGGGGCACCCCAGGATTGGGCTCTGTCCCTTCCTCCTGAAGCCCCTGAATGGGGATCAGTCCAAAGTTTTTTTTGGTCCTTAGGACAAATTTATGACGACCCCAATCGTGCCGCTCTAGCTGAGTCTCATCTGTTGTCCATTCAGCAAGGCCGCCGCACGGCAGAGGACTATTCTTCTGAATTTAGGCAGTGGAGTGCAGTTACTGGATGGCCTGACGCTCCCCTAAAGACTCTTTACCGCCAGGGACTGTCAGATGCTATTAAGGATACTATGGTTAGTCATCCCTCCCCTGACTCACTGAATGACTTGAAAACTCTTGCCATCTCCATAGACAGACGCCTAAGAGAGAGACGGCGGGAGAAACAGGGGTGACGACTACTTATACATGTCAGAGTCAGTCAGCCAGACCTTCCCTGACCCCTCTTAGGGCTACGGAATCCCTGTCTCCTCAATCGCCAGGTGAAGAGCCAATGATGTTGGGATCTACCTCAGCCGCAGCCCCCAGGAAGCACCGCCTAGAGATGTCTCTGTGCCTCTACTGTGGGAAGCCTGGTCACTTCGTCCGCAATTGTCCTTCCAAACCAAAACAGCAGTCGGAAAACTCCAGTGCCTGAGTGACAGTCTGGAGGGTCACCCAGGTACCTCCGAAAAAATTTGATAAATTTTTCCTGCCTATTACTTTGTATTCTAAGGTGATTGTCTTCTCCTGTCAAGCAATGGTTGATTCAGGCGCCGCTCCGGAACTTTATGCGTACCTCTGTGGCATTGTCCCTGGGTTTAGAACTGGTTCCCCTTTGTTTTCCTTTTTCAGTTGCAGGTGCTGACTCGGCCCCCCCTAAGTGGTGGAAAAATTAGATTCCGGACCCCAGAAGTATCAATGAGGGTGGGATGTCTCCATTATGAATTTATCTCCTTTTTTGTCATGGACAAGCTGGCCGCAGACATCATCCTGGGGTTACCCTGGTTACGTCTACACAACCCGGTATTTGATTGGAGAACCACCGAGTTAGTTAAGTGGGGTAATTCTTGTGGTTCCCACCTGTCTCAAGTAAACCCTAAAGTGTGTACTGTCAGTAGTGCTTCTGATACCTGAATACATTTATGATTTCTCTGATGTGTTTAATGAGGCCATTGCTGATGCCTTGCCTCCTCACCGTCCGTATGACTGCGCCATCGATCTTGTGTCTGGGGCCAAGTTTCCTAAAGGCTGTATTTTTAACTTGTCCCCCCCAGAACGAGAGTCGATGCGTCAGTACATACAGGACAGTCTGAGAAAGGGTCACATTCTGCCTCCCTTGTCTCCCATGGGTGCTGTTTTTTTCTTTGTGGAGAAGAAAGATAGAGGCCTACGTCCTTGTATAGACTAGAGAATTGAATAAGATCACCATTAAGGATCAGCACCCACTTCCCCTGATCCCGGATCTCCTGAACCAGGTGTAGGCGCCCGTTGGTTCTCCAAAATTGACCTTTGGGGTGCATACAATTTGATCTGGCTCAGGGAAGGTGATGAGTGGAAAACGGCGTTTAACACTCCCGAGGGGCATTTTGAGTATCTTGTAATGCCCCCGCCGATTTCCAGAGGTTCGTTAATGACCTGTTCCGCTACCTGTTCGGCCAATTTGTCGTGATTTACCTAGACGACATCCTCATCTATTCCCCTGATTGGGAATCACGTGTAAGACATGTCCGTGAGGTGCTGTCTAGACTAAGGAAGAATTCTCTTTGTGCCAAGCTCTCGAAGTGTTTATTTGGAGTCAAGGAGGTTGGATTCTTAGTGTACATTCTAACTCCAGAATCGGTACAAATGGACCCTAAAAAAGTGTCAGCGGTGTTAGAGTGGGCAAGGCCCACCACCTTGAAGGAGATTCAAAGATTTTTGGGTTTCGCGAACTTCTATAGGAAGTTCATTCGTAACTTCTCGCTCATTGCGAAACCTCTAACAGAGTTAACAAAAAAAGGTGCAGATCCAACCTCCTGGTCTCCTGAGGCCGAACAGGCCTTTGTCCGGTTGAAGCATAGTTTTTCGTCTGCCCCTGTATTGGTGCACCCCAATTGGGAGCTACCATTTGTGGTAGAAGTGGATGCATCCGAGACAGGTGTTGGGGCCGTATTGTCCCAGGGTAAAGAGCCTTATACCAACCTAAGAGCCGTTGCATACTTCTCCAGGAAGTTCTCCTCCTCAGAAATGAATTACGACATCGGTAACCAGGAGCTTTTGGCCATTAAATGGGCTTTTGAGGAATGGAGACACTTCCTGGAGGGAGCCAGACACCAGATTACGGTCCTTACAGACCACAAAAATTTGCTGTATTTGGATAAGGCCAAAAGGTTAAATCCCAGACAAGCACGCTGGGCCCTGTTCTTCACCCGGTTCCATTTTGTTGTGACTTACCGTCCTGGGTCTAAAAATGTAAATGCAGATGCCTTATCCCGAAGCTTTGGGTTTTGTGAAGCACCTGAGGTTGAATCAGAAGGTATCCTGACCCCTGGTACAGTAATAGCTAGTATATCTGTGGATCTGAAAAATGCTATTTTGAAATCACAGGGGGATGCGCCGAATGATTCACCTTCTGACAAATTGTTTGTGCCGGTAAACCTCAGATGGGCAGTATTAAAGGAGGTTCACTCCTCGGTACTGGCAGGTCACCCAGGTATAGCAGGAACAGGTTACCTACTTACTCGCTCTTGTTGGTGGCCTTCTTGGCAGAGGGATGTTCGAGATTAAGTGAAGTCATGTGAGACCTGTGCCCGGGCTAAGACCCCTAGGTCTTTACCCGAGGGTCTACTTCAACCTCTTCCTCTGCCCAGTCGGCCATGGTCCCATATTTCCATGGATTTTGTCACAGATCTTCCTCCTTCCCAAGGGAAGACTGTGATTTGGGCGATTGTGGACCGATTTACTAAGATGTGTCATCTTGTTGCACTTAAAAAGTTACCTAGCGCAAGAACAATGGCCGATTTGTTTGTGCCGCATGTTCTTCGGTTGCATGGGATACCAATGAATATTGTCTCAGATAGGGGTGTCCAATTTGTGGCAAAATTTTGGAGAGCGTTCTGCAACATGCTAGGAATATCGTTGTCCTTCTCATCGGCTTTTCACCCTGAGACTAACGGCCAGGCTGAGCGCTTAAATCAATCATTAGAACAATACTTACGGTGTTATGTTTCTGAAAACCAAGATAAATGGTCAAAGTTCCTACCGATGGCAGAATTCGCTCTCAATAACCACGTAAACACGTCAACACAACAATCCCCCTTCTACTGTAATTATGGTTACCATCCCCAGTTTTCTGCTATTCCCAATAATGAAACACAATTTTCATCTGTAGCTGAGTTGACCCAAAAACTGTGCACAGTTTGGGCAGAGAGTCTGGTGACCCTTCAAGATGCCCAGCAAAAACAAATAAAATACGCCAACCGTAAACGCCATCCCGGCCCTGACTACTCCGTTGGTGATAAGGTTTGGTTGTCAACAAAAAATTTGCATCTCTGTGTTCCCTCTCACAAACTTGCTCCTCGTTTTATTGGTCCATTCCCCATCATCGAAGTCATAAACCCAGTGTCTTTCAAGTTACAGTTACCCCGATCTCTGCGTGTGCACCCTGTGTTCCATAAGAGTCTCCTTAAACAATATGTACCTCCTGTGGGTCCTTGTCCTCCACCTTCTCCAGTGGTAATACAGGGGGAATTAGAGTTTGAGGTGGAACGGATTCTAGAAAAGTACGCAATTCCACACAGTATTTAATACACTGGAAGGGCTACGGCCCGAAAGAGCGTACATGGGTAACTGCACAAGATCTCCATGCTTCTGATTTAATCAGAAAATTTCATCTGTCATACCCTGATAAGCCTGGAGGTCCTCGTGAGGGTCCGGAGGCCCCTCCTCAGGGGGGGGGGGGTTCTGTCAGGACTAGGAATAAACGCTCAGGCCGGTTGCTGGGGGCGCGACGACTGCGTCCATAGCAGCCTGACTGCTGTGCATGTTTTTCACTAACTCTGCTCTGCTACTCCTTGTTGAAGCTGTGGCCAGGGTGCTCTCCCCTGGCTGATCAGCATAAGCTGTAGTAGGTTTCACTGATTGTTGATTGACAGTTGACACACCAGTCAGCTGTCAGTACCTAGGCGGGACCTGGAGCCTCAGCCCCTATCACGCCTGGGGGCTGGGACTACAGGTTGCATAAGTATCCTCCTCTTGTCTTCCACCCCCTGCCTGTGAAAGTGCCTAGTTCGCTAGTGTATCTGGATCAAGTGTTTTCCCTGCTTTGTATTTCTGGCTTCTGACTTATCGACTACCCCTTGGACACGTTTTGTACTGTACTGCTCGACTGTTACTGACCCGGATTCCTGACCTTGCTCTCATTGTGTTTTGTCTGTCTTGTTTCGTTTAGTGTTGCACTTTAGTAGATCAGGGACTGCCGTCCAGTTGTCCGTTTGCCACCTAGGGCATCTGAGGCAAGCAGGTAGGGGCAGCAGGGCGGGTGCCAGCTTCAGGGCTCTCCTGTCCTTGTGTCTCCCTGTCCCTATCCTAACAGGTACATCCTCTTTAATATGACCCATGGATAGAACGGCGCCGTCACGGGTGAGCCGCCCGTGTGCGGCGCCGTTCTAACCATGGGTATTGGGCCGGTGCTGAAGCAAAGGAGGCGGGCCGCCCCGTCCCCAGTGGGAGGAAACCCCCGTCCCTCTATGACGCGGCTCCATTGATTCTAATGGAGGCATGTCATACAGGGGAGGGAATTTCCTCCCACTGGGGTGGGCTGGCCCGCCTCCTGTGCTTCAGCCCCGGCCTGGTACCTGTGGATAGAATGGTGCCGTACATGGGAACCGGGGCACGGTTCACAAAACGGCACCCGCTTCCCCGTGACGCCGCTGTTGGATCTGTGTGTCAGATTAAAGAGGGATGTGCCTGATGGTACATCCTCTTTAAATTTTATCAGGGGAATTGAACCAAAGAAAAAAAAAACAGTGCTGGGTTCCAGACAGGTGGTTTACCCCTAGACCACAGCTCCTACACAGGCTTGGAGAGATTTAACTATATCTGATTGCAGATCATTCCTCTATTGGCATATACTGGCTGACAGCTGAGGGAGGAGGAAGCCGGGCAGCACTGATTATTAATGAAGAAGAGTGAGGAGGAAGGAGCGGTCAGGCGTGCCAGAGTTTGGCATGAACACTGAGCCACAACTCCTCTTTGACTCTTCATTAATGTAGGATACCTTAGGTTATGCATAATCCACTCCACAGGCAAATTACTAAAAGGTACCATGCTTACTAGGGCATTACCAGCTACAGCACACTGTCAGCACCTTAGGTAGGGCCAGGGAGCTGACAGATTCCCTTTAAGGTAAAGTTTTCTTCTTTGTTAATATTTTAGGCTCCTTTTGTCTGTAGATGAATCAGATCTTCGACTTTATTTCACCTGGCTGAACATATCTGACTGATTTAATATGATTTTCATTTATATAATTCATTGATTGATATGTCATATTTGGTACATAAACAGGTTAGTCATTTCAGTATATTTGGCACCGAGTACAGAACGGAAATGACGAGATAATTGCTCCTTTTCTATGGAATCATAATGAAATTACAATTGAAGTTTAACGCTTAATGCATGAAGCACATTATGTGTAAAATGTAGTCAATTCAGAACAAGAGAAGAAAATCATTTGGTTGAAGCAAAGCGTGGCTATTTCACATTCTCCTGGGCCTTTGCCAATATTCTTAAAAGCTAAAAGCAATTAAATGTGCAATGATTATTTTGATGATTTATTTCTAGATAAAATGTAAATAATGAAAAACATTTAACTCATTGTATGGCCATTATTTAGAGGTATAAAATATTATGTTATGTAGAAAATTGTCTTATGGTGGTGGGAAAAAATTTGCCCCAAAATATAACATTCCATAAACAAGAAAAGAAAAAAAACTCGCACATAACAGACTGTACCTCCCAATTGATAAAGAATACCATATAAAGCGAATGTACCATCAGGTACATTCTCTTTACGTGTTGCACATAAATAGAATGGCGCTGGTGCAGGGAAGACGGTGGCATGGTCCTTTTATTGAACTGTCGCCAGCCCGCCCCCAGTGGGTAGAAACCTCTAGGACGCGGCTCCATTGATTCTAATAAAGCCGCGTCACAGAAGGTAGGGAGTTTCATCATAGTGGGGGGTTGGCCTCCGCCTCCAGTGCTTCAGCCCCAACCGGTGCTCAGTAATAGACCGGCGTCGTGTGCGGGAACAGAGTCGCGGTTCAAAAAAGGAATCTCAAACAGCACAGTTTTAGAAATGCTTGTACGGCTATGTTCATACTAAGTAAAAAAAATAGAAAAGGTGGGCGCTTTTTCTTTTTAAAATGACGTACGTTATTTCTGCATTTTAATTGATGTCAATGGAATGATGGCCGCCCAATGGACACAGTGTATAAAATGATGGATGGTTTTTGTGTGGAACGTCAAAAAAAATTATCATGTCAATTATTTTCGGAGGTCTTTTGCAATCAGCAGACGTTATTTTTTAGTGTTTCTTTTTTCACCGTCATTTCACCATCTTTAAATTCAATAGACTTTTCAGTTAAAGGGGTTATCCAGCGCTACAAAACCATGGCCACTTTTTCCCCTACTGTTGTCTCCAGTTTGGGTGGGGTTTTGAAACTCAGTTCCTTTAAAGTAAATGGAGCTTAATTGCAAACCGCACCTGAACTGGAGACAACAGTAGGGGGAAAAGTTTTTTTGGAGCCCTGGATAACCCCTTTAAAGACACATCTAAAGGCCAATCAGTCCACCTAAACTAGAATAATGTACAAACAGCCGTCACTGCACTGACAAGCAGCCAAACAGCAAAATGACGGACAAAATAAAATAAAAAAAATAAGTGGAAAGTAAAAAATGTCACGTGAACAAAATCTACATATAAAAAATCTTTAAATTAACATAATGCATCAGTTAAGACCTAATTTTCTTAATGACACAATCACTTTAACCTGCAAAAATGTGAGTATTAAAATCAGTTAACCTCTTAACATTCTGCACCATACATTGGGACGGTATGACATACAGTAAGCTGAGGAGTTCAGCTTGGGTCATATCTGAAGTGTACTGACTTCTATCCGCAAACACACTTACTGCTAATGAGCGACATGCTGATGTCAGACATTTAACCACTTCAGTGTTGTGATCAATAGTAATCACAGCATTTAAATGGCTCACAGACGTGCTCCGTTGATGTTCAGCGGCCAGTCAGCACCTGCGCAACTCAGTGGCAGGCAGAGGTCTTTACTAGATCCCTAGATTTAAAAGGTGTAAAAAAAAATCACCCCCAAACATCCCTCCACCCGGACAGTTAAGAGTGTAATCAGCAATTTTTTTTTTTTTTACAAACTGCAGATTTTTTTTTTTTCTTTTTTACATTGCAGCAAAAATATAATAAAGTGATCAATAAGTCACATCTTTGCAAATGTGGTACCTGCAAAAATTACAGATCATGGTGAAATTCATACATCCTCACAAAACCCCATTGATGAAAAAGTAAAAAAGTCAGAGAAGAGCAATTTTGAGCAAATCATTTTTTTAAGAAAGTTTATTATTATTTTTTTTTCAAGTGGTACCAGCTCTCATTCCTCTTGTTTCAGCAATTAGAGTATGTCCACACTACAGAATCCCGGCGAATCATAATGTGCCCCCTTGCCACTGCGCCCTAGGTAGCTGCCTACTCCACCTACACCATGCCCCACCCCTGAGGAAAGCCCTATACTTAGGGCCCTATTTCACCAGACGATTATCGTTGGCATAATTGTTAACGATTAACGATCTCAAACGACCGCTATTGCGAAAGACCTGAAAACGTTCACTCATTTCCATGGAACGATAATCGTTGCTTATGATCGTAATTGCAAGAGTTTTTTCTTCGCTATTTCTTCGCTATTGCGTTCGTATCTACTGCGAACGACCGAACGACGTCTTATTCAATGCAAATGTTTTGCGAACGTTTTGCGAACGAGCAACGATAAAAATAGGTCCAGGTCTTATAAAGCGATCAACGATTTCTCGTTCGGTCGTTAATCGTTAACTGCATTTCAACCGAACGATTATTGTTTAGATTGGAACGATTTAACGATAATCTGAACGATAATCGTCCTGTGAAATAGGGCCCTTAGTGTGCAGGGGGTAGATCCCTTCAAAGTTACAATAGTGCTCTCAAGGGCTGTCTCTGATACAATTCATGCCCCTTAAAGTCATATTTCGGGTCATAAAAGGTCGACCGCTGTGATCTGCTATATGGAGCCCCCCCCCCCCAAAGACCCTGATCCATGTGTTTAGGAGAGAATATATTTTATTATACACTGGCTGAGCAGCCATGTTTATATCTAGTCCTGGAACATTGAGCGGCAGCGATCCCTCTCATCCTGATCACCAGATAAAACACACAGGACACAATAGATATGTTTTAGAATTCTTTTATTTATTTTTTTTCAATGCAACATTGTAATAAAACATTACCGGCCTTTATTACACTAAACATGGTGACAGTCTGGTGGGGGACTCGCCGCAGTCATTGACCTGAATTAAAGGACAACTCCCGCGGGACCCCCCCCCCCAAAAAAAAACACAGAAACACACAGACACCATACTCACCATCCCTCCGGTGACGATCGCCACTCCATTCGCCCGCCGTCCGCCTCACCGTCACCGCCGTCCGCCGTCCAGCAATGTCTCTGATTTCCGGGTCCTGGGGATGGAAAAGGCTGCCAGTGCGCAGCCTTTTCATTGGCTGGAGCGCATCACATGGCTTCCAGCAACCTCAGCCAATCAGGGCTGACGAAGCTGGAAGCCATGTGATGCGCTCCAGCCAATGAAAAGGCTGCTGGTGCGCATGTGCACCAGCAGCCTTTTCCGTCCCATTCACTCTCTATGAAGACGCCGAGGAGGAAGAAGACCCGGACCGCCCCCGGCTCTGACGTCGTCGTCACCAGATGCCGCCCGGGAGAAGAGGACGGTGACGATCGTAATGGGTAATGTATATATTCTTTAACTTCCGGGCGGGGGGTCCGGGGGTCCGAAAGTGGGGGAAGGGGGCCAGACCGGGTATTTAACCACATTACAAAGTTATATAACTTTGTAATGTGTGTTAAATAAGCTAAAAAATTTTTTCGTGGGAGTTGTCCTTTAAGAGCCACTGGACCAAAATATCCAGAGGAAGGCGAAGAAAACCCCCGGAGGGTTATAACTCAGGGGGTGAAAAAAATTCCTTCCTGACCCCACAAGGGGCAATCGGATATCTCCCTGGATCCCATCTGGCCTTCTGCATATTGCTGTATAGAGAGAGAAAGAACACATGAAATCAACATATACAAAATATACAGTACGTATCCTGCTTACACTCTAATATACAATACACTCCCTGCTCCTAAGAGCTTACATTCTAATTAGGGATGGTCCGAACCTGCCGAGGTTCGGGTTCGTATGAACCCGAACGCTCGGCAGCAGATTCCCGCTGTCTGCCCGCTCCGTGGAGCGGGCGGATCCAGCGGGAGTAACGCCTGGAAAACTGGGATACAACCTATAGCTAGGGCTGTATCCCAGTTTTCCAGGCAGTCCGCCCGCTCCACGGAGCAGGCAGACAGCGGGAGTCATTACCGGGGGTACGAACCCAAACCGAACTCGGTTTGGATCATCCCTAACTAATATACAATACACTCCCTGCTCCTAAGAGCTTACACTCTAATATACAATACACTCCCTGCTCCTAAGAGCTTACACTCTTATATACAATACACTCCCTGCTCCTAAGAGCTTACACTCTAATATACAATACACTCCCTGCTCCTAAGAGCTTACAATCTAACACACAACAGATACCTTGCTCCTAATACACATTAGATTATGGTACTACTGACCAACTGTCTGTGTATGAAGGCCTTCCAACTCCCCCCTTAGGGGCTGTTCACACTGAGCAAATTTGAACTCTGCTGCGGAATCCAACCTGCCTTAGTGTCAGTGTCTTTATGGGAGGATTTGCGTGCGCCCTCCCATAGAGACACTGTTTGACATTGAGGCAGGTGGGATTCCGTGGCGGAGAGTTCCTCTGCGGAATTTGTCGATTTTGCTCAGTGTGAACATACCCTAACAGATGATATCAAGAGTGAAGGATCAGGCATGTTGGATTTTTAACTGCCTGATCTTTTTGTTCTCAGGGTGATAAGGCACCACAAGATGAGTCTGGCAGCTGCTTACCTCTCCCTATTCAGAACATGTGAACACTCAGCCAAGCCGAGCATCCATGTGAAGCTGAGCATCCACTCAGTGAATGAGGGTGATACTTACCAGCTGAAAGAACATTCATCTGACAGCTATTCAATGTGTATGGTCAGCTAAAGAGCCTACACTCAAGCCTACAATACAAGTCCTGCTCCTCAAAGCTTATTCTCTATGTACATCAAGCACACCGCATCAGTCCACCAGGTCTGGACTCTGGTGTCTATGATGGTATCAGCTTTGTGATGTCATCTGGTGTCTATGATGGTATCAGCCTTGTGATATCATCTGGTCTCTATGATGGTATCAGCCTTGTAATGTCATCTGGTGTCTATGATGTTATCAGCCTTGTGATGTCATCTGGTGTCTATGATGGTATCAGCCTTGTGATGTCATCTGGTGTCTATGATGGTATCAGCCTTGTGATGTCATCTGGTGTCTATGATGGTATCAGCCTTGTGATGTCATCTGGTGTCTATGATATCAGCCTTGTGATGTCATCTGGTGTCTATGATGGTATCAGCCTTGTGATGTCATCTGGTGTCTATGATATCAGCCTTGTGATGTCATCTGGTGTCTATGATGGTATCAGCCTTGTGATGTCATCTGGTGTCTATGATGGTATCAGCCTTGTGATGTCATCTGGTGTCTATGATGGTATCAGCCTTGTGATGTCATCTGGTGTCTATGATGGTATCAGCCTTGTGATGTCATCTGGTGTCTATGATGGTATCAGCCTTGTGATGTCATCTGGTGTCTATGATGGTATAAGCCTTGTCATGTCACATGATGTCATGTAGTATACTGTAAGTTCTTGGTCACCCCCTGATCCAACAGGATGAGAAAGAGCTGAAAACAGAGAATAATAACAATTTTTCCATTAGATTTATGGTACAAAATGCAAACAAAACATTATCAGAAAAGTTCCCCAACAATGGGGCATCATGAATTCGTTCCACCCTGACGAACTCTGCCCATGTGTCTTATTATGGGGATACGTCCATCCTCTCTATAAGCCGTATATTGTATAGTCAGCCATATATTTGTCAAGGGGCCCTGTAATACCACACATGTCCTGGAGAGGCAGCAGCCCCCCCCATAGCCGATCAACAGAGAATCCTTATCTAGAGGGGGGACACACTTGTAAGGCCGGGTTCACACATGGGATACTTTGTGCTATTTGGGGTGATAACACTGCCCAGGTGTGTACATTGTCCATAGGATCACATACAGAAAGATTTCTTAGAAATGTTTGATCCTGTGACTCCAGGTTCAGGATTACAGTTGTTTACACTGAGTGTCAGTTGTGACATCATGTGATCTGTGATGTCATCATAACTGCCACAGCTGCTCTGTGTAGTAAGTGTATAATACCAATATAGGCAGAGTGGGTGGGGCTTATTGTGAAGGGGTGATAGTATACAATCCCTGGTCACATGTCATCTGCTATAACAATCTGATAGTATACGGCTCCACAGGAGATCGGACAATGTGTATATAAATAATATGTAATCTTTGTTCTATAACTTTTAATTTCTCATCATTTACAAAATATTAGTTTGCTGTCAGTGAATAAGAACACTCCTATACATCTGCACATAGCTAGTCCTGCTCTCAGCTGTGTAGTGATACAGTTTTAAGCTATGTTCACACTGCGTAAACTTACGGTCGTATTTACGACCGCAAAAATACGAACGTAAGTTTGAGGTTCACTGATATGAATGTAATGCAATGGAACTACGGCCAGGAAGTGCACACTACGTACGAACTTACGGTCGGATTTTATACGGCCACGTGAAAAATGAACAAGACCATTATTTGCGGCCGGAAATGCTGCACCTACAGCCGTGAGTTTCAATGCGGACGCGAACGTACATCTGATATCTGCCAAAGTAAACTTGATTTTGATATAAAATATATTCTGAGTGGTTTCTCGGGCTGGGCGCTATATTTAAAGTAAACGACCTGTGTCAGCCCGCGTGAAATCATGCTAGGAAGCAACATTAAACAACGGCCGTATGTTCACGGCTAGCACTTACGGTCGGAAGTGCGATCGGACATACGACCGTATGTGCAAACGCAAATCCACGGCCATGAAAAATTACGACCGTAAGTTTACGCATTGTGAACATAGCCTTATCTAGTATGGACAATGCTCTGTGAGCCAGGGGCGTCACTAGCTATAAATGTCCGGGGTCCAAGCCACAAAGCATTTATGGCTAGCCCTGAAAGTTTTTTGGCTGGCACAACAGCGCTACGAGGCCCTGCGCATCATTGGGCCTAGTCTGGCATCACTAAATAGGAATACCCTTTAAGGCTATTCTCTCTCAGAGCTTCCTTTGGGGGTTCAGTCGAGGTTTGCATTGGTTTCTATGGCAGACATGATGGAAACCCCCATAAATTAGCTCTTAAAGTGATCATACCAAAGTCGCTTTTAAAGGGGGGTATCAAAGTCGCTCTTAAAGTGCGATTGGTATTGCTTTCTAGGGCAGACATGATGGAAACCGCCATAAATTAGCTCTTCAAAGGGTGGTACCTAAGTCGCTTTTAACCTCTTAGGGACATATGCCGTACCCGTACGTCATATGTCCCCAAGAGGTGTTCAGAAGGGGGCCGCGCCGCAACCCTGCTCTGAACTGCCGCAATCCCGAATGCTATCTGCAGCACGGGACCGCGGCTATTAGTGGGAGCGGACCGATCGCCACTCGAGCTAATTAACACCGTTGGATGCAGCTGTCAAACATGACAGCTGCATCTAACAGTGTTAAATGCAGCCCATCCCTGGTGTCTAGTAGCAGATCCCCCCCCCCGCGCGATGCGATCGCTGAGGGGGGATCCCTTCATCTTACCGGGCCGGGCCTCAGTGATGTAATGACGCTGATCCCGGCTCGGTATTCTATTGTATTGGCCTGCAGCAGGCCAAAGCAATAGAGCACCGATCTCATGGATCGAAGCTGTGTAATATAGCTACACTGATCTCTATGAGAGATCAGTGTAGCTGTATTAGAAGTCCCCCAGGGGACTTCAAATTAAACTAAAAGTAAAAGAAAAAAAGTGTTTCCATTAATAAAAAGCCCCCTCCCCTAATAAAGTTTGAATCACCCCCCCCTTTTCCCATTTTATTAATAAAAATAAATAAATAAATAAAACAAACATGTTTGGTATCGTCGCAAGTGTAATCACGCAAACTATTAATTTATCACATTCCTGATCTCGCACGGTATACGACATAAGCGCAAAGACCGGCCAAAGTGCAAAAATTGCGCATTTTTGGTCACATCAAATCAAGAAACATTGTAATGAAAAGCGATCAAAAAGTCGCATATGCGCAATTAAGGTACCGATAGAAAGAACACGTCATGGCGCAAAAAATGACACCTCACACAGCCCCATAGACCAAAGTATAAAAGCGCTATAAGCCTGGGAATGGAGTGATTTTAGGGAACTTTTTTTGCTGTAGAAGGTTTTATTTTTTTAAAAGCCCTCAAATAATGTAAAAGTTATACATGTTACATATGGTTTTAATCGTACCGACTTGAGGAACATTTAAAACATGTCAGTTTTTCCATTGGACAAACAGCGTAAAAACGAAAAAAAAAAAAAAAAAAAACGCCTGACTTAATAAATGTCCCCCTATGTATTTTTCTGGAAATGCAAATCTATTTATTATTATAATTATCTCAAAGACAACACAGTTACAAGACAATTTTCCATGTACACTACTAAGGCTGGGTTCACACTATGTTTTTTTCCTCCAGTTTTTTCATTGACTTCCTCAGTTTTTTTCATTGACTTCCATTATAATATTATATATTATAAAAAATAGACCAAAACACATATTTTTTTAACGTACAAAAAAATAAGGATGCATTTGTGTACGCTAAAAAAATTGATGCATTTTGATCCATTTTTTTTTTAATTAATGGAATTCAATAGAAAAACAGATGCACACAAATGTATCAGTTTTTCCATCCGTTCTTTTATCTGTTGTTTTTTTTTTTTTTTTTGCTCAAATAGATGAAACAAAACATTGCAAAAACGTAGTGTGAACCCAGCCTAAGGCCCCATTCACATCACATATCAGCCTGTCAAAAAGGTATGCTGACATGTACCACAATGTGTGGACACTGGGGATATTGGGAGAGATTTATCAAACATGGTGTAAAGTGAAACTGGCTCAGTTGCCCCTAGCAACCAATCAGATTCCACCTTTCATTCCTCACACACTCTTTGGAAAATGAAAGGTGGAATCTGATTGGTTGCTGGGGGCAACTGAGACAGTTTCACTTTACTCCATGTTTGATAAATCTCCCCCTCAACTGGTGCCGGAAAGTGCCAAAGATTTGTAGGTTTTCTATGAGGATTTGCTGCTGCTCTGGACAGTTCCTGTCATGGTCAGAGGTGGCAGCAGGGAGAACAGTGTCAGACTGGAGAGAATACACCACTTCCTGCAGGACATACAGCGGCTAATAAGTACTGGAAGACTTGAGTTTTTTTTTATAGAAGTCATTACAAATCTCGGGCACTTTTTGGCACCAGTTGATTTGAAAGAAAAAAAAAATTGTTAAACACCCCCGTTTAAATGTTAGGCTGGGTTCACACTACATTTTTGCAACCCATTTTTTTTTATTGCAAAAAACGGATGCATTTGTGTGCATCTGTTTGGATCCATTTTCCCATTTACTTCCATCATAAAAAAAGAAAAGAAAAAACAGATCAAAACGCTCCTTTTTTGCACATGCACAAAAATAACGTCAAGTTTTTGTGTACGTAAAAAGAAAAGGCATCCGTTTTTTTTTTGTTTTTTTTTTTTATAATGGAAGCCAAAATGGATCAAAACAAATGCACATAATTGCATCCATTTTTTGCAAAAACGGATGAAAAAAAAGCAGATTGCAAAAACGTAATGTGGACCCAGCCTTGGGCACAAAGTATTTTGTTTGAGGAGAAGTCTGGCGAAAAATTTTATTAAACTATTGTATTGCCCCCCAAAAGTTATACAAATCACCAATATACACTTATTAGGGAAATACTTATAAAGTTTTTTTTTCCCTGCACTTACTACTGCATCAAGGCTTTACTTCCTGGATAACATGATGATGTCACTTCCTGGATAACATAGTGATGTCACTTCCTGGATAACATGGTGATGTCACGACTGACTCCCAGAGCTGTGAGGGCTGCTGGAGAGGATGATGGACGGAGGATGCTCAGTGTCCCTCCAGTGCCCTGTGTCCCTGAGTGTCCCCCTGCCATCATCCTCTCCAGCAGCCACAGCCCACACAGCTCTTGGAGTCGGGTCGTGACATCACCATGTTATCCAGGAAGTGACATCACCATGTTATCCAGGAAGTGACATCACCATGTTATCCAGGAAGTGATATCACCATGTTATCCAGGAAGTGAAGCCTTGATGCAGTAGTAAGTGCAGGGAAAAAGCACTTTATAAGCATTTCCCATAATTAGTGTATATTGGGGATTTGTATAACTTTTGGGGGGTAATACAATACTGTAAAAAAAAAAAAATTGCCGGACTTCTCCTTTAAGTATTTGGTCCACATTTTAGCTCCATTTTTTTTGCTATATTTTTAGCCTAATTGGGAGTGGAAACAATACAGAGAAAACGCATGATAGAAAATTATGCGTTTTACACCGACTTTTTTGCTGAAAATACTGACCATGATGATTACCGAATACTGATGAAAAATCTTGTGTAAAACCTGTCTGTAAATCCTGCCCAGAATCTGTTATTGCCTTGTTTCTAGTTGCGTCCCCCTTTACTTGTGTATAGAGCAGCAGTATGAATGATGGCTTGTACCAGTGATACTACAAAAATAAGTTATTTCTGTAACCATGGGTCACCGTATAAAGAAGGACCGTTTCGACAAATCACAAAGAAAATGAAAGATTTGTCATTTCCAGTAAATAACACCTGTCGGATATATTCAGGCAGAAAGGAAACAAAATCTTTTGACTTTCTGTCAGGCATGCTAGGTCACAGTAAGCAACCAGAGTTATTAATATTACATGACAGCACAAGTCAAATGACTACTGCCTCTGGGAACATCATTTTGCTTGTCTGCCTTTTCTGACAAGTGTTTACTCCTTCTTGCTGTTAACAAACTGACACTTATAAGCTACACATAAATAAAAGGGCTATTCTGACACGGTTGACGGTAGAAACATCTGCACCAAGACATTACAGGGAAGACGTGAATTAATTACTGCACGTATACACTGATCAGACGTTATAGGCTGTATACCCACATTGCGACAAATGCATGCGGCCAAAAAAAAGCCCCTATACAATGAAGGAAATAATTATTTGATCCCTTGCAGATTTTGTAAGGTTGCCATGAACAGTCTTTAATTTTAAGGGTAGGTTAATTAAAGAATATCAAAATCCAGAAAATCACATTGTATAAATTATATAAATTTATTTGTATTTTGCATAGAGAAATAAGTATTTGATCCCCTACGAACTATTAAGAGTTAGACGCCCCTAATCAACTTGTTACCTGCATTAAAGACAGCTGTCTTACATTGTCACCTGTATAAAAGACTCTTGTTCACAGACTCAATTAATCTGTCAGACTCTAACCTCTACAATATGGGCAGGATGAAAGAGCTTTCTAAGGATGTCAGGGACAAGATCATAGACCTGCACGAGGCTGGAATGGGCTACAAACCATAAGTAAGATGCTGGGTGGGAAGGAGACAACTGTTGGTGCAAAAGTAAGAAAAAGGAAGAGGTACAAAATGACTGTGAATTGACATCAATTTGGGGCTCCATAAAAATCTAATTTTGTGGGGTATCCTGGATCATGAGAAAGGTGAGAGATCAGCCTAAAACTACACAGGGGGAACTTATTAAGGATTTCAAGACAGCTGAGACCACTGTCACCAAGAAAACTATTGGTAACATATTATGCCGTAATGGATGAAAGTCCTACTGCTCAAGAAGGCACATGTGCAGACCTGTCAGAAGTTTGCAAATGACCACCTGGACGATTCTGAGAGTGATTGGGAGAAGGTGCTGTGTTCAGATGAGACACAAATTGAGTTGTTTGGCATTAAAGGGGTAGTGCGGCGTTAAAGAATTATTCACAGACTAACACACATTACAAAGTTATACAACTTTGTAATGTATGTTATGTCTGTGAATGGCCCCTTCCCCGTGTCCCACCCCCCCCACCCGTGTACCCGGAAGTGTGGTGCACTATACTCCCCTGTCACGTGCCGACACCCGTCTCCGATCTTCAGCGAGTGAAGTCTTCTTCGGGCGAACAGCTCCGACTGTCCCGAATGCCGGCCGTCCTCTGCAGCGTCATCCGATGCTCAGCCGCGATTGGCTGAGCATAACTGTGCTCAGCCAATCGCGGCTGAGCACAGTTGTGACGCGGCGGAGGGGGGACGTCCGAAGATGACGTTTGGCACAAGATGGCGGACGGCCCTCGACACAGATCAGGTAATGTATAATGCACCAACACTTCCGGGTACATAACATACATTACAAAGTTGTATAACTTTTTAATGTGTGTTATTCTGTGAATAATTTCTGAGCGCCTCACTACCCCTTTAACTCAACTTGCCATTTTTGAAGGAAGATAAAAAGAGAAATGCTGCCTCTGGCACCGTCCCCACTGTCAAGCATGGAAGTGGAAACATTATGTTTGGGGGTGTTTCTCTGCTAAGGCTTAAACGGAAAAGTACCTAATAACTAGTTGAGAAAGCCACGTACCGAAATGCGTCCTGTCTGTCTGTGTTTGGACCTTTGCACTTATGGTAATAAATCACCTTGAAGAAGATTGGTGAGTGCCGGGAGATTCTTCCATTGTATATTGTGCCTATTCCCAGGCACCGCCACCTGTCGGAGTGCCGACCATTACCTACTACACGTATATTCCCCTGTAGATAGGCCCCAGTAGGCAGTCCTCTCCTGCAGATAGGCCTCTATAGGCAGTCTTCCACTGTATATAGACTCACGGTAGGCAGTCTTCCCCTGTAGATAGGCCCACAGTAGGCAGTCCCCCCCCCCCAATCAGTGAGATAAAAAAAAAAAATTAGACAGAAGAGTCTCACCCAGGCTTCTACATATGTGCCTCTCTAACAAAGAGATACTACAGACCTCTAGTGGCTGTGGACTCAGCTGGGTACTAACCTCTGTTTACCAGGAACAGCCCACGACACCTGCTATTTTGGAGATGCTATGGTCCACTTGTCTAGCCAACACAATTTGGCCTAAAAGAAAAAGAAAAGGTAAAGAACCTCAAGGTATATAGCGTACTGTGTATAGCTAATAGTATATTACAAAGAATAATATCAATAATAATGTGGGAATTTATTTTTTAAAACGTATAAGGGTAGGCAGCAATGCTTTTAAACAATACAATACATACACTATACTCATTAAAATATATTCAATAAAAGTTCCTAAGAGAGTCCATAGGAATGGTACAGATAAGGTCCAGTTCAGATCTGAAACATGTAAAACATCTATCGTCTCATGATATTGAGCGCTTGTAATTGCTGGCTTACCGGTCCGATGTGGGGTAGTGCATGCAATGTTTTACCTAGATAAAACCATAGCTCCAAAGAAAGAAGTCACTTGGCCTGGGGCTTAAGTCGGAGGCTGCTCTTGCTCTAGCGGGCTGTGTTCTGATGTGCCGTCGCCACGGCGTGCAGGATCAGCGATGGAAGTGAACCGGAAGTCCAACAGGTAACGTGCGGGTTATGGTAGTTTATGGTGGATTCTAGTAGTTAGAGCTCTATGGATGAAGGGTGTTGTAGTCCTTACGGTACTCCTGGAGTGTTAGACGCGTTTCGGAAAATCCTTTTTCCTTCCCCAGTAAAAAAGTGATTGTTTGTGAAACGTTTGGCCTAAACCTTGTTCCAACACATAGACAACTAACAGTTTACTTGTTACCTATTACTGTTTATCCTTCCCCATTGATAGGGGCCATCACATGATATTGTTACCATTAACACCTTTTTTAGGCAAAAAAAAACTTCTATTGTTTAATAACGTCGGCCGTTAATAATGATCATGATCATTATTTACGTCCGCCTTTATAAAATAACGGCCGTTATTTTACCTTAAAAGATGTTGTGGGAAGATAGCCTAAATGTAATGGCTGAATGGTGTATACAACACATAGTAAGGACAGCTCACATTATAATAAAGCAAACAGCCGGATGGAGAAATGGGACTGCATTGTCTAATTACTCTACATATGAAGTCACAATAGTTTCATTTCATACTTAATAAATCATTAGCTTATACTTTTCCCATATAAAGTTGTTGACCTTTTTGCTGTTTTCCAAATGAATGCTTTGCCCTAATTTTGCTAAGCAGATGGCCAGAGAAGCTTTGGAGCTAAGGGTTGGCAGGCGGACAAGTCCATTCAGGGAATACACAACACTGCATGTTTATTTATCTTTTAGTCTTAAAGAGTGCTGAATTATGGTCATGACGATAAAATAGACTGCAAAGGGAATAAAGGGAATTTCTGAAACCTACACCAGGCTGACACACTACTACTGAGAGTCTACCACTACCAGACTACCATGAATATGGCAGCAACCTTCCCTGTTTTATAAATTGTTTTGATTGCTTAGGGTCGAAGGGTGTGTTCACACTACGGAATCTACACCAATAAAATCTTGCGGATTCCGCAGCTTGCCCTTGTGTGACTCTTCTCCCATCCCATACACTCCAGTCTATGCTCGGGCAGATTCATGTCAATTGTTTGGGTGGACGGCGGAATCTGGCCGAGCATAAAATGGAGTCTATGGCATGGGCAGAGATTCAAGCGGCAGTGAGCTGCGGAATTCGCAGCATGTTATCCATGCAGATTCCATAATGTGAATGCACCCTGGGCCGCTTCTGCCATGAGGCAAAATGAGTTTACTGCTCAGGGCGGCAGCTTTGAAGAGCGGCAAGTTTTATGGAGTGGCCATAAATTATACTGTCTGCTTTACACCATTGACTGCATTGACCCCATGACCTGCAGATGATAACCGGACCCAGAAGTAGAATGCAAGGAAGTCAGGACTGCAGACACTTTGCAGGTATTGTTATACGTGTCCCACATCACTACACTACAAGTGATCATTACCCTTGAAGAATTATTTACACTCTGGCGGAATTGGAAACTTTTTCTGTCTTGTCCTCACCAAGGATGGAAGGTAGTGCTGGGACAGGGTGACTTATGGTGGAGCTGGATTGTGTACACAGGATGCACTTATTAGTAAAGGGCAACTTGCTTAGCCATGATTGGCTGGGCTTGCTGAAAGCCATGTGATGCGCTCCAGCCAATGAGAAGGCTGCTGGTGCGCAAGTGCACCAGCAGCCTTTTCATGTCCCATTCACTTCACAGAAACCCCGAAGTGAGGGAGTTCCGGCAAGTCGCGGCGGTGGGAGATTCAAGTGCCGACCGTCACCGGAGGGATGGTGAGTATGATCTGTGTGTCTGTGTGTGTGTCTGTGTTTTTTATTTTTATAGGTCCTGCCAGAGTTGTCCTTTAAAAGCTACAGGTTTTGTGCACACCCGCCTATGATTTTCAATACACAGTATGAGACCAGCCGCTCCGTGACCCGGCCAGGTCTTGAAATGGCCGGTCTCATTACAGATTACAGTACTGCAGTACTGGCCGGATGATCTTTAGGGCCGCAAAGTTCTGATGCGGGCGCATCCGTGTGCGCCCGCATCAGAACTCCTCGCTGCACACTATGGAGCGAGCTCCTGAAAAAAACAAGCCCTCACATGGCCCTGTAGGTGGAAAAATGAAAAAGTTACAGGTCTTAAAAGGTGAGGGGAAAAAAACAAAAACGCAAAAGTGACAATTGTCGCGGTCCTTAAGGCCATTTTAGGCTCCGTCCTTAAGGGGTAGAATATAAAATCTGAATATACATTAGGATATATGGATGTATTCACATTATGAGCAGTGTGGTTGTGTTCAGACCACCATCATGTTTTATCAGCAATGCTTCATATTATGAAAACTCCTTTCAATTCCGTTAATTTCTGCCAAATTATTTAACTATATAAGACTAGTCATACACTAGATGGCAGACATGAGCCATTTACATCGCTGCTTCATCCTGAGGATGGATAAACCTGCTGCCAGTTCATGTCTTTCCTTCTTACCTTTGCAGCTCATCTAGTAGTCTAAGAAATTTTATAACCCATTATGGAAAGGCTAGGTTCATGCAATGTCTTTTTTTGGCCGTTCATCAGCCGTCTTTGTGGACGTCCATCATTTTGAAGGTGCATTATTTCCGTTTTAAAATAATGGACGTTATTTGACCTCAAAATGATGGACTTGCATAAAGACGACCATAGAACGGCCAAAGTAGGACGTTGTGTGAACCTAGCCACTTTCTGGCACCAGTTGATTTTAAATATATATATTTTTTTTCTACAATGAAAAATATTTAAGATATAGATATTTGCTTGTTGTGTGTACAGCTTAGATTGAGGGTTCCTATCCACTGCTGGTGTGGATTGGAACCTAGTGCAACACCAACAATAGAAAGCAGTTGTGAATGGGTTCTATATAAGATAACCTGCAAACAAATATACTGATAATATAATTGATAACGTGGACAAAATGTCAGTCTGTGCATATATAGTAAAAAATATATACACTTTTAAGAAGATTTCCAGGGGTTCGCCTTATACGTCAAAAAATGTTAACCCCTGCCTGACCGCAGCAGGGTTTATTCGCTGGTTCCCAGCAGCCGCTCGTCTTCCGTCCCATTCCGGGCGCAGGCAGTGTGACGCTCGGCTGCCCACGAGAGCTTCGGGGAACGGGACGGAAGACAAGTGGGTGACAGGTGAGTTAACTGTTTTTTTTTGTTTTTTTTTTTACCAGGGTCACCGCATATGGTCGGGATTCGGCCATTTTAAGCTCCCCCACCGTATGTGGCGACCATACCTGGCATATAAGACAAGATTTTTTGCGGTTAAAAAGTCATCTTATAGGCCTGAAAATACGGTATCTTCTCTACAACGTGTGCACAGCCTGACATTTTCTATAGACCTTAATGTAACACATTATTAGATTCAAGATATGGCTGACTTATTTTACGGCCGTGTAGTGCTTTTATTTTACTCTGTGTGTGTGAACACAGCCTAAAGGTTGGGGACAAAAGGGCAGATGTAATTCTTGCCCAGAGGGTAAATGTAATTTTCAATGTCACACTTTATTTAAAGTTGCCATCTACACAGATACTGAATCATTTATCAATCCCTAATGTCACCCAGAATGTCAGAGAACATTTATCAATGTGTTTGGAGGTAAAAATTGGTGTGATGGGGTCCTTAAAAATGTCATAGGGGACGGATTCTAAATTTATCAAACTGCTGAGGTCAAGATGAGACATATTTGTATTGGAGAAATATATCACAAGCACAGTGTGTAGTATTGCATTGCACTCTACATAGGCAGCAAGGCAGGGAGGAGGCGTAGATCATGATACAAATCTACACCTATCTACAGATATGTCGTGCCGGCTGGGTTTACGAAGAGGCGTGCACCTCTTGTTGAATTAAGCCAGGGAAAAGGAGACTAATTTAAAATCATATAATTCTCGGCACTCACCAGTTCAATCTTTCAAGTCTTTATTGTGTTATTCCATCATAGGTGAAACAAAAAACTCTACAGGACGCGTTTTGGCTTCTCGCCTTTCTCAACTGTCTAACATAGTCTGTCCTGACTAACTATTTAAAGTAAAAACAACATATGTAATCGCGTAATCAGTCACATAGTGCATTACCATACATCACATCGTATAAGTGCAACAAAACCAAATTCCTATGATGGAATAACACAATAAAGACTTGAAAGATCGAACTGGTGAGTGCCGAGAATTATATGATTTTGCTACGTGGGATTTGTTCTTATCTACGAGCACTACCTACAGACAGAGTGCCGAGGCTATCTGTGAATAGGGCCTAATCTAACACCGGCGTACTCGTACGTTGGTCTTAATAAATGCCCCCTGTTGTGTTAGTTAGTGAGGGTGGGTAAGCATGACCACTAGGAGTCCATGATGCCCATTACTGCTGAGCAATATGCACTGAAGCAAAGATGGAGAGCTAGTAGTGGTAACACCATTCAGCTTCTCTAGTCAATATTTGTATATGTATGTATGCACTCGGTGTTATATAATGACCGGTCCAAATGTAAAACATGTTGCCTGATGTCTTGAAGAATATGAGTGGCACTTCCATATATACCTATCTTTTCCTATTTCGTACTAATAAATTGTTACAGTTTTTGGGAAGGGATATTGTACAACCCCCTCCCCCAGAATCCAGAAATTGACAGGGATAAGGCATACAAAGCATCATCTGTGTTTTTATCGTATTGTTGCTATCCTCTCTTATCTACATAACATCGACAATGACTTAGACAATAAATAAGATCGAAATTGCATTTGTCATATATACTGTGAACGGCAAGCGTTCACACAGAAAGACTTGCAAACGATTAACAATGATTTTGAGGTTCGGCTCAAAAGATGCGACATATGAACACATTTTCATTCCAATTTGCAGCAATGGCTGTGATTAATAGAAAATTTATGTTGCACTACAGACAATGGAAAGTGCAGTTCCGGTTGCACTTTCCATTGTGTGCTATGGTGAATTGGCATGGGCCCGCATCCCAATTCAGCATAGATTAAGTTCATCCATCTGGTACTGCAGTACTGGCCAGGATGATCTTCACTGACACCGGTCTTTCAGTGACACAGCCGGATCACAGAACATTCAGTGTCATACAGCGTGCGAACCCGGCCTAAGCCTATGCTCGCTTTTATTTTTCCACCTACAGGGCTTGTCGGGGTGTCATTTTTTTGCGCCATGATGTTTATTTTTTATTAATATCATATTGGTGTAACAGAAAAATTAAGATAACTTTTTATAAAAAAATTTCTGATGTATAATTTAATAAAATCATTAACCCTGTTTTTTTTTTTTTTTTTTTTTTCGTTTACACTGTTCACCGAACGGGAACAATAATGTTATATTTTAATAGATTGGACAATTCCACACACTGCGATACGTAATATGTTTATTTTTTTAATATTTTTATTTTTATAATGGGCAAGGGGGTCTTTTAAACTTTTATTGGGAAGGGGGGTTTATAAGGGGTTTTTAATACTTTAAAAAACTTTTTTATTGCACTTTTTTTTTTTTTTTACACTTGGTTTCACTGTAAAAGATGCAATCATTAGATTGCATGTACTGGTCTATGCTATGCCATGGCATAGCATAGATCAGTGTTATCAGCTGTCTGTGCATAGAGCCTGCCTAAGAGCAGACTCTATACATGGATTGCAGATCCGACAGGACGGAGGTAAGAAGCTTACCCCCACCTGTCAGCACAAGTGATCGGGACCCCCGCAGCCGTGCCGTCCCGATCACTTAGTGACAGATGATTGTTCTGTCACTGAGTACCTTTAACGCTGCGATCGCTATGCAGGGTCGCAGCTGCCTCTCATTACCTTTGGCGGCCCTGGACACACTGATGTGTGCAGGACCGCTCTCACTACAGCGGTCCCGCACACATCAGTAACCCCATGAAGTCAGGAACGTATATATAGAGATTGCTGACAGGAAGGGGTTAAAAAGACGTCTGTTATTACTGCAATTTAATTTACTGAAATACATGGAATGGAATGATGGACATCCAATGGACGCAGTGTATAAAATGACAAACGTCTGCGCAGATGTCAAAATAATTATCACAACAATTATTTTTGGACATTTTTTTGTTGTCCACTCACAGTTTTTCTTATTTCACCGTCCTTTCACTGTTTTTACTATTAAATTTATTGGACTTTCCAATTAAAGACACATACAAAGGCCAATCAGTCCACCTAAACTAGAATAATGTTCCAACAGCGGCTGTCAATGCAGGCAGGCTGCCAAACTGAAACATGATTGATGTAATTTTTTCTTTTCAAAAACAGAGCGGAAAAACAGTTGTGTGAACATAGCCTACAGTATATAGCAAAGCTGACAGGTGATAATGTGGAGTGTGAAAACTGGAATATAAAAAGATGGTATATATATATATATATATATATATATATATATATGATAAAACAACACAACAAAAAAACAAATATAATAAAAACCTGGTATATGTCATTGTCTAATAATATTATGTAAATGAGGAAGAAGCGGTAACAGGCAGCTCCCAATGTAGGATTGTTTTCTTACTTTTCTTTTCTACGGTTTTGTGCGACTCAGGTATCTTTAAAAAAAAAACAAAAAACGAAAGAGATATTCGCTGTTGGAAAAATAGTAGAAACAATAATAGAAAAGATCTTTATTTCACCGTTTAAACATTTCATTTTATTACATGATTATTAGTGGCAAGTCAGGCTTTCATGTATTGAACATTGTGTCCAGTTTCTGAAATGGATTTTCTATTATATTTAATGAAGCATTATTTAATTTGCCTGAATTTAAAGAACAAAGCAAGACAGTGCAGATCTAATAAAAACCATTATAATCGCTCACACACAATTATTGCTCTTTTTTCAGTACATTTATTTCTAGATTGTGTTTGATGATTTTAAGTCAGTTACATTAAAGGGACCAGTTCTTCAGTAATAATTATTCCTCCATGCATAAAAAGGAAATGGAAGTATAATATATTTTTTATATATATATATATATATATATATTTTTTTTTTTATTTTTTTTTTTTACCATATTTATATACTTTTATTATACAGTGTTAGGCTATGTTCACACTACATAAGAGACCGGCCGGTCTCTGAAAAGATCATCCCTGCCGCTACTGCGCTACCGGCTGGATGATCTTTGCAGCTGCAGACTTCTGATGCAGGCGCATCTGTGCGCGCCTGCATCAGAACTCCCCACTGCACACTATGGAGCACGTGGCCGGAGCCGCCAGCTCCATAGTGTGCCCTGACAGGGTATTCTGACATGTCAGTTTTCTGTGGCCGGATGGAATCTCGGCCGGAGTGCATACTATGGGGAAGATTTATGAAAGGGTGTAAATATACACCTGGTGTAAACTGCCCACAGCGACCAATCACAACACCATATTTACACCCTTTCTTAAATCTCCCCCTATGTGTACACGGATTCCGTTCATTCACAAAACAACGTATCCTTTGCTTAAATCACAGCCGTTGTTGCAAATTGCAACAACGGCCGTGATTTATGCAAAAGATATGTTGTGTGAACATGGCCTTGGAGTATCTTGTCCATAATTGAATAGTACTAAACTGATAGGCATAGGGATGTTTCCCCCCCAAAAATGAACACACCTGCTTCTAGACAATTCCTTTAAAGTATATCTGTACTTTCAGGTGACTTTTCAGTATTAGGCTATGTTCACACTACGTATTTGACCGGCCGTTCTGTGACTCTGGCCGGGTCACGGAACGGCCGGTCTCAGCCCGGATCATCACGACCGGTACTTTCCTCCGTGGAGCTCTGATGCGGGCGCATCAGCGCGTACCCGCATCAGAGCTTCCCATAGCACAGAGTGAAGCAAGCGGCCGGAGCCGCTCGCTTCACTGTGTGAACTGACAGGTCTTTCTGCGGGCGGAATTAATTGAATTCCGTCCGCAAATAATGGACCTGTCAGTTGTTTGCGGTGCCGTATGGGAACCGGCCGGAGCGCACACGGTGTGTGTACGCTCTGGCCGGGATCCCATAGCAAATAATGCTATGTTCCACCCCGCAAATCTACGGCTGTAGTTCTGCGGCGAGAACTACGGCTGTAGATTTACTTAGTGTGAACATAGCCTGACGATATATGCACAATACGGATTCCGAGCAGAGATCTTCAAGGGGATTCCGCCGGGTGCCTCCGCTTGAAGTTCTTCCCGTACCATAGGCTCCCTTTTATACTCAAGCAGATTCCGCCAGCCACCCAAAGAATTTAAATACCAATTCTTTGGGTGGACGGCGGAATCTGCCTGAGCATAAAATGCAGCTTATGGGACTGGCGGAACTTCAAGTGGGGGCGTGCAGTGGAATTCGCTTGAAGTTCTCTGCTCGGAATCTGTAGTGTGCACATACGTTAAGATATTATGTGCTTGGAACAGGCATTTTTCTTTTGCTTGTATTAATGATTTATTCAATGTTTGTTTAACCCCTTGCTGCGAAATGACCTCATGGCATGTAATGAAAAGCAAGGAGTTCCCCCATCATGACGTCATAATGCGCAGGGGCTCTATGAAGCAAGTTCAGGAGGGCTGCATGCAACTTCTTCAGCCACCAGTAATCAAATACAAAGCTTTCGATTAGGGATGAGTTTGAGTGTGCTCGAGGTTCGCTCATCGCTCACCAGGTACATCGCTTGGGTTTTTAACATGAACAGACCGCTGCCGGCGTGGGGATGCCGGGGTCCTTTCTTCAAACCGCCGCCAGGTTCCCACGCAGGTCTGTTACATGGTCTTTTACCCGCTGGCCCCCAGTATGACAAAACCCACTCACCTCTGTAATGCCGCTCCATTAGAATCAATGGAGCTACATCACAGAAGGGGGATCGTCACACTGGGGGCTGGTAGACCTGCCCCCAGTGCTTGGTAACAGACCTACGTGAGAACCTGGTGGCAGTAAAAAAAGGATCCGGCACCGGCATCCCGGTGCCGGCAGCGGTCTGTTTATGTTAAAAACCCAAGCGGTATACTGATGGTACATTCACTTCATTCACTTCAATCGCGTTTTTTATTTAATTTATCGTCTGTAACCCTACAATTTTACCCTTGGGACTGCTCCGTTGTGTTTTTGGTTGTTTTCATTTAGGTGCAGTGTCCCTTTAAATGTTTTCGGAACAACTTCAGGCCTATATTAGCATGATGATGAAGAAATGTAATGACTGAATTACTTTTGCCCTCTCAAATCCTAAACATATTCAGTAAATAGGTTTACTTAGCGGTACTCGTGGAGAAATATTTGGAACAGAGTAAGTAGAATAAGTAACTGATGAGAGCATAATAAACAAGCATGAATTAATTAAGACATTGGATTAAATTAATTACAGGGATTGGATTCATTTGCGCCTTGACGTTTCCAGAATTCACATTTTCATTCCTTTCCCCATTTAAAGTTGTAAATCTGTATTATACTCCGGCTTATGTGCTATAATTGTGAAGGGATTTGCAGCCCTGTCTTCCTATAAATACTGAATTTAAACTTTGCTTGACGTGTGCACAAACTAAAGAACTAAGAGACCTCAACAGCTCTAATGTAATATAACACTTCTTCTAATGTCACTTTTACAAGGCTATTTTCTCTTGGAAGTTTGCCTCAAGAATCCCCAGCGACACGAAAAAAGTAAGCAAATGTTATCGATGGGTCATACTTTCAAAATGTACCAGAAAATAGGGAATAAGTTGATGTCTAAACTAGTTAAAGAGATCCATTCCTCAAGCAGCGAGGTCAATAAGGTAAGTATCCAATCTCAGTCAACCTTATTTGCATCTAGAGTGCCAATATTGTGACCCACAGTTGTGACCCTTGAATACAGGAAGGATAACTTTGTTTCTTTTGGTATTTTGGTCATTATTCTTCAACCAAAACACAGAAAGGCTCTGTTCACACACTGGTGAAATCGGATGGATGGCCGCCATTTGATGACAAATAATAGCCGTTATTTCAAAACAATGGGAATAGTTTTAAAATAACTGTAAATATTTGCCATTAAATGGCGGCCATCCACCCAATTTCACCAGTGTGTGACCATAGCCTTTTTGTGTTTTCAATCCACTCCTGGTTTTGGTTGAAAAATAATGACCAAAATACTGAGTGTGAACATAGCCTTAAAATATAAACTAGTGACAGATTATACTGACTTTTTCACTAATACAGATTGACCTTAAATAATTTAGCAACTGGTCACAGTTGCGCTACATATTTATATGTTTTACAGGTTTAGATGCATGCACCATAGACATCTGATACTGTGAAGATAATCTGTCCTTGTGTAGTAGCAGGGACATTTTTAGCGCTGTGCAAGCCGAGCCACTGTGCAGGGTGCCGACGGCTAGGGGACCTCACTCAGCGCCCCACACGTACTCAGCTGAGCACCCATCACTTGCCCAGTCCTCCACCAGCACCACCTGGCCAACCCACCGGGGACCGCACTCATCACCTGCCCAGGCCACCCTATGCATCTTTTCCCCCCAGCAATTGCAGGGATATGATGTCACTGCGCCTGCTGGACAATCCGCTCCTCACAGGCTGAGAAGAGAAGAAGAGAGAAGATCAGAAGATCTGATCGGCAATCAAGCGCCAGAAGAGTGTCCCCCGCACTGTCCCGGGCTGGGAGCAGGCTGTCAGCTCAGCAGCATAGGAGGGGGCGGACCGAGCTGGTAGGATAGTGCGGGGGACACTCTTCTGGCGCTTGACTGTAGTTTGCAGATAGCACAGATAGCAAGAAAGCGATCGGCGCTGTGAGCCTGGGCTGAGCTTTACCATCCAGCTCAACTCAGGCTCCCAGCGCCAATCACACTCCTGCCACTTGCAAACTGTGGCAGTGAGCACCCTACTGGCCTGGGGTCCTGACCGGCTGTCATACGGCATGGGAGAGGGCAGGCTGAGCGGGATGGGGGGATGCTGGCTGTGTGAACTGGACTGGAGGGGAGGGGGCGGGCGGTACAGATGGGGGCGGACTGGGCGGAACGGAAGGAAGCTATCCTGGGTGAACTGGATTGGAGGGGGCGGGACGGAGTGGTGCTTCTCCACCCAGGTGAACTCCCAAATGCTCTTCAGCCCTAAATTTGTATAGGGGCAATTAGCGATTTTAAGAAGATTGCAGAGGCACAGAGGAGTGGTTCTAACGGCTATCGACAGCTAAGTTAAAGCGCTTTTGCGGCATATCAGCAGGTTCTCTCGGCCGTTTTAAGTACTACTGTTTTTTTTTCTTTTTCTATATATGCTCTAGAAAGCTACAATAAATATTTCTCCCATCATCAGCGGGGGCCACATATTATGGTTCAATCATTTGTATTTGCTTGTGTTTTTGTTTATTGCTTTCTTCTTTTTCCCTATGTTCTTCAGTGTTTTTTTTAGATGTGGTAAATGATTGATGGTGTGAAAATCACAAGAGTAAATAATTAAAAACCAAAGGGAAGTCAATGCAAAATGATAGATTTTCCCTGCACATTATTACTCGGTTACACCAGCTCCCATCTGCATAATTTCACCATTCTTCCTGCTATGACAAACTTGATATATTGTATATATTATTATCCCAATGCTTCTGGTAAGAGTAGTCACTTTATTGATTTTTATGTAACTGTTTATGCAAGAGAAGCCATTACTTCCAATCCAATGAACTGGTCATAGATGGGCTGCACACAATATTATTTATCTACCTTTATGAAACCTTTGTGTCTTTAATACGTATTACAGGCTACATTTACTGAGCAGAACTGATTTTAGCTTCGGAAAACTTGGAATTACTTTTCAATCAAATCCCTTTACTAACTGTACAATTATTACTTATATTATAAATGATTTTATAGGTAAGGGAATATTTACCTGCGTGAAGTCATATGTAACCTGATGCCTTAAAGGGGTTGTCTAGCGAAAATCTTTTTCTTTCAAATCAACTGACATCAGAAAGTTATATAGATTTGTAATTTACTTCTATTAAAAAATCTCCAGTCTTCCCATACTTATCAGCTGCTGTGTGTCCTACAGGAAATGTTTTATTTTCAGTCAGACACAGTGCTCTCTGCTGACACCTCTGGCCGAGACAGGAACTCTGTCTTTGTTTTATATGAATCCCCATTAAAAACCTCTCCTGCTCTGGACAGTTCCTGTCTCAGCCAGAGATGTCAGCAGAGAGCACTGTGTCTGAATGTAAGTAAGGGTACGTTCACACTTATCGGATCCGCAGCGTATTTTTTGCTGCGGATCCGCAGATTTCATAAAAATAACTGAACACAGCATCAAATTGGCACCATCAAATCTGCTGTGGATCTGCTGTAGGTGTGAACGCACCCTAAAACAACATTTCCTGCAGGACATACAGCAGCTTATAAGCATGGGAAGACTGGAGATTTTTAAATCACAAATCTATATAACTTTCTGACACCAGTTGATTTGAAAGAAAAACATTTTCGCTGGACAACCCCTTTAATAAGTCATTTTAAAATGGTCCTGCATTTAAAAAATAAAATAAAATAAGAATTTACAGCTACATTTGAATTACTGAGCTGCCCTTTTAAGAGGTACTCTTTTTCTTTCAAATCAATTGGCTTCAGATAGTTATATAGATTTGCAAATGCTTCTATTTAAAAAGCGCACGTTTCCCAGTACTTATCAGCTGCTGTATGCCCTGTAGAAAATGGTGTTTTTTTTTCAGTCTGACACTCATCGGTACTTATCAGTTGTTGTATGTCCTGCAGGAATTGGTGTTTTCTTTTCAGTCTGACACAGTGCTCTCTGCTGCCACCTCTGTCCGAGACAGGAACTGTTCAGAGCAGTAGCAAATTCCTATAGAAAACCTCTCCTGCTTTGGACAAGTTCTGTCTGGGACAGAGGGGGCAGCAGAGAGCACTGTGTCACATTGAAAAAAAAACACCATTTCCTACAGGACATATAGTAGCTGATAAGTACTGGAAGACAAGATTTTTTAAAAGAAGTAAATTACAAATCTATATAACTTTCTGAAACCAGTTGACTTGAAAGAAAAAGATTTTCGCTACAGTACCCATTTAACTCATAGGCTGGACCAGGCATAATACAGTGGTTCAGTTCCACAATAAGCTTAAGCGTTTACTATAGATAGGTGACCCATGGGCCAAGTGCTGTTTACCACAGTGTCTAAATGAGAATACAATAAATTTATAAACTTTTGATACTCAGTGACAGAATTTCCCTTGTACTCGATAATTTCCTTCAACAGAATAAAAATAGAAAAGTTAATTTAATCTTGACAGATTATATAAACCAAATGTAATAAGTAGGGCAGCTTCTTTCATGTCTAATATTATTACATCTTGCTTAGAAAAAGCCATTATGAGGAATAAATTTACTGAAGTGAAGTCATAATGATAAGTGTTACAGCGCTAGGCACATTGATATAAAGTACAGCATAGCAGAACAGAGTAATAGTAAAAGAAACATGCTTATCTGTCGGCCCCGGTTTTGGGGGTCTTAGATCTGTATTAATGGTTTTGCTGTTCATTATAGTCCTCCCACCCTGCCTACTCCCCTCCCACAGCACTCCTGCCAGTTCCCTGCCCAGAGCTGTTGCAGAACATCTCATTACACTGCAGACAGTTGCACAATCCATGAGGTTACAGCACCTGCTGCATCATTCAGCCCAATGTAGCATGTTGTTATAACCTCACTAAATGTCCTAATAAAGATATATATGTATACGATATGTATATGTGTGTATGATGGGGAAATGGGGATTTAGGCTTGAAGGGTTCGTGACAGATAGTGACATCACTCAAGGGAGTAATGCTAGACCTTAAAGGGAATCTGTCAGCTCCTGGGCCTTATCTAAGGTGCTGACAGTGTGCTGTAGTTGGCAGTCCCCTAGTGAGCATGGTGCTTTTTGGTAACTTTCCGTGCAGTGGATTATGCACAAAGAGGAGTTGTTGGTGCCACACTCTGGCACACCTCTCCACTTTCCCTCCCTCTTTTTCATGAATAATCAATGCTGCCCGGCCTCCTGCTCGCTCAGCTGCAGCAAGTGTCTCTGATTGCAGATCAGTCCTCTGTAGGACTGCAATTTTACCCCAATTAGCGTAATTCTGGCTAAAATAGAACCTTTTCTTTTTACCACAAATTTGCCAAAATTTGTGGCAAAATCACATTAAGGCCGGTGTCAGAGAAGATCATCCTGGCCAGTACTGCAGTACCGGCCAGAGGATCTTCACTGCCACTGAATTCAAGTGTGCACCCACATCCGAATTCCCCGCTGCTCACCATGGAGCATGAGGCCGGAGCCACATGCTCCATTGTGTGCACTGAGGTGTCTCTTGAGTCCGCTATTCAATGAATAGAGGCTGCAGAAAACGTCAGTTTTTTGCGATGCCGCTAGGGATCCCAGCCAGAGTGTATACTATGGGGGAGATTTATCAAAGGGTGTAAAATTTAGACTGGTGCAAACTGCCCACAGCAATCAATCACAGCTCAGCTTCCAGCTCTGGTGAAGAGGCGGTTTCCTGGCTACAGAGGCCGTGTAAGGGGGGGGGGGGGGGGAGGGAAACGGGGCACGCTGCCATGCGCTCTGCCCCCTCCCCTCTCTCCCCTGCTGCTGTCACAAGATTGTAACAGCGGCAGGGGATAGAGGAGAGGGGGCAGACATAGGGGACATCAGCTTATGGGATCATTATGATCCCATAAGCTCATGTCCAAACACGGCCTGGGCATTGATGCATCAATGACCCCAGGTCGTGAAAGGGTTGAACACACCCATAAATACGGCTGTTCATTTATAGCTAAAATCTCATATGAACTGGTATTTGTGTTTTTGTTTTTTTTCCTGAATGCACAGAAAATAACAGAACACATTGCAGAAATACTTGAGCTGCCTCTGGCAAGATGATAGGCTCCATGAAGTTGATAATTCAAACAGTGCAAGAAATTGAAATCTGTTGTGTAATCTGTTGTTCCTACATGAATCAACAGTACCAGAACGGCTTCTTCAGAGAAGACATGCCATTTTTACAGTTGCCCGAGGTATTAAATTACAGAAGAGTAACATAATTTACCAAAGTCTTATCGTTATCAAGTGATCACATTAAAGATTTTTGCTTTTAACATTTCAGACTCATTCTTATGAAAATATACTGTAGTTTGTAGATATAGTACGTTAGTATTCAATACAAATGGAAAGTAGGTCCTACCTATTATTAAAGGGGAACTATCAGCGGGTTGGTCGAATCTAACCTGCTGATAGCCCCCTGTTGTGCACGGGAAGTTAAGAAGGACGGTTTGTCTCTTACCTTCCTTCTCGGTGCTGTCAGTAGTTTAATCCTCAGTCCGGAGCACCACTAGGAGCACCACCCTGCCCAATAGCACTGAGCCAGCCTGTCTGCTCCATTGATTATCATTAGAAGCGGCGCTCTGGTGACGGGGACTCGGCGCTCTGGTGATGGGGCAGTACTCAGGTTAATGAGGCTCCAAACAGAGGATTACGCTGCCACAAGCACGGGAACGGTACTGAGGAGGAAGGTTAGAGATATACCATCCTCATTAGTGCCCCGTGCAAAATAGGGGGCTGCCAGTAGGTTAGATTCTTCTAACCTGCTGATAGTTTCCATTAAAGATTCGGTTTGTCCAGCGCTTCAACTACATGAACTGTCCTGGTTTGCAGTATATATTTTTTCTTACCTTCTAACTACTGTATACAAAACTGAGCAGACTACCTTCACTTCAGTCCATCAAAGTTTGACTAAAATATGGAACACCTTGAATGCCAGAAGCCCTATGATCCTCAGACATTTGGAGATGGCATCTGACCTGAGGTTCCAGCTGCCCAGGGCAAGAGTGTGGCTGGTGTAAATGAATTTCCATTTATAACTGCAGAGTAGCTTGCATGTGTTTGTGTAAATATTTTACACGTACAAAACCAATATACATGCTGATATTTGCCATTTGCTGAAAATCTATCACAGATTCCCTTAGAAGTGGGTTGGGAGGAGATGGAAGGGGATTGGGTAGGTAGGTAATTCCCGTCCATTAGGTACTGTAAATGCCCCCTGTAGGTGGGTAATCCCTTCATAAAGTAAGTAAACCCCCCTTTAAGAAGATGCCCCCAGTAAATGGGTAATCCCCTCCTAAAGTACCCCCCCCCCCCATTTAGTAGATGCCTCCAGTAGGTAGGTAATTAGGTAATCCCTTTATTTGGTAGGTAATCCTCCACCAAATTGGGTAAATTTCCCCAGTAGGTAGGTAATCCCTTTATTTGGTAGGTAACCCTCCAACAAATTGGGTAGATTCCACCAGTAGACAGGTAATTCCCTAAATTGGTAAGCAATCCGCCCTATTAAGTAGATTCCCCATCATCACCCCAGACTGAGGACATTTAACAGCAGTAAAAAGAATTTGTCCGCCTGAAGAATGAGCGGGTTCATTCTTTGGGCAGAATCTGGCAATTTATAGAATGGAGTGTATGGGAGCATCAGAGATGCGCGCGGCTGCCAGAGTCCGTGAGCGGGAGCGAGCTGCGGAATCCATGACAGGTGTTCCATTAGGATTCCATAGTGTGCAGATAGCCTAACAGTGCGGTATCGGCTCCGAGGAGGATGGGACTATGAGCAGGTTAGATTAGTCTAACCTGCTGATAGTTCCCCATATGCCCACCCTGGTCTGTTTTTCTGTGCGTACATAATTATTTTATTTTTAAATTTTTAAAATAAAATTTTAAAAAACAGGGTACAAACCCAAAGATAACATTTTGGTTGAATGTATACCTGTCTTCCACCACAGAAAAATACACTTACACTGCAAACATGGCAGCTCTGATCTGCAGCTATAATAATATAAATTAAAAAGAATGTAGTAAGCCAGAAAAGCTGAATGAAAAGATAAATGGCATGTAGCAGCCTTACAGGTCTGTTAGCTTTCTAGTGTTCCAGATATGCATTAAATAAAGCTAGCTGTACCACGAATAATGTGTGAATAAAAATAGGTCATTCTGAGAATAATGTGCAAATAAAATCTAGCAGTGCTCTTAATGTACAAATAAAATCTGACTAGTGTTCCCCATGGTAATGTTCTGTATGGTATGGGCTTAATCTTACATTTTCTATATTGCCCAAGTACCACGGTTATGCCTAGTCATTCCAATGCCCGAGGGTGTTAAAGAAATTATACCTGATGTCATTGTATTATGAAAACTGTTGAAAAAGTTGTATACTGGTGCAAATATTGTCACATTTGACTGTAACACACAGTCCTGGAGCCTGGCCAGTGAACCTGGACAAGGAAGGGACTACTTATCTGGCTCCTGCATCTCAACGCAGCCCATATCTGGTCAGGGGTGGCGGTATTATTTGCCATTTTTATAATGTTGATCTTAGCACAATAAAAGTTCAATCTCGGCACTCACCATAATGCTTCATAGTTTTTATTGTAGAAAAAAAATCCATCAAAAGATACAACAGCAACAGGATGTCTCAGCGTCAGGCCTTTCTTAACTGACAGTTGAGAAAGGCCTGACGCCGAAACGTCCTGTTACTATTGTATCTTGTGATGGATTTTTTTTCTACAATAAAAATTCTGAAGCATTATGGTGAGTGCCGAGATTGAACTTTTACAATATCGCTGGAATTTTTTTTTTACTGCGAGCACCACCCATAGACACAGAAGTGCCGTCTAAAAGACTTTACGATCTTACCACAGTGGCTTTTGTTCAGTAACAGTATGGTGGTAATATGTTTGGTAATAATATTTGCCCCTTGTATAGTGGCATTATTTGGAAACTGTATGTTGTTATATAGAGGTATACAGTCAGCTGTGCTTTTCTATGTATAAAACTGAATACTTTCTGCATGTAAAAATCTGTTACTTATCATTGGGGGGGGGGGGGGGGAAACGTAACTAAAAGCAGCTGCTTGGTTTGGAAACCGCATGCTTGTAATGCATAATGTATGTTCATAAGCCCAGTGATATATCTGACTATTACTGTTCAGAATCAACTAGAAAATACCTATACACTGTACTGTTCTTTTTGTATTTTTCCATGTCTAATTTATTTTTGGCTTTCTTTTCTCGCTTGTTATCTGTTTCCTCACTTTTGACTTTTTCTCATTTATTTTCGAGCTCGGCACCGCGCTCGCAGAAGAGATTTTGCTGCAAAGTAGCAATTCTCTACGATTCACTTTTTCATTATGTGTGACGTCTTTTTATATGAAGAATCAAAAGCCCGAAAACTGACATGTCGAAAAATTACTTGTCGTGAAAGGATTTGGTTTATGTTAAGATTTTCTAAGGTGATCTGGATTTTTAGTGTACATCCACAAAAGCTTATTTTAAAGCGACTCTGTACCCACAATCTGACCCCCCAAACCGCTTGTACCTTCAGATAGCTGCTTTTAATCCAAGATCTGTCCTGCGGTCCGTTTGGCAGGTGATGCAGTTATTGTCCTAAAAAAACAACTTTTAAACTTAGAGCCCCGTGCACTACGGGCGTGGCTTAGAATATCTGTGCCCTAACTTTGCACCGCCCCTCCGTCCCTCCTTCCCACCCTCTTCAGTATTAGGAATGCCATTGGAACATTGTCTCCATGCTGAACATTTGCACAGGTGTCTTAACGTTCCAGCCCATGTGCCGGACTGACACAGCTGACGAATAGTAGGCAATCTGCCTGGAGCATTCCTATTGATGAGGAGGGTGGGGAGGAGGGACAGAGAGGTTGTGCCAGCCTAATGCATACACAATCTAGGCCACGACCGTAGGGCACGGGGCTGCCAGTTTAAAAGTTGTTTTTTATGACAATAACTGAATCACCTGCCAAATGGACCACAGGACAGATCTTGGATTAAAAGCAGCTATCTGATGGTACAAGCGGTTTGAGGGGGTCAGATTGTGGGTACAGAGTCGCTTTAAGCAAATTACAGTATCTAGTCTTTTAAAAATCACCGGAGCATTTTATAGTTCCTGCAAGATTCCTTATATAAATAATATAAAATATATAAGAGCTTTGGTTTGTAAATGTAAGAGTATACAGTACTTGTGATAACAGCACCAATTGCTAATTCAATTATTTCTTTCCTTCCGTTAAAGTGGGTGACAAGTTAAAGTATACCTGTCACAGTGAGGCCTTCAAAACGTTTGCATGCAGATGCAGCTGATGCCTGAAGTAAAGGTTGCCATGGAAATGTCCCAAGTGTTATCGTGTTCCGTGCACGAGACCTAATAAATTAGAAAAGGGTTTGTACATGGGACTTTCTAGAAGTCGTATGATGTTTAGATGCTACAGGAGGAGTCTTAGGTCAGCGGCAGCCTTGGCTGACTTTTTGGGTCATTTTGTAAATGTGCATGTTGCTCCATTCATTCTCTACGGGAACTGCCAGAAAAAGCCAAACACTTTACAGTGTTTCTAAAGTTTTAGCTTTTCACATGGTTTTATGTTTATATATATTAAGTATTCTGATACTGTATCATTTGTCACATTTTATAAATACAGTGTTGCCTTGGATTACGAGCATAATTCGTTTTGGGACCGTGCTTGTAATCCAAAACACTTTAAACCCAGAGCAAATTTTCCCATAAGAAATCATTGAAATGAAGACAATTGATTCCATACCCCCAAAATAATGTTTTTTTTTTTTCAAAATGGTGTGCCCGTATCTGTGTTTTTGTTGGGGGGGGGGGGGGGGGGAATCATGTGATACATTCCTCCTTGAAACACATGATTTGTTATGAGAAAAAGGACATTTTTGTATTACTTTTTGCACTTAGTTGCCAAAGTTTAAAATCTTTGTGTGAAACTAAATAAAAGGGATTCTACAGAGAGGAAATAAAATGGCTGCATATTCACAGCGTCTATTGATTCTCAGCAACCTTTTTAAAAACTAATGGGTGTGATCTAAGGGTATGTTTCCACTACGGAGTATGCGTCGGAAATTCAAGCGGAGGCCGTGCAGCGGATTCTGCTTAAAGTTCCGTCTGTCCCATACACTCAATGATATCCTCACGCTCAATCTGCCATCCTCCCAAAGAATTGACATGTCACATGCCCGCCACACCACCTCCGCTTGAGATTTCAACACATATTCTGTAGTGGGAACATACCCAGACTACAACCCGACTTGACATTTCACGGCGACCTCATTCATGTTGGTGCCTAACCTACATGGTGTGGTTTTGGACAACAACCACTACCAACAAAAAAATTAGTGCTCACAGGGGGGAAGCAAGCCAAGGGTCAGGCAACTCCACTGCTTCCAGATCAAACCCCCTGCTCTGACTATGTCACCCCTACAAACTAGGACAGTTTGAACACAAGATTTACACCTTTAAATTGGGTAATATGTATCTAAAAAAATGGGGAAAATCTGCAACATAAAAAGAGAAAATCCATGGCAGAATACAAGGGTATAGCCTCAGATTTCTGTAGTATCTCTACAAAGGATTTTTTTTTTCTATGAAAAACTCTATTGCCTAGAAATTACAGGGTTTTCTTATTAGCATGACACTGGCCTATATAATACGTGTGTGATTCATTGTTGTTTTATAGTAGTACGTAAAATGTTATATATATACAGTGTGGTGCCTTGGATTATGAGCATAATCCGTTCCGGGACTGTGCTTGTAATCCAAATCACTCGTAAACCAAACAAATTTTCCCATAAGAAATCAACGATATGCAGACAATTGGTTCCACACCCCAAAGATTTTTTATTTTGAATAACATGTAGAACAGATGAAACAAACAATGAGAAACAGCTGAATATGTTATAAGTTACTGTACAGTATAGCAATCAGCATGTGGAGTGTAATGTAGAGTAAGAGCATAAAAAAAGCAGCAGTTTGTAGATACAGGATGGAACTGCAGATCCCCATAATGCAGTAGCATAGTACAACAGGCTAGAATAGAGAAGTAGGGATGCTGTCAGAGGTCTGTGTGGTCACATGACAGCAATGGGGAAGGGGTGTGTTCAGCATGGACCAATCAGGAAGTGCGAATAACAGAGCTGTGCAGGAGGACAGTGACAGAAAATTTACTATACAACAGTGTGAATGGTGGAGTGTAAGTGTAGGCACATTAGAGCAGCAGTTTGTATAGTTAAGTGTAAGTACAGGCACTTTATAGCAACAGTGTGTATATTGGAGTGTGAGTGCAGACACATTATAGCAGTAGTGTGTATAGCTGAGTGTGAGTGCAGGCATATTATAGCAGCACCGTGTATAGCTAAGTGTAAGTGCAGGCACATTATAGCAGCAGTGTGTATAGCTGAGTGTGAGTGCAGGCATATTATAGCAGCACCGTGTATAGCTAAGTGTAAGTGCAGGCACATTATAGCAGCAGTGTGTATAGCTGAGTGTAAGTGCAGGCACATTATAGCAGCAGTGTGTATAGCTGAGTGTGAGTGCAGGCACATTATAGCAGGAATGGAGAGGATGGGAAACACAAGGGCTGACAGAGACTGCAGAGAGCATGAAGGAATGAGACGGTACTCTTAAACAGAGGTACCATGGTACATATATTTATTTATTTTATTTTTTTGTTTTTCACCTTGGTCTATAAATAGTTACTGACTTACAATTAATATAAGCTAGGAATGCTGATTGGGAGGCTAATGAGTTTGTATTCTACCATGGGAAACTTGTGACGCTCTCCTTCTAAGTACTTGCTATTTTTAAACATTGATCTCTGCATAGTCAATTCTATGCATGGTCATTTGACAAGTTCTTTCTGTGTTAGCAGACACAGCGAGTGCAGAAGACTTTCTAACATACAGGCTGATGGCGCTTTGCAGCTGTGATGGGTTGGAAAATCAATAGTTCTCTGCCGGTTTTAACTGATTTTCCACCGATCAAATGCAAAAGCTGCTCTATTAAAGCTATTTTACCCCTAAGGCAAATAAATAATATGGATTAAAAAAAAAATCTATTATTGTTTCCATTTGCCTATTCATCTGTATAGTGTTTGTTTCCCACTGACTGCAATGTCTCAGATGGTTTTATCCTGATGTGCGGTTGGAAAAATAAGGTTTTCTTCCCACTAGATGGTGCACCAAGACTTCATCTGGAAACCTTTAAGTGATTATAAGATATGGAGGTACTATTATCAGGCACAATAGGTTAATAGGTCTGTTTTCAGAAGAGTTTGAAGAATTGGGATGTCCTTTAACCCTTTTCCATTGGACCAGATGAATATTTCAGCTAAGTAAGAGTTAATAAATGACATCATAGTTCTTAAGGTGCCAAGATACCCTTGAATAATTCAGTCCCTTTAAATTGAATGTACTTAAAATAAGCAAATTATTCCTCCCTCAGGCAATTATGACTCGTGTACTTTTTTTTTCCTCTCCATTTTTTTTCTGTGGGAATGTAAAACTGCAGTTCACACTGAACAATCCGTAGCTGACTGTCACTAAATGTACTTCCACCTACGGTATGTGACAGCAGAATTATTTGCAGTTATTTCTACTCAGGCATGTTGAAACCCATCAAAAATGGATTAATCATCCACTTCCTATATTCCATTACCTCTACACCCACTGACTTAATAAATCAATGTTCACTGTACATGACTGCAGATAAATGCACGCTATCTTATAAAAGGTATTTGAACTAGAGGATGATGTCCCCTTGGGAGCCCAGAAGACAAAATCACAATTATTCTCTCTTTCTGCATCATTCTATATCTCCACATGCTTTCTCAATAGCTTCTGAAGCATATATATATATATACATATATATATATATATATATATATATATATATATATTTATTTACAGAAGGTGATTAAAAATTATTTTCTTCATCGATTGTCCAAAATATGAATATCTCAGTGAATAGCAGTATTTCATTTTAAATGTATTTCAGGACTTTTCTACTAAACTATTGTGTGCTTAAAGGAGAAGTCCGTCCATTGTTAAAATCTGGCAGCTGGCAGGGGGGAAATCTGATTATGAGTAGGAACTTACCTCTCTCTGTGCCTGCGGTAAGACCGGCCTAGGGACCCTCGCTGAAGGGAATTTTCCCCTGAGTTGTGATGACGTCACGACTCGGAAGGAAAAGGCATGTCCTGTCTGATGGACTGGCCGCTCAGCTGATCAGCCACTGGACCGGCGCCCCACCCCAGTCACTGACTGGCTGAGCGGCCAGTCCATCAGCCGGGTTGTGACGTGTCAGCTCCAGAGATCCCAGAGGCCGGTTTCACCAATCACCGCGGACACGGGGAGACGTAACTTCCTACTCGTTATCAAATTTCTCCCATCCGGCTGACAGGTTTTAAAAATGTCCAGACTTTTCCTTTAAAGGGGTAGTGCAGCACTAAGAAATTATTCACAGAATAACACACATTACAAAGTTATACAACTTTGTAATGTGTGTTATGTCTGTAAATCGCCCCCTTTCCCGTGTCCCACCACCCCCGCACGTGTACCCGGAAGTGTGGTGCATTATACATACCTGATCCGTGTCGTGCATGTCCGCCATCTTGTGCCAAGACGTCATCTTCGGCCGGCCGAACCGCTCCCACCGTCCCTAGTGCCGGCCGCCTTCTGCAGCGTCATCAGATGCTCAGCCGCGATTGGTTGAGCATAACTGTGCTTAGCCAATCGCGGCTGAGCACAGTTATGATGCGGCAGAGGGGGGCCGGCATCAGGGACGGCGGCAGCAATTCGGCCGGCCTCCCGAAGATGACGTCTTGGCACAAGATGGCGGACATGCGCGACACGGATCAGGTATGTATAATGCACCACACTTCCGGGTACACGTGCGGGGGTGGTGGGACACGGGAAAGGGGGCTATTCACAGACATAACATACATTACAAAGTTGTATAACTTTGTAATGTGTGTTATTCTGTGAATAATTTCTTAGCGCCGCACTACCCCTTTAACATAGAAGAAAGGGATTACACTGATTTTGGAGCCATAAAGAACAGAGATCCTGCACTGTAATGATAGCAATCACAATCGGGGGCATTTCTGCCACATAATACTAATATTAGTATAAGCACGGTTCATAGGACACCATCTAACAGTTTTTTGCATTGGTGTCCAGGCATTACATATGGACTGTGTTCCTCTCTCCTTACATCCCCCCCCTTCTCATTCACATCACCTTTACCTTCCTTCTGCTGCACAGATTCTTCCTTGAAAAGCCAGTTTCCTAATTAGCCCAACTGACCAAATGGAGAGTCCACCATGTAAGTCTACTATGCTTGTGCGCCCTTCTATCCAGTTCATCCTAAACATGATTGCAATGTTCCAGAACCCATGTGCCATTGTTATGTATGTATGTAGGTCGACACTAAAGGGATAAGTATTGTTGGATATTCTGTGGATAGTAAAGTGTCTTCTGAGTTTTGACCACTAGCTGTCTCTCTGTATTTCCCTCTTTGATAGAAGAGCAGCTGAAGGTTTATATGTAATGGGTTAGTGATGTACTCGCCTAAGCACATGTTATTCTCATGTCTGCCACCAGCTGAGAGTTGGCTAGCTGACCTATCCCTGTCAAAGATACCTTACAGAAGTACTTTCTATAGCAAGCCTATCAAAGCCCAGTCTCACTGTCTCCCTATGCTCTCTCCACTAATCAAAAAGCCCCAAAAGTCAATATATAGAAGTGGAGTGCGCCATGAGCTCGGACTAATTCTCGCCTAGACCGATGTAGTTAGTGTACGCTGATCCGGTTTCTTAATTGTTCCCACACAAGCCATGCTGGGCTTGTAAACCTCCAATCTAGACTGAGGGGCTATCCTTTCTTTCCTCAAAGCCCTGAAACATTTACTAGGAGCTTTTCTACACTGCAGTTTGAAAAGAGAAGCACCTTTCTAATTATAATCAATGGAACGGGCCAGCCGCGCGTGGGCCAAATTGGAACTATGAGGACGGGCAGTGCTCCTAACTGTCTTAATGGACCGTGGAGCAAACTACTAACAGCACGGGAAGGGCTCCGAGGAGAAAGGTAAGAGACCTTTCTTCTTGGCATCTCCTGCAGGTAAGATTCCTATAGCCATCTGATAGTTCCCCTTAAAGGGGTACTCCAGTGGGGGGGGGGCACTTTTCCGCTGGGACCGGGGACGAGGAGGCCGAGGGAAAAGACGTCCACTCACCTCCCCGGTTCCAGTGGCGGGTCCCGTATCGCAGCGCTCCGGTACCCGGTTCCCGACCCCTTCCGGGTGTCTGACGTGGGCCCGAGGCGTGACGTCTTAGGTCCGCTCAGCCACTCAGTGAAGGAGGCGGGATCCATTTCAAGTCCGCTCAGATCCCGCCTCCTTCACTGATGTGACGTCACATCTTGGGCCGGGCACCGGAGCGCCGCGATGCGGGACCCGCCGCTGGAACCAGGGAGATGAGTGGACGTCTTTTCCCTCGGCCACCTTGTCCCCGGTCCCAGCGAAAAAGTGCCCCCCCCCGCTGGAGTACTCCTTTAAGGGTGGATGTATAAGGTGACAAATTCAGATCTTATAGTTATAAATGAATGATAGAAAATGAGATGCTTGAATAAAGCTGGGTTCACACCTTCAGTTTTTGCTGCAGTCTTTGTCAGTGTTGGTTACAAACTCTTTTTCTAATTCAAAGGGCTTGGCATCTGTGCCTGCAGGTTAGCGCTTACCAACCCCCACCTGCTGCATGCATTTACTGCTTGATAAACACACTGAACCAGATTTGTAAAAAAAAAAAAAAAAAATCTAATTATTTCTTTTTTCCTTTCAACGACTCAATTAACACTGCACAAAAGCAGCCTTTAGTAGATGTAACTTATAGTTAATTATGATATCTTTATGGAGCGGGTATAAAAATTTTACAGAGGTGTCAGTGTGTAGAAGTTCTGAAGACAACAAAAGATCTTCTTCTTGTCTGACCATCTGTGCAGCCATCTGTGTATTTCTCGGAGCGGAGGACTCCACTGTTACTATAAAAGAAAGAAGGATTCTGCAATTTGCCATTCAGACTGTTATCACACTCCGGAGTGGTATTATCATGTCATGGGGGCATATTTATCCAGGCAGAAGTGATGTGATCTGCCTCCCCGAGCATTAGAAGGAAATAGCCTGCTGATTTCAGTTGAGCATATGACATTTTCTTCCGATGACATAATGTAGCGTTATGGCTTTAAGCTGTATATCCCTTACTTACAGAAATATAGAGGTTTACATAATTTCTTAACTGCTGCTCTGAAGAACAATATTCCGCTCCTTAAGATTATTTATTAATTAGCAACACCAAAGAATCGTTTCTCAGCACTACCGCAGGGGAACCGGACCTTCTGAACACTGCCCAAAAGACCTTCTGGACTGCTAGTGGTGCTCAATCATCCATATAAGTCCATCAAAGATCACTTCACAAAGTATTGGAAGGATGAGGTACTCACCAATTTTGTCTTCTTAAAAGCAGCTAAGCTTTTATTTCACATTAATGCAGGTAACCAGACATAGACATGTGAACGGGAGACAGCCTGTTTCGCGTGAACACTGCACGCTTCTTCTCGGCCCAGAGGAAGCGTGCAGTGATGGACGCGAAACAGCCTGTGATATTTATTAATTAGCCTTCATAAGACAGACCATTTTTATAGACTGGCAACTGAGATGACAATATTTTAGAATACTATGTACAAATATATGTATTTTGCCCCAAAATAACTTTAAAATCCTAAAGGGAAACTGTTACACCAAGCATGCTGCCTTAAAGGGATAGTTCACACCCTAAATTTTTTCTTTCAAATCAACTGGTGCCAGAAAGTGCCTGAGATTTGTAATTTATTTCTATTAGAAAATCTCAAGTATCCAGTACTTATCAGCTGCTGTATGTCCTACAGGAAGTGGTGTATTCTCTCCAGTCAGACACAATGCTGTCTGCTGCCACCTCTGTCAGGAACTGTCCAGAGCAGTAACAAATCCCCATAGAAAACCTCTCCTGTTCTCCAGACTGGAGAGAATACACCACTTCCTGCAGGACATACAGCAGCTGATAAATAATAGAAGTAAATGACAAATTAAAAATTTAACTCCTTTAATTCTAAGCCCCTGCTGTATACCCCAACAGCATTTTATGATTGTATATGTAGAACTGCCATATTCATCAGTAATTGCTTAACACATTTTGGTGTGCTCTTTTCTTCCTCCTCACCCTTCTCATCATTGGGAGCGCCCCCCTGCCAGATTTCTGTTCATCACCTGATTAAACACTGCACCTGTGCCATATTGACATAGTCGAGCTATGAATAGAAATCCTTCCTGGGGGTGTTCCTAATGATGAGGAGGGTGGGGAGGAAGAAAGGAGAGGCGTCGCAGACCTGGGGCACAGACACTCTAAGCCACACCAGTATGACACAGTACTGTAAATTTAAAAGATTATTTTTTTGCTCTAACACATGCACCGGGCACATGAGCGGTAAGGATTTACTCATCAAACGGATGGTAGTAGCGGTTTGGTGGGGTGGAGTGGTGGGTACAGAATCACTTTAAGGGTCTCCTCCTGGCTCAAAGACACAGACCACAATTGACAGAATCCCAGTTCAGCCTGTAATTTAATTGAGGTTTATACTGTACAATCCCGGTATAAATCCGACCACCTCATTACTATACACACTATAGTGCAGGGAGTAGTTGTAGTCACAACATTCTATCCTATAACTGCTGATTATGGAATCCCCCTATAATAAATGTAAAGGATTTCATCATCATTTCCTACCGGAACTACTGAGCCCAACGGAAAGTGATAATTACAGTCGTAAAATGGGTAATATGCAAATAAAATTTATAAGATTTGGCTTTTCGGGTGGATGGGTATAATTTAGGCTTCAAGACCACTGGATGGACATGTTGAAGTGATCTCACAGCTGCACACTATATTATTAACCCTCTCCGGGTGACATATGATCTGTTTAAGAAAATGCAAATAAATCCTGGGAGCCTGATCTGTCCTATAATTAAAGATATACAGACCTTCTAATCAGCGGGAAGAAAATCCAACATTACACGGATTTCAGATTCTTCCTTTTTTTTCTTAATGATTAAATTTAATGGAGAAATAAAAAAAAAATCTCTTACTAAAATAGTTTTGTCATTAGTATGATACATCAGCTACAAAATTATAATTTACATAAAACGGTAATCGAAAATTCATGGTGACCGCACTATCCCCACCGTCCTGAGAGATGAGTAAGGACTGGTTCTCTATACACAGTAAGGCTGCGTTCACACTACGTATATTTCAGTCAGTATTGTGGTCCTCATATTGCAACCAAAACCAGGAGTGGATTAAAAACACAGAAAGGATCTGTCCACACAATGGTGAAATTGAGTGGATGGCCGCCATATAACAGTAAATAACGGCCATTATTTCAATACAACAGCCGTTGTTTTAAAATAACAGAAAATATTTGCCATTAAATGGCGGCCATCCACTCAATTTCAACATTGTGTGAACAGATCCTTTCTGTGTTTTTAATCCACTCCTGGTTTTGGTTGCAATACTGACTGAAATATACTGACTGAAATATACATATACTGACTGAAATATAAAATATACGTAGTGTGAACGCAGTAAGGCTGGGTTTACACTGCGTTTTTGCAATCCGTTTTTTTTTCATCCGTTTTTTGAAAAAAAAAACTATGAAAAACGGATTGCAAAAAACGGATGCAGTTGTGTGCATCGTTTTGATCCATTTTTCCATTGACTTCCATTATTTAAAAAAATGGATTCGTTTTTCTTACGGACACAAAAACGTTGCTGACACTATTTTATGTCTGTTAAAAAAAAGACGGATCCGTTAAACGGATTGCAAAAACGCAGTGTGAACCCAGCCTTAGGCTATGTTCACGCAAAGTAAGTGTCATATTCATCACTGCCGTTGTTGCCGATTTGCAACAATGGCCGTGATTAACATGACACATTCATTGTGCTGCCGTCTATAGAATCCCGGTTGGAGTGTATACACATAGTATACACTCCAGCTGGGATTGCTAGCGGCCATGCAAAAAACTGACACGTCAGTTTTCTGCGGGCGCTATTCATGGAATAGCGGCCACAGAGAACCTGTCGGTGCACACAATGGAGTGTACGGCTCCAGTCGCACTCTCCATTGTGTGCAGCGGTAAATTTGGTTTCGGGCGCACACAGGTGCACCCACATCCCAATTTAACAGAAGTGAAGATCATCTTCAGTAACACCAGATGATCCTCAGTAACACTGGCGGTTCTGTGCTCCGGCCAGGTCACATAACGGCCGGTGTTATACTAAGCGTGAACATGGCCTAACTGGGAAGTGGCCATTATTCAGGACTAATAAGGTTAGGGGTAGAATAAGGTAGAGAACAACATACAGTCATTATTAGGTTATGTTCACACAAGGTACTATTTTTTAAAAGAATGGCCGTGCTTTTCATACTGCAATGAAATTTGAGTGCCAAACAACGGCCGTTTTTCCATTTACTTCAATGCATTTTATTGCAGTATGAAAAGAACGGCCATTGTTTTAATGGAAAACAGCGGCCGTTCTTTTTAAAAAATAGTATGTTGTGTGAACAAAGCCTTTGGCTTTAACCCCTTAGCGACCCATGACGTATCTGATACGTCATGGTACCGCGCGGGGGGGGGGGGGGGTTCAGAACGGGGTCCCGCCAGGACCCCGCTCTGAACGGTGCTGATCCCGCCTGACATGTGCAGCCGGGCAGTGCCTCTATTAGCCGGTGCGGGTCCCGTTGCCGCGCCGGCTAATTAAGCCTCTAAGTGCAGCTGTCAAACCTGACAGCTGCACTTAGATGCTTAGATAAACACATCCCTGGTGTCTAGTGGGACGGATCTCTCCCCCGCGATGCGATCGCGGGGGGAGATCCGTTCTTCTGCCCGTGCCGGGCCTCAGCGTCGGAATGACGCTGATCCCGGCTCGGCAATAGATTGCTATGGCCTGCAGCAGGCCATAGCAATCTATGACCGATCTCATCGATCTTTGCTGTGCATATACACAGCATTGATCTCTATGAGAGATAAGTGCTGTGTATATACAAGTCTCCCAGGGGGACTTCTAGTTAAAGTAAAAAATAAAAGTAAAAATTTTTTTTATTAATAAAAAATCCCCTCCCCTATTAAAAGTCCAAATCACCCACCTTTTCCCATTTTATAAATATAAATAAATAAATAAACAAACATGTTTGCTATCGCCGCGTGCGTAATCGCCCGAACTATTAATTAATCACATTCCTGATCTCGCACGGTAAACGGCGTCAGCGCAAAAAAATACCAAGGTGCAAAATTGCGCATTTTTGGTCGCATCAAATCCAGAAAAAATGTAATAAAAAGTGATCAAAAGTCGTATATGCGCAATCAAGGTACCGATAGAAAGATCACATCATGGCGCAAAGAATTACATCTCATACAGCCCCATAGACCAAAGGATAAAAGCGCTATAAGCATGGAAATAGAGCAATTTTAAGGAACATATATCTGTTAACAATGGTCTCTAGGTGAAAAAATGCAAGCGCTATGGACTTTTAAACATAAAGTGGAAAAAGCAAAAGTGCAAAAACGAAAATTGGCTTTGACCTTAAGGGGTTAAATTTAATAACAACACTATGGGCTATGTTCATGCAAACGTCAATAAAAGAGTAAAGACATCCGGTTTTCTTTTTAAAAAGACGTCCGTTATTGCTGCTATTTAATTGACTTCGATGTAAGGCATTGATGTCAATGGGATGACGGACGTCCAATGCTCACAGTGAATAAAATAACGGACGTTGTCTGCGCGGACATCAAAATAATAATCATGACAATTATTTTCGGACGTCTTTTACAAACAGCAGATGTTATTTTTTAGTTGTTCACACACAGTTTTTCTTTTTTTCCATTGTTTTTATTATTAAATTCAATAGACTTTTTAATTAAAGACACCCAAAGGGCATCAGTCCATCTGAACTAGAATTATGTATCAGTGGCCGTCATTGCACTGAAGGGCGGCCAAACAACTAAATGACGGATGTTATTTTTTCTTTTAAAAAACGGAGAGGAAAAAAAATGTTGTGTGAACATAGCCATTGCCCTTTTATACACTATTTTAGGCTATGTTCACACAATGTACAAACAACAGCCGTTGTTTGGCACTCAAAAACAACGGCCGGTTTAGTGACTGTCAAACGACGGCCGTTGTTGCATTGATAATTGCATTGAAATCAATGCACAATGGCCAGAAATAATGGACATGTCAATTATTTCCAAGTCTGTAGCTAACAACAGCTGTTGTTCAATAGATTGTGTGAGCAACAGCCGTTGTTTGCATTGACTACAATGCAACACATTTCTCTGTTAAGAACGGCCACTGTTTTAATTGAAAACAACTGACGCTCTTTTAATCAAAAAAAATATGTTTTGTGAGTACAGCCTTAAAGTGCCCTTGAAATTGGAAAATAGAATTGGATTAGAAAAAAAGCACATTTTTCAGTACCTGGCTCTGATCAGCCGCGGATTTCAAAATAAGGCTATGTTCACACAACGTTTTTCATCTCCGTTAAAAATGACTTCCGTCATTTTGAGTCTGAAATAACGGCCGTTATTTAGTAGCCTGACCTCCCCTTAATGCACTGACTGGTGTTTGTTAACGTTTTTACCGCGGACGTCAAAATAATGAACAGCGGACGTTTTTTTATTAGTTGTTCACACACAGTTTTCCTTTTGTCACCGTTCTGTCTCCGTTTTTACTATTAAATTCAATGGACTTTTCAATTAAGCCGCATCCAAAGTCCAATTAGTAACCAAACTAGCATAATGTACAAACACCAGTCATTGCACTAAGGGGAGGCCAGGCTGCTAAATGACGTCCGTTATTTTAGACTTAATATGACGGACGGCATTTTAAACATTATTCAATACATTGTGTGCATTGGACACAATGCACACATTGTATTGAATGCGGCTGCCTCAAAAGTCGCCCGTCATTCAATACAATGTGAAAAAGACGCCTGTTATTATAATGACTGCAATGCATTTTAGCCAAGCCAATTAAAATGATGCAATAACGGACGTCTTTTTAAACACAAAAAGCGGACGCCTTTTTCTTTTTTGGAATATGAGTGTAGAGTATCATATATTTGAGTATAGAACATCTCAGCTTGGTATTCCTTAGTTGACTATTGAGGAATCCCTCCATAGTAGTTAGATCCCTCCATACGGCTATGTTCACACAACGTCCTAAAAAGGAAAAAGGCGCCAGCTTTTTACGGTTAAAAAGACGTCCGTTATTGCATCATTTTAATATGCTTGACTAAAATGCATTGACATCTATGGAATAATGGACGTCTTTTTCACACATTGTATTGAATAACGGACGTCTTTTGCGGCAGACGCATTCAATACAAAGTGTAAAAAAGACGTCAGTTATTCCATAGACTTCAATGCATTTTAGTCAAGCATATTAAAATGATGCAATAACGGACGTCTTTTTAACCGCAAAAAACAGGCGCCTTTCTCCTTTTTAGGCTATGTTCACACAACGTTTTTTCAGCTCCGTTTAAAATGACGTCCGTATTTTGAGTCTAAAATAACAGACGTCATTTAGCTGTCTGGCCTCCCCTTAGTGCAATGACTGGTGTTTGTACATTATTCTAGTTTGGTTACTAATTGGCCTTTGGATGCAGCTTAATTGAAACGTCCATTGAATTTAATAGTAAAAATTGAGAAAGAATGGAGATAAAATAAAAACAGTGTGAACAACTAATAAAACACGTCCGCTGCTTGCAAAAGACGTCTGAAAATAACGATCATGTTCATTATTTTGACGTCCGTGGTAAAAACGGAGGTTGTTCAACTTTTTTTTATTTATTTTTTTAAACATGTTGCCAGGGATGCAGGAAAACACAACAAAGTAGCATACTTTATTCTCTGATGCCGGCTGTTGGTTTAGGGTCCTATTACACGGCCCGATCATACAGTGTAAATGAGTGCTGATCTGCTAGATTGGCGCTCGTTTACTGAATAATTACACTGGCTGACTGTCGCCACAGGGGCTGCATGGACATCGTTAGTGATGTTCGCGCAGCCCTTGCCTTTAGTGTAAAATAATAAAGTATTTACTTACCTTACCACATTCCCGGGTGTTCTCGGGCCTTCCCCGGTCATTGCAGCTGCAGCTCTGCCTTCTGTTCCGGTCTCTGCACTGACAGGCCGCTCAGCCAATCACTGTCCACGGTCCTGTCTCGACCAGTAATTGGCTGAACAGCCTGTCAGTGCAGAGACCGGACCAGAAGGCAGAGCTGCAGCTGCAGAGATCGGGGAAGGCCTGAGGACACCGGGGAACATGATAAGGGGTAAGTAAATACTTACGAAGCCCAATGATTTTGGGTCTAAACCTAAAGAAACGATCAGCTGATGATCGTTTCATTGGCTGATCGTTCTCTCTATAAAGGTGCAGTTACAAGTAACGATTATCTTGCGAATTTGCGCGATAACGATCGAATTCGAACGATAATCGTCTCGTTTAAACGCAGCAAACGATCAAACGACGAACGAGAAATCGTTCATTTTGATCTTTCAACATGTTATCAAATCGTTGTTCGTCGTTCGCAAAAAAATTCGCAGATCGTTCCGTGTGAACAGTCGTTTGCCGATTTAACCAATGTGTGAGATAGGCTTAAGTGATCGCACAACGATCGCAAAACGATTTTTCCGTACAATATATCGTACCGTATAAAACGCTGATCGTTATGAAAAAAAAATCGTTACTCCGACATCGTTAATCGTACGATCGGGCAAATTATCGTTTCATGTAAACGCACCTTTAGGGTCCATTTACACAGAAAGATTATCTGACAGATTATCTGCCAAAGATTTGAAGCCAAAACCAGAAAAAGACTATAAACAGAGATCAGGTCATAAAGGAAAGCCTGAGATTTCTCCTCTTTTCAAATCCATTCCTGGCTTTGGCTTCAAATCTTTGGCAGATAATCTTACACACAGCGATAATCAGCTGAATCGGCCTGATTCGGTCGATTATCGCTACATGTATAGGACCTTTACTCTCTGCCACGGTCCTCTTATTAGTTCCACTGACATTCTGTGCAGTCAGGAAATGCTTACTCAGCAGCCGGGGTCACATACTTAAAGGGGTACTCTTTTTCATTCAAAACAACTGGTTTCAGACAGTTATATAGATTTGTAATTTGCTTCTATTTAAAAATCTCAAGTCCTCCTGTACTTATCAACTGCTGTATGTCCTACAGGAAGTAGTGTTTTCTTTTCAGTCTGACACACTCTCTCTGCAGACATCTCTGTCCAAGGGTGGTTTGAGACTACGGAATTCTCGCGGACTACGGCCACTCCTTTCCGCCGTCTCCATAGACACCATTCTCTGGGCCGGCTGATTCCGCCGAAAGAATTGTCACGGCGTGAGCGCGTACAGGAGACGGAATTCCGCGAAATTTATCCGCAAGAATTCTGTAGTCTGAACCCATCCCAAGCCAGGAACAGTCAAGAGCAAGGAGAGGTTTTCTATGGGGATTTCACATACAGAATTCTGATGTTTTTTATGCAGCCGAGAGGTACTAGTATCAGCCATAGGTGTGAGGTGCAGCGCTCTTTTTCTTCCCTGAACCGTATTTTGTTTCTCTCTTTTCTCCGTGTTTTGCACTCCTCCTGGTGAGACCCACATGACCGCAATTAGCAGGAGACACCTGAGTGCTCATGGTTTTATTCCCTCCTGTCTGTCCCATTCTATCTGTGATAGCTATGGTGAGTGCAATACCTTATCCAGACTCGTGCTATTTGGGGGCAGCTTCCTCCGCCGGCGGTGCTGGCCGGGTTCTGGTGTGGCATTTTTGGGTCTGGTCCTGTGGCATGGGGGTTGCAGGGCCGTTCTATGGTCTCCCTTCCCTGACTGTGCACGCCTGCGGGGGTGGTGGTCACTGACCGGCACAGTGTGGACTTAGTGTAGGGACCCATGTGTATCAGATACCTGCACGCAGTACATGGGGCAGTGTGGCTTGATCAATTCACATACAGAATTCTGATGTTTTTTATGCAGCCGAGAGGTATCAGCCATAGGTGTGAGGTGCAGCACTCTTTTTCTTCCCTGAACCGTTTCTATGGGGATTTGCTACTGATCTGGACAGAAGTGGCAGCAGAGAGCACTGTGTCAGACTGAAAATAATACACCACTTCCTGCAGCACATACAGCAGCTGATAAGTACTGGAAGACTTAAGATTTTTAAATAGAAGTAAATTACAAATCTATATAACTTCCTGAAATCAGTTGATTTGAAAAAAACAAACAAATAAAATAACCCTGACTGGACAAGTAATTTACTCTAGATACATCATACAGTCTGTAAAGCTCTTAGGCCACTTCTAATAGACATTTATTGCATGCATTCAAAGTAGTTTTTCCAGCTTTCATCCGATAATCTAGTAAATTACTTTAAAAATGTGTTTCGTGTCGTCGATAACAAAGAGAAAAAAAAGTCCTATCTAGCCTTGGATACAAAACATATTGAACAATTCCCTTCTGTAGAGCGGAAGAACATGCCATCAGTCTGCGCTTAAAGGCTGATGCTATTAGCAAATCTGTTTGCTCGCTCTCAGAGAATGGCGGGCGCTCTTTGTTCACTTTAAGCACCTTGGAATGATGCCAGCCTCCAGCTTGGGGCAGAGGGGTGATTTAAGGCTACGTAACATCATTTGGACAAATCTCACACTGTTCCATACAAGCTCATTTTCTGCATAGGAGATCCTGCTTCCTTTCATATAGCGACAGATTACACTGCAAATGGCTGCGATACAATACATTGGTGATATCGCTTCCTTCTATACAAGCAACAATACCATTTCCCCTTCATTTGCTTTTTACTTGAATAGAAGAGAATATGGTGCATTGCAATCAGTAAGATGGATAAGCACGGACGGCTTTTAAAACACAGTATACTAAAAACACAAAACAAGTACACAAAAAAAGTATACTAAGGGTCCTATTACACTGAGCGATTTTTAACGGTTAACGACTAACGATAAACGATCACAAACGAGATTGTTTATCATTAACCTGAAATCGTTCACCATATTACACAGAACGATAATCGTTAGTTACGATCATTACTATGATGGTTACTACGATCGTTTATTCCTTCTGATCCCAGAAAAACATTGGGCAATGTGCAATTACACTGAACGATTAGTGAAAAAACACGGAAGTTGAGCAAACGAACGTGGAATTCGAAACGATTAGCAAATGATTAGCGAACGATTAACGATAAATTTAGGTTCAGATCTAAATAAACGATCAACGACATACGAACGCTTTTTCGGTCGTTGCCTGCAATTACACAGATTATTATTGTTTAAATTCGGACGATTTAACGATTTTTTCGTCCCGTGTAATAGGGCCCTTAATCACAGAGCAGCACCAGACTGGTATCAGGTATTGAAGTGACTACTGCATTCAGTGCTCTCAAGTCTGACTCCCCGTTACTCCCGCTGACGTACGACGTCTTAGGGTCCTAATCCACGGGACGATTACATAGAAGAAACATAGGAGATCGACGGCAGAAAAAGACCACTGGGTCCATCTAATCGGCCCTTTTAGTATTTTCTTTCTTATTATCTTAGAATAGATGTATGTTTATCCCAGGCATGTTTAAATTCTGTTATTGTAGATTTATCGTTCGCATAATCGCTAACGATAAACAATTCTAATGACCGCTATTGTGAAAGACCTGAAATTGTTCACCCATTGACATGGAATGATAATTGTTACTTATGATCGTTCTTGCGGTCGTCTTGTTGTCGCTATTGCGTTCGTCACTACTGTGAGCGACCGAACGACGTCTTATTCAATGCGAACAATTTGCAAAAGACCAACGATAAAAATGGGTCCAGATCTTATTAAACGATCAACAATTTCTCGTTCGGTCATTAATCGTTAGCTGCTATTCAACCGAACGATTATCGTTTAAATTTGAATAACTTAAACGATAATCTAAACGATAATCGTGCCGTGGAATAGAGACCTTAGGGTCCTATTCCACGGAGCGATAATCGGCCAAATCGGCCCGATTATCGCTACGTGAAATAGAGACAACGATCAGCCGATGATCGCCTCATCAGCTGATCGTTTCATTTAGGTTCAAACCTAAAATCATCTGGTACCTACCGCGCATCGCTGCATGGAATAAGCACCATGCTTTACTTAACCATGTTGCAGGTCTTCTCCTGCACTCCTTCTTCCTCCCAGTCCTGCGCGCAGTAGCAGCTTCGGTGCAGCCTGTCTGAGCTGACAGACTGCTCAGCCAATCATTGGCCAGGACTGGACAGCTGCGCGCGGGACCAGGAGGAAGAAAGAGCGCAGGAGAAGACCTGCAACATGCTAGGTAAAGTATGGTGTTTAAACAAAGGCTGCAAGGACATCGGTAACAAATTTCCTGCAGCCCTTGCTAAACGATTATCGGGCGGTGGAATATGCCCAGTAAACAAGCGCCGATCTAGCAGATCGGCGCTCGTTTACATTATTGATTGGGCCCCCATCGGCCCATGGAATAGGACCCTTAGGCACACAATATTGCTATGGTGCTGTGCAATAATATAGGATACACAACTGCCAATTCACACAACAGAGAAGAAAAAAAAGACATGCGGCACTCACCATCTTCACATAAATACTTCATTCTACCAACAGACGTGGGATGTGGATAGATATGTCCGTGCCCTTCTCTGTCCACCGAGGGAAAGGGACCATCGCCCTAGCTCTATCCACATCCCGCATCTGTTGGTGGAATTAAGTATTTATGTGAAGATGGTGAGTGCCGCAAGTCTTTTTTCCTTTACTGCTGTGTGAATATGAAATAAAGTGTTTCCGTGAGCATAACTATAGAGGATGCAGAAGTTGCTGGTGCACCTAGGCACTAGATTTTGTATGGGCTCTAAAAGTCACTCTGCACCATATAGAGATCCATATTATATGGAAGACACCCGTTTGAGGGGCAATGTTACAGATCTGGGCCCAGGAGCTCTTATACAAAACTTAAAGGGGTATTCCATCTCCACTAATATAATTAAAGGGGTTGTCCAGTGAAAATCTTTTTCTTTCAAATCTACTAATTTCAGAAAGTTATATAGACTTGTAATTTACTTCTATTTTAAAATCTCAAGTCTTCCAGTACTAATCAGCTGCAGTATGTCCTGCAGGAAGTGGTGTATTCTTTTAATTCTGACACAGTGCTCTCTGCTGACAACTCTTTCGGAGTCAGGAAATGTCCAGAGCAGGAGAGGATATTTTTTAATGGGGATTTGCTGCTGCTCTGGACAGTTCCTGTCTGGGACAGAGGTGGCAGCAGAGAGCATTGTGTTAGACTTAAAAGAAAACATTTCCTGCTGATAAGTATGGTAAGAGAGGATTTTTTTTAAATAGAAGTAAATTACAAATCTATCTAAATCTACAAAGATTTTCACCCCTTTAAAGGAAATCGGTCACTAAGTTTATGCTGCCTTAAATGAGGACAACAAAACACAGTAATTAGGCTGGGTTCACACTATGTATATTTCAGTCAGTATTGTGATCCTCTTATTGCACCCAAAACCAGGAGTGGATTAAAAACACAGAAAGGATCTGTTCACATAATGGTGAAATTGAGTGGATGGCCGCCATTTAATGGCAAATATTTGCTGTTATTTTAAAACAACGACTGTTGTATTGAAATAATGGTCGTTATTTACTGTTATATGGCGGCCATCCACTCAATTTCAACATTGTGTGAACAGATCCTTTCTGTGTTTTTAATCCACCCCTGGTTTTGGTTGCAATATGAGGACCACAATACTGACTGAAATATACGTAGTGTGAACCCAGCCTAATAGGGAAACAACAGGGCGGCCCCTTTTTGTCAACGTTTAAATTAAGGTGCGAGTATTAGGATCATGACAAGGGTTTGCCAAGGCAGGCATCCAACCACAGACAGCTGTTTCGGGGTATTTGCCCCTCGTCAGTGTGGAGTAGGATTCTGGTTAGTTGGGGCAATAAGAAATCAACTAACAAAACACAGTAATCACTGAGCTCAAGGAGATCAGTGAAAAAATTCCAATGAATACTCGCACCTCGAGTTAAATGTTGACAAAAAGGGGCTACCCTGTTGTTTCCCTATTTATGTTCCAATACTCGCAACCGAGTGGGACTTAAGGGGCTATTTATCAGGGTGGTGTGGTGCTCTCCCCATCATGGAGGCACCCCGTTGCAACAGGCTAGAGATATCCGGTTATCCCATGTTTTGAGAATTAAATGAGGACAGCATAAACTAGTGACGGAAATGCAATGCATTGAAGTCAACGGAATGACAGACGTCCAATACACACAGTGTATTAAATAATGGACGTTATCTGCGCGGACGTCAAAATAGGGATCATGACAATTCTTTTTGGACTTCTTTTGCAAAGAGCGGACGTTATTTTTTTAGTTGTTCACACACTCCCCCCCCCCCCCCCCCCCCGACCTTACGTTTTTACTATTAAATTCAAAGGGTTTTTCCATTAAAGACACATCCAATGAACAGGCAGTCCACCTGACCTACAATAATGTACCAGCAGCCGTCACTGCACTGACCGGCAGCCAAACAGCAAAATGACGGGTGTCATTTTTATTTTCAGAAATGGAGAGGAAAAAAACGTTGTGGGAAAATAGACATTAGAGCACTATACTGTGTGAACTTTTTCATATACACTTGCTTATAGAACGTGCACTTATGGATAATTAAAGGGATCCGTATCATGCAGATAGTGGTGACTCAGTGATCAGTTTTTACAAAATTCACCAATTGACAACGACCACAGTAGAAACATAGAAACAGTAGTAGGAGATATAAAATGTAACTGTTAATGATAAAGCTTCAAAATGCACATAGTCAAAAACATAATGTGAGACATCCCTGAATAGTATACAACACTAATCTCCATTGGCATCGGAATAAAGGGATCCAACAAAACCCTGTAAGATGGAGGGGGAGGGAAGGATACAGTGCATGCTATGCTTAAAGTATCACTGTCGTTTCATTTTATTTATTTTTTTATTTTTGCAGAAATCAATAGTCCAGGCGATTTTAAGAAACGTTGTAATTGGTTTTATTAGGCAAATATGCCATTATCTGCATTCAAAAAGACTTTCCCCAGCCCCCCCTCCCTCTTCTCTCTCAATCACTGCTCATTATCAGGAAATCTTGACTAGTTTACATCAGTCAGCCCTGTCTAATCTATGCTGAGGGGAGCGGGGGGGAGATTATTCGGCAGCAGAGAGCAGAGAACAAAGGATTACACAGTGGGACCTGTGTGAAAGCCGGTATACAGAGGTCAGAGAGGTCAGTGCTGACTTCTGAGGAGATAGCCCGGTGATGTAGCTGTAAATTAACTCTTTGTTGTCCTGTTTTGGTGCCTCATCTCCCTCCACCCCTCCCCTCTCTATAGAGAACAATGAAGACAGGGGGAAGAGCTTCAAACTGCTTTTTCATGATAAAAATGCATTTTTCAGCTAATAAACCCATTACAAAGTTTCTTAAAAACGCCTGTGCTATTGATTTCTGCAAAAAATAAAAGATAAATCACTCACTGCCTTTTGGGGAACCCACCTCCTTAATAGAGTGGCCCTAAGCACGGTGATGGTCCCTGTCCTATTAAAAGTGCCCAGGAGAAAATAACAAACATATAAGACATTTGATATGAAAGGTGCATGTGCTAAACATAACAAAAACAGCTATAAAAATATGCAGCAATTATGATAGTGACACTGTTCCGACGTGTTTCTCCTGTTCTAATGAACGAGGTTCATCAGGGAACACAAACACATAATAGTGAGCCAAAAGAGTAAATACTATTACGCCACAACCTGGCGGTAGTATAAGCTGCTTAGGCTGGGTTCACACTGCGTTTTCAGCATCCGTTTAACAGATCCGTTTTTTGCAAAAAACAGATTGCAAAAAACGGATGCATTTGTGTGTTTTTGATCCATTTTTCAATTGACTTCCATTATTAAAAAAAACGGATCAAAACGGGTGCGTTTTTTTTTTACGCACAATAAAGTACTGTTGACACTACGTTTTTGACCGTTAAAAAAAACGGATCCGTTAAACGGATGCTGAAAACGCAGTGTGAACCTAACCTAATAAGCTGTAAATGTACGTATACCAATAAAAATGCAAAAAAACAAATATAGTAAAGGTGCATTTAATACAATACTTCTGGTACCATTGTAGATATTGAAACACAAAGCCTCAATGAGTTTTAATGACAATTATATCCGTATGTGACAGTTCTTTCAACATGAACCGTTTGTCATCTTGGACGGTAAAATATGCTGCAATGTTAATTCAGGTGAGCACATGACCCAGTTGAATCATGTTCTTCTGTCTTAGGGTTGAAAGAGATACAACCTGAGCTTCATCGAAATTTGAAATGCATTCATCAAAATGACAGCAATCCTATGGAAGAAACCATGACACTATCCGGGCTGATAACATCAAAAGAATAAAATGGAACAAGACCTTCAAGAAAATGCAAATCAGCCTCTCAAGTAATATAGGAAGAGATAAAAATATCCCATGTATCCTGTGTCTTACTCCCCACTCTACATTCTGGACTCAGAGGAGTTAGTTCTGAGAGTCTTTAGTCTATAGTATTCCCAAACAGACGGCCCTTTAAGGTTTGATATTATGAATGATGGTGACAAGGAGGTGGATAGAGGGAAAAAAGAGGGCCGCTCATCTTATTACTAGAAGGAACATCGCAATGCATCGTCTGGAAGAGAAGCCAAGAAAGGAAGGAGGGGGGACCTGGGAAAGGGCTTTTTAAATGCAGATAATGGCATATTTGCCTAATAAACCCAATTACAAAGTTTCTTAAAATCAAAACAACAAAAACAAAAACAACAACAAAAACAAAAACAAAAAATAAAAGGCAGACAAACCAACGCTGGGAACTATCTTTCTACCTGCTAGGTGACTTACCTAGTGAGGGGAGGAGGGGTTCCAACATTACTAGGGTGCCATACCTAGCTAATGAGAGGCCCTAGCTACCTACTAAGATGGGGGCTCTACCTAGCTACCAAATGGGGGGTCCTAGCTATCTATTGGGGAACATACCTACCTAATGGCAGGAAACCTACTTATCAGGGGGCCTAAGTACCTTTTGGTTTTATCTACCTATTGGGGGAATTCCCTTTTTAATGGGAAGACCTACCTACTTACTAAATGGAAGATAATTATTTAATGTGAAGGATTTACCAACGTAGTTAAATGGGTATTTCTATCTCTGTACTGGGGCCTCCTGACCTCTCTGGCCTGCAGCTGCCAGAGTTAGTAATATTTGTATAGTGACTGATTATAATAAATTGTTGATCAGTCCCATACATCGGCTTGGAGGAATTTCTTATCCATGTTTTCTTGAGATTCAGCTTACAAACAGACGTCCTGATCCGGACATTTTCCTTTAGAATTTGCTAGTATAATTGAGAATTCATTGTTCCATCATCAGTGATGGCTAGCTGCCCTGGCCCAGATGCTACAAAACAGGCCCACCGCGGTACTACCATTACCATGCTCCACAGATGGCATTAGACTTTCATGCTGGAATACAATGTTTTCCTTTCTCTAAACCGAAAAGCTTAATATTGGTCTCATCCATCCACAAAACATTGTTCTAATAGCCGTCTGGCTTGTCCAGCTAATCTTGAACATTACCTAATGCGAGAAAGGCCTTTAATTGCTTAGAGGTTACCTTGGGATCCTTTGTGACCTTGTGGACTATTATACACTTTGTCTTGATGTGACCTTTATTGGTTTTCTGCTCCCATGGAGGATAGTGATCTAACCATTCCTATATTTGTTCACTATCTGACTGTGGTAGAATCCAAGCACTTTTTCACCTTTAAATTATGTGGTCAGGGCCGGCTCAAGGTTATTGCGGGCCCTTGGGCGACACCACTAACATACATGAAAACACGGTATTGACACAGATACTGACACACAGCACTTATAGCTCAGTCTTCTCCCTCTTCCTCTCTCCCAGGCTGATCTCCACACTGTAATGTTGAGGACCTTTGAGTCATGTGATCAGGTCCTTCACCCTTTTCTTAATCTGTGCAGGTCCTGCTCCGCCTCCTGTGTTTTCTGCGCACACCCTGCACCACAGTGAATGAGCTGAACATTAAAGGGGTAGTCCACCAAAAAAAAAATTCTTTCAAATCAACTGGTGCCATAAAGAGCCAGAGATTTGTAATTCACTTCTATTAAAAAAACTTAAGTCTTCCAGTACTTATCAGCTGCTGTGTGTCCAGCAGGAAGTGGTGTTTTCTTTCCTGTCTGACCCAGTGCTCTCTGTTGCCTCCTCTGTCCATGTCAGGAACTGTCCAAAGCAGGAGCAAATCCCCATAGAAAACCTCTCCTGCTCTCCAGACTGGAAATAATACAACTTCCTGTTGGGCATATAGCAGCTGATAAGTACTGGAAGGCTTGAGATTTTTTAATAGAAATAAATTACAAATCTCTGGCACTTCATAGTAGCAGTTGATTTGAAATAAAATTTTTTGGGGTGGACTACCCCTTTAAAGCACTTCTCCCTCTCTGGGCCCCTAGAGGCAGTGTGGGCCCCGGCACTTGCCCGGGTAAGCCCTATGCTGATGCCGGCCTTGTACGTGGTAATCCTAAAAGTTCACGCACTTTTGTCACTCACAGATTTGTAATATTAGATCATTTTCTTCAATAAATAAATCATCAAGTCTAATATTTTTTATTTATTAGTTTGATTTGGTTCTTTTTAATCTACTTTTATAATGTTTAAAAATCCCATGTAACTTTAGGTCAGATTTATACAGAAATATAGAAGATTCGAAAGGGTTCACTAACTTTCAAGAAGAACTGTAAAAACTTTTACAGTTGTTCTTCAGAGTTCTTAATCGTCCTGTGCAATTGCAGGCAAAGATCAAAAAATCGTTCATATGTCGTTCATCGTTGATTTAGATCTGACCCTAAAATCATTGTTAACTGTCCACTAATTGTTCCTTAATCGTTAATCGCAGTAATTATCATAACTAACGACTATCGTTCTGTGTAATATGGGGAACGATTTAAGGTTAACGATAAACAATGTCGTTTTCAATAGTTTATCGTTAGTCGTTAATCGTTAAAAATCGCTCCCTAAGCCTCGTTTTTTTTTTTTCAACTTTTGTACCATCATGTATTCTCTATGGCTAGTGAATATTTACTAGTTTGCATTTGCTTATACAGTAATTGCTGCCCTATACAGTACTCCCCGGGCATGATTGTTATGGCTTGTCAGTGGTCCAGCTTTCCGGTGCTTCAACTATTATTTAATCTCCTTTTGTTCCGAACTCTACATTATGTTTAACTAAGACTAATCTATCCCCTTCTGTATCAAACCCTGCATTACATTTCACTATAACTGACAACTGTGTCATATATTTTTCAAGACATCATATATTTTAGGGAGTTGAATTTAACCCCTTATCAGGGCCAATGCTGTGGGAGGGGGTCAAACTGAGACATTATCCCTTTGGAAATTTGACTTTTGGCCTGGTGCCCTGGATCAGGGCTAGGTTGAGGTCTAGGACACAACCTTCTCATAGGCTGGGGTGGGGGCACAATTACTGGAGATAACGAATTCAGGACGCTTGCCCAGATTCCCCAAGCTAGCAAGCACCACTGTTAACTGTGTGTATGTCCTTAGGACATGGTAGTCCTTGTGTGTCCAGCCTAAAGGATAACTAGGGAACTGCATTTTTAACTATCAATACACTTGAGGTGTTGGTTACTTCAACGCCTTCTCCCTTTGCGCCATTCATTTGCATGCTATGCTCTGCTGGGCTTACATATATTCAATTAGTCAATGGATCCATTGGGGTTCTGTCATGGTGTTCCTCAATTTTATGCCATGAATAGCACCACATTGCTCTCATTTGACAGGATTCTAGTTGCTACATGTCCCAAATGTATGTACCAACAAAACAAAAGGCCTGTAATATATATATGGAAATCCAAAAACAAGATGGCGTCGGTCACCTGACCAGTTAAACATATTATGTGATATCCATTGATATACACATACGTGGAAGGGAGAAGCCACTCAATGCTCAATGTATGTATGAACTAGATGGTTTCTGGCACATATAACCTGCCCACATATAATGATTGTGAGGGTTCTTTCTGAAATACTCCAGATACACATCCCACTTGCCCATACTATATGTCTCTTTGCTAATCTTGATTTTAGTGATTTTTTTTTCTTTTTGGCCCGTAAGTCCATCTGCAGTAATAGATAGACAACCCCTAAGATGCTCCTCATATCTTCGGTTAATAAACACTGTTGTTGCTTATGGAAGTGGTGTGCTTATTCACTTAAAATGCCTCAACAAATGTAATAAATTATGAGATAATTGGTTTAATACCTTATTGTCTTCCTCTTTCATTCATGTTTTGGTGCCCAATCCCCCACATTTTGGGGTTTTGTTTGGATTGCTACTAGAGATGAGTGCAACTCAAGCAAGGTCGAGGCCAATGATCATTTGGCATTTAAATACCAGTGGATCAAGAAGTGGGATGCAGCTCTAAGGCTGGAGTCTGGAAACATGGATACAGCCATAGGCCATAGGCTGTATCTATGTTTTCCAGGACTCCCTGGAAATGCCCCACAATTGAACTTAAAGCAACTCTGTACCCACAATCTGACCCCCCCAAACCACTTGTACCTTCGGATAGCTGCTTTTAATCCAAGATCTGTCCTGGGGTCCGTTCAGCAGGTGATGCAGATATTGTCCTAAAAAACAACTTTTAAACTTGCCCAAAGGCCGGGTCCTAGAGTATCTGTGCCCTAACTGTGCACCACCCGTCCGTCCCTCCTCCCCACCCTCCTCATCATTAGGAATGCTCCTGGAACATTTTCTCCTGTCTAAACATTGCACAGGTGCCTTAACAATCCAGCCCATGTTCAGTATTCCCACAGGTGGGGAATAGGAGACAATCTGCCTGGAGCATTCCTAATGATGAGGAGGGTGGGGAGGAGGGGCAGAGAGGTTGTGCCCACCTAATGCATAGACATTCTAGGCCACGGCTGTTTAAAAGTTGTTTTTTAGGACAATAACTGCATCACCTGCCAAATGGACCCCAGGACAGATCTTGGATTAAAAGCAGCTATCTGATGGTACAAGTGGTTTGGGGGGGTCAGATTGTGTGTACAGAGTCGGTTTAAGCATGCTCGATGCTTGAGTTGCACTCTTACTACACAATGCTTAGTTATTTGCTTGTTTTAATTTTTTTTTATAGTTTTTGTTATTTTTATAGTTTTTGCATCCATATGTCTAGCACTTTCTTTAAAAAAAAAAAAAAAAAAAACGTTAAAAAAAAATAGCACTGCATACTTTTTTTTTTTTGCCATCAATTGTGATGGAACTGCCAATAGAAACAGTCAACAAAACCTAACAGTTGTGTCTGCATAACATATCTGGGGTGTTTACAGGTCATTGTGCTCATTTGGCTAAATCCTAATTCAGCAGCATGACACTAGCAGTCACAGGGGAAACATAGAGAAAAGTCTGAGCCCTAAATTTAAAGAGACACTGTCACGAAAATAAATTTTTGATATGTCAGAGAGTCAAAAGTTTTCATCGGTCAAAGTCTGAGTGTTCAGCCCATCATCAACTGGGAGAGCGAGTCAGGAGAAGTCCATGCTCGATGCATTCTCTTCTGGCTCTGTGTCACCTTATAAGACGGCCACATAATGCGAGTCTATGGGTTAACGCTCTTCACACTGACCCAGAGCGAGGAGTGGACCGTGCAGAATTGCAATTGTCTCCCCAATCAATACATTGATCGAACAGGATCTGATCACTCAAACCCCAACCAATAAAAACTTTTACAAAAATTGAAAAATTTCCAAAACACTGATAGGGATAAGCATAAGCAAGAATACGCATAAGCATAAGCTTATCCCTGTGTTGCCATGATAGAATACATACACTTTATCTTCATTGTACTTTACACACTTTCGACATGTCTCCCTGACATGTCAAAAGTTTATTCTCCTGACAGGTACACTTTAAGCAAACTGTTATCAGTGCTCGTAAGATGACAGCATTGTACTTAAGATGACTTAATCAACTAAATTACCTAAATAGCATAACGTTCTAATGAAAGGATAAAACATTCTGCATTAAAATTGACTATTATAAAATAATACAGGTGGTAGAGAAGACAGTACAGTATGTACTCAAAAGCAATGTTTCAATTGTTCAACAAACAATAGACACCGCAGTACAATACACAGCGCATAAAGACATAATGACATATCCTGCTGTGAAGAGAAATGATAAGCTTGAAAAGACTATTTTATCAGTCATTCAATTACTTCAGTCACTAAAGGCACCTAAGTATGAATCTTTAAGGTTCTTTATAAAGCTGTTTATATACTGGAGATTGTTATTGGCAGACTTTGCTGGTAAAGGCCCTATTACACGAAATGATTATTGGCCGTATTCGGCCGTGGTTATGGTGGTATTGGTCAGGGCTGGTGTGGTGGTGTCATCCAGTCACAGTATGGTGGTATTGGTCAGGTCTGGTATGGCGGTGTTGTCCAGTCACAGTATGGCGGTATTGGTCAGGTCTGGTATGGCGGTGTTGTCCGGTCACAGTATAGCGGTATTGATCAGGTCTGGTGTATCGGTGTTATCCATTCACAGTATAGCGGTATTGGTCAGGTCTGGTATGGAGTTGTTATCCAGTCACAGTATGGTGGTATTGGTCAGGTCTGGTATGGCGGTGTTGTCCAGTCACAGTATGGCGGTATTGGTCAGGTCTGGTGTGGCGGTGTTATCCAGTCACAGTATGGTGGTATTGGTCAGGTCTGGTATGGCGGTGTTACCCAGTCACAGTATGGCGGTATTGGTCAGGTCTGGTATGGCAGTGTTACCCAGTCACAGTATGGCGGTATTGGTCAGGTCTGGTATGGCGGTGTTACCCAGTCACAGTATGGCGGTATTGGTCAGGTCTGGTGTGGCGGTGTTATCCAGTCACAGTATGGCGGTATTGGTCAGGTCTGGTATGGCGGTGTTATCCAGTCACAGTATGGTGGTATTGGTCAAGTTTGGTTTGGCGGTGTTATCAAGTCACAGTATGGTGGTATTGGTCAAGACTGGTGTGGCGGTGGTAAATGTGACGCCTGGAGCTATTACCTACCAATCTACCAATCCTGTGGTGAGAATTCCGTCAGACAATATGCAGACGGCTCTAATCATTGATTCAATGTGGAAATTTGGTTGTATAAGGCAGTTAAAAACTATGAAAAACGCGATTAAGACAATGTTTCTACATGTAGAGAAATGCATGCGGCTTAAACCAGGTTCCCATTTCTTCCCCAGTAGTCATGTGCTATTACCAGGATTATTGGCCATACGCCTATTGGTTACCGGATGAGGGTCTGGTTTCGGCTGCTCGTAGTCACGTACAGTAAATGTGGGAACACGGCCTTAGGCTATGTTCACACAGCGTAAAAGTATGTCCATTGTTGCAATCAGCAACAACGGCCGTACTTTGTACGAAAAGACACACTGCATGTTTTTCTATGGGATCCCGGTCGGAGCGTATACACATAGTAAACGTTCCGGCCAGGATCCCAAGCGGCGCCGCTAAGAACTGACACGTCAGTTTTCTGCTGCCGCAATTCAGTGAATAGCGTCCGTAGGCAACCATGATCTCCAGTGCTGCACACATCACAACCTGGCTGATGAAGTGGGCTTAGCCAATCAATGACTGGGGCGGCATCCTGCCCATAAGCGTCATCACAACATGACTTCTGGCTGGGATCCCTAGGCCGGTCCTGCCACTCACCGCAGACACGGGGAGAGGTAAGTTCATACTTGTAATGAATTTTCCCCCGCCAGCTGCCAGATTTTAAAAATGGCTGGACTTCTCCTTTAATTAAATGCTGCATTATTTTTTTAAATTAGGTTACATTTTGCATTACCATTACATTAAAAAAATAAATAAAAACTATGTAAAAAGGTAGAACTACGGGCATTTATGCAAATGTTTCTCTAATGAAGTCCATCTTAAACGGCCATTTACTGTGGATCTGGAAAGGTTGGGTATGTTCGACACTTAGTATCACTAATGCGTTTTTCCGGGAAGCATCGCTAAAGCGCAGCAAAAGTTCAGCGCATACTGATATAAAATAAAATGCTAAATGGATCTCCTTTGAGAAAAAGACAGGTCTAATCAAAGTAATAATATGTGAGGCATACTGACTCTATGAAGGTGGCATCAGTAAGCACTTAAAAAGACAGGAAAACCAGTGAGCATGAGATTGATACAGAAGTTTATCAGCAGGGATAACACATTATCATGTGAACCAATTCCCCTTCAGATCACTACACACTATGCTGAGCTGTGAATCACTGCATGAGGTTACATATCACTGAAACTGGGACTTTAGAAGCCAGACCTGAATACTTGAATTGCAATTCTTTTCCGTGACCTTGGGGAATTTTTTTTTTTTAACATTTCATAAAAGGGATATATATCACCCTAAATCTAGAATTGCATCTATATATATATAATCAGCCATTGCTTTTATCTCCTCCTGGTTCCTATCGCAATTTTGCTATCCGTTAAATGTATCTGTTCTATGAAAGAAAAGAAAAAGAAAACGGATGAAAAAACTGATGGTAAAAACTAGAGATGAGCGAACCGGGTTCGGGTTTGAGTCCATCCGAACCCGATCATTCTGCATTTGATTAGCGGTGGTTGATGAACTTGGATAAAGCTCTAAGGTTGTCTGGAAAACATGGATACAGCCAATCACTATATCCATGTTTTCCACATAGCCTTAGGGCTTTATCCAAGTTCAGCAGCCACCGCTAATCAAATGCCGAAGGTTCGGATGGACTCGAGCATGCTCCAGGTTTGCTCATCTCTAGTAAAAACGGATTGTTTTATATGCCATACATTTTGATCTGTTTTCCAATGACTTACATTATAAAAAAGATAAATCAAAACGCATCCGTATATATATATATATATATATATATATATATATATATATATATAATTTTACATATTGTAACGTACACATAAATGTGGTTGACCAAGTTTTTCTTTACGTTTTCCAAAGGAATACAGTGCGACGTATTGAAAAATTGGGATGTGAACCTATTACATGGGCCGACTACAGCCCGATAATTTTAGTAAACGAGTGCCGATATGCTAGATCAGTGCTCGTTTAATGGACCTATTAGACGGCCCGATAATCGGGCAGCAAGGGCTGCATGGACATTGTTAGCGATGTCCATGCACCTTACCTCTCCCGGTCTTCTCTCCGCAGGTTCCCAGTTCCGGTGGCAGCAGTGTCTGAGTGGCCTGTCAACTGACAGGGCGTTCAGACGCTGCTGCCACCAGGATCGGGAAGCTGCAAAGCACAGGAGAGAAGACCGGGAGTGGGGAGAGGTAATTCATCAGGTTTTAAGGCAATCATTAGCTGTCGGCCGCACATCGCTATTACACGAAGCGATGTGGGGTCGGCGCCTGATGATTTTAGGTCCAAACCTAAACCAACGATCAGCTGTTGTTTCTATTACATAGAGCGATTATCGCTCCGTGTAATAGGGCCCTTACTTAGGAGTCTCAAAATGAATATGCCTACAATTACACATGAACGAAGCTAAACAAACAAACAAGAAAACATGTTTATATGATATAGACACATATGAAATGTTTTTATCAGATAGGGTCAGAGTTGCCAGACCTTAACCAAGAGAACAAACTGGTGGGAAAAAAAAGGCGAAAAAAGAGTGTCAACTCACCAAAATTCTCCTTCATAAAACATTGCTTTATTCCAAACTGGGTTCAAACACCCATAGTGTGGGTAGCTCCAGCAGACACCAGTAGCAAACAGGTAAGAGCTGTTTCATGCCGCAGTGTGGTGCTTTATCAGACTTTTTTTCTACTGTTCTAAAGGTGGCACCTTCAATAACCCATGGATAAATGATCGTTCGGCTGTCACTTATCTCTCCCGTCCTCTCCCTGTCCTGTTTTCTAGGGGGAGGGGTAAGCCACTGCAAACCACCCCTGAACTGGGGACAAGAGTGGTGCTGTCTCTGGAAGAAAGCAATATAAAGAAGAACAGTGCTCCATAGTGTATCTTGGAGATATACATAGACAGGTGACCGCAGACAATCCCAGAGACCACTTTTAGTACAATAGTAGACAAACTCCTCCACTCCACACAGGGTAACACTGGGAGCGGGTCCAGATAGACAGATGATAAATAGGGTAGTAAATGCTAAAAGTTTTTATTAAGATAGACACCGAAATCGTTTTCACGTGTCTTATGCTCAATGCACTAACAACATGCATATCTATAACAATACATTTGTGTACTGACATCATCCAGCCGAGAGCAAAAGAACACTGATCTTATCGATCTATGCAGTATATCTATACTGCATAGATCTCAATGAGAGATCAGTGTAGTAATACTAGAAGTCCCCCAGGGGTAATAACCCTAACCCCAGAGGGACTTCAAGTATGTGTGTTAAAAAAAGTTTTTTTATTATTAATAAAAAGCCCCCTCCCCTAATAAAAGTTTAAATCTCCCCCCTTTCCCCATTTTATAAATAAAAATAAATAAATAAACATGTTTGGTATTGCCGCATGCGTAATCGCCCGAACTATTAATTTATTTCATTCCGGATCTCTCACAGTAAATGGCGTAAGCGGAAAAAAATTCCAAAGTGCAAAAGTGTGCATTTTTGGTCGCATCAAAAAGTTGCATATGCGCAATCAAGGTACCGATAGAAAGAACACATCATGGCGCAAAAAATGACACCTGACACAGCCCCATAGACCAAAGGATAAAAGCGCTATAAGCATGGGAATGGAGCGATTTAAAGGAACATACTGTATATTTTTTTTAAAAAAGGTTTCAATTATTTAAAAGCCATCAAATTAAATAAAAGTTACACAAGTTACGTACATATCATTGTCATTGTAGCAACTCGAGGAACATGTGTAACAAGACAGTTTTACCCTAGGGCAAACGGCGTAAACACGATACCTTACCAAATAATTTTTTTTTTTTTTTCAATTTCATCACACATTTATTTTTTGTCTGGTTTCGCAGTGTACAGTACTTTATGCAAACATTAAGCCTTTCATTGCAAAGTACGATTAGTGGTGAAAAAAATAAGGGCTCATGTGGGTCTCTAGGTAAAAAAATGCAAGTGCTATGGCCTTTTAAGCACAAGGAGGAAAAAACGAAGGTGCAAAAATGGAAACTGGCTCGGCCCTTAAGTGGTTTAGCGGAGAAGTGCTGAGAGCAGCAGCGCATGCGTGCCCTCCCATTCAAACACATTGAAGGGAGGATTTGTTCACCCTAAGGAATTCGTAGTGTGAACAGGGACTTAGTTTGCTCAATGTGTACCGCCCACAGTTTCACACATTAGACCATGCTCCCTTTTACAAAGGCCATGCACTTTCCCAACTTTCTAGAAAAAAATGTCTAGATAATAAATGTGGGGAAAAGTCCTGTGTGCCACGTTTTAGACATAATTCTGAAGCATTAGTACATCAGTACATCTGGGTCAATATATCAGAGAAGCAGGAAGGGATGATCAATGGCTTTCTGGTCAAGGGTGGCAGTATTTTTTAAAATTGGGCACTGTGTGAACTGTCCGTGTGGTGTGGTGCTGAAATTGTATCTTGAGTCTACAAATAGCACAGTTAGGATTTCCAAGAGTCTTGTTCTTTAAATAATAGGGCACTTGGTCATTGGCGTGTCGGGGGAGAAACATCAGACTGCAAACTCCCATGAGTGAATACTTGAGAGACCATGTCTGTTGGCGTCACCGTTATGGTCTGAGGAATGTTTTTGTGAAAATTCTAACCGGGCACCATAATTTACCTGAATTGAAGTTCAGCGATTTTTAAAATTCGTCAGCCGGCAGAGGGGAATTTGATTACAAGTGGGAACTAACCTCTCCCAATGCCTGTGGTGAGTGGTGGGATCGGCCTCGGGACCCCCGCTGGAAGACATTTTCTCCCCGAGTTGGGATGACATCATGACTCGGGGGAAAAGGTCTTCCCTGGCTGGTGGACTGACTGCTCAGCCAAGCAGTGACTAGAGCGGCGCCCTGCCCCAGTCACTGAGCGGCCAGTCCATCAGCTGGGTACTGACTTGTCAGCGCCAGAGGTTCCAGAGCCAGTCAGGGGTCCCAAGGCCAGTCCCGCCGCTCACCGTGGTTTTGGGGAGAGGTAAGTTTGTACTTCTAATTAAATTCCCCCTGCCCCTACCGGCTAAAAGTCCGGCTAAAAATCATCGGACTTCTCCTTTAAGCATTTGTGAAATCCACCTTGATCATTGTGTTCGCTCTATCAATCCTAAACCCACGCCTCCTCCTGCTGCTTTGGGATGTACTGCAGTCAGCATGGCTCAAGCTACAGTCACTCCAAACCTGTCTACTTACTGTCAGTGCTGAACAAGTAAGTTATTTTGATTATTCTATATTGGTCATAATGATATAACTCGGCTGTGTATAAAGTAATTTTTTGAGCAATGAATCGGTGGTATAGGCAAGCAGTATCCGCTCTTTTTTTATCAAGTAAAATATTTATTATTATTGCATGTTGAATTGTATCAAATTATACATTTCAACGTAAATAAAATGTATATAGAATCCACCCCTTCAGCTGTCACCTTTGTCCGAGACAGGAACTGTCCAGAGCAGGAGAGGTTTTCTATGGGGATTTGCTACTGCTCTGTTCAGTTCCTGTCTTGGACAGAGGTGGCAGCAGAGAGCACTGTGTCAGACTGGGGAGAATACATCACTTCTTGCAGCTGATATGTATGGGAAGATTTGAGATTTTTCAATAGATGTAAATTACAAACCTATATAACTTTTTAAAACCAGTTGATTTGAAGGAAAAAGATTTTCACCGGAGTACCCCTTTAATCCTGTGATTCTGCTACACATATTTTCTTTTAATTTTTCAGGAATATAATGGTTTAAGTCCACTTATGTCACCTATACATGAAAGACATAGTCATCATCACCGGATCAGTGTTCTGGGGGGTGAGGCAGTGCTCCAAACTGTCTTACTGAGGATTAAACTACTATCTGCATGGAAACAGTGCCGAGGATGAAGGTAAGAGACATTCCGTCATCCCTTGCGCCCCATGAACAATAGGGAACTATCAGCAGGTTAGATTCGTCTAAGCTGCTTATAGTTCCCCTTCAAGGGTGAAATATTCCATATGTATGTGTGTGAAACAGAATCTGCAAGATTGGTTGATTGATAGATTGAACAACAACATAAACAACAACAAAGGCTCCCCTTGCCTCATAGTGATAGTTGATGGAAGTTGCTCGCACATGTATAGTGCATTGAGTTCATCTAATGCATGCAGACATCTAATCCATGCCGAATGAAGGCACAGTTGTTTTGAACTCTCTGAAAATAGACATAGATAATGTCTATTGACTGACTGCTTTACGCATCTAGCTTGGTGTCATGAACGGCTTATATTTGAAATAAAAAAAAGGGTAATCTGTGCCATGGCCGGGGCTGCTGCACACTGGTGTTGAGGTAGCTGGTGGGCTCTGAAGTTTTGGTGAACCTTGTCATGGTGGCCAAGAGTGGCAATACCCACCCCCAGACTCACAGGTACTGCCCTTGAAAAATATGACAGGTGTGCTCTATGAGGATGCAGGTACAGGTGCAAGGAAAGGAAAAGAGATTTTGCCAGCTCACCTCTTCCTGTGACCGTCTTGCAGCTTGCACGGATCCACTCCAATGATGAGTGACGTAATGATCAGCTCCAAAGTAAATGATCCAGCAGGCTCAATTGTAATGTAAGAAATCACATCCCGTTTATTTAGTATAAATCACCATGTGGTACATCTGCACACATGCCCCCAGCACAAAAACTCTGACGCGTTTCGAGTGCGGTTTTTGCACTCTAGGCTACCTTCTCTCATTACAGCAGTGATATAAATACCTCTAGCCTTTCACTGATCTCGCGTAACCGGCGTGAGAATCTCCCACCTACCACACGTGAAGACTAATTAACTAACATCACACACTCACTAACTGACTGTGAACAAGGGAACTTAACCCTTACCTTACTGTACAACTTTCATCAGTGATACAATACAACTTATATGTCAAAAGGAATAAACACACAAATGCAATACATGATTCATAATTAGAATAGAGACTATCTAGTAATACAAAAGTAACTCTCTGCGTACATTTAAACCTTGTGGGGCATATGTATTTAATTTAAACATCCAATATGCTTCCCTATTTTTTATTTTTTGCTGAATATTACCTCCTCTTATCGGTTTAACCCCTTAAGGACAGAGCCAATTTCGATTTTTGCGTTTTCGTATTTTCCTCCTTGTGCTTAAAAGGTCATAGCACTTGCATTTTTCCACCTAGAGACCCACATGAGCCCTTATTTTTTGCGTCACTAATTGTACTTTGCAATGACAGGCTGAATTTTTGCATAAAGTACACTGCGAATCCAGAAAAAAATTCAAAGTGTGGTGAAATTAAAAAAACAAAAACAAACACATTTTGTTTATTTGGGGGAAATGTGTTTTTACGCCATTCGCCCTGGGGTAAAACTGACTTGTTATGCATGTTCCTCAAGTCGTTACGATTACAACGATACACATGTTATATATCTGATGGCCTGTAAAAAATTCAAACCATTGTCAACAAATATACGTCACTTAAAATCGCTCCATTCCCAGGCTTATAGCGCTTTTATCCTTTGGTCTATGGGTCTGTGTCAGGTGTCATTTTTTGCGCCATGATGTGTTCTTTCTATCGGTACCTTGATTGCGCATATACGACTTTTTGATCGCTTTTTACTACAATTTTTCTGGATTTGATGCGACAAAAAAATGCGCAATTTTGCACTTTGGGATTTTTTTGCGCTGACGCCGTTTACCGTGCGAGATCAGGAATGTGATTAATTAATAGTTCAGGTGATTACTCACGCGGCGATAGCAAACATGTTTGTTTATTTATTTAATTTTATTAATACCTGGGAAAAGGGGGGTGATTCTGACTTTTATTAGGGGAGGGGGCTTTTTACTATTACCAACACTTTTTTTTTTTTTACTTTTACACTTATACTAGAAGCCCCCCTGGGGGACTTCTAGTATAAGTGCTCTGATCTCTCATAGAGATCCATGAGATAGGCGCTCGCTTACTTCCGGCTGCTGCAGCCGGAAGTAAACGAGTGCCGAGCTGGGGACGGTGCCATCTTGGAGAGGTCCCCGGCCGGCTTCAGTTACGGAGACCGCTCCTCCGGGATAACATCCCGGAGGAGCGATCTCCCCACTAGACACCAGGGATGACGCTGCGTCCGGTAATTGGATGCAGCTGTCAACTTTGACAGCTGCATCTGATTACTGTATTAGCGGGCACAGCGATCGGACCGTGCCCGCTAATAACTGCGGTCCCGGGCTACAAGCGGCACCCGGGACCGCCGCGGTTCAGAGCGGGGTCGCCGCGCGGCCCCGCTCTGAACGTCCCTAACAGCATCAGGGCGTAAATATACGCCCTACGTCGTTAAGGGGTTAAAGATTTTCTCAATAGCAATTACCTGAAAAAATTCAGTTGAGCCATGATGCTCCTCCACAAAATGTTTTAAGGCTCCCGATAGGCCTCTAGTGGTTGCATGTTGAATGTCATATAGGTGTTCACTAATTCTCACTTTTAATTTCCTGCTTGTGCAACCCACATAGTGTTTGTTACAATAAGTGCACGTAATTAAATACACTAGATTATTGCTGTTGCAATTCAAAAAAGTACATATATCATATTGCTTAGTTTGTTGGGTATTAGTGAATTTTTTGCACTGTTTTACATAGGAACATGTTTTGCATGGTTTATTTCCACACCTAAAAAAACCTTTAGTTTTGCACCAGGTGCAAGGAAGGTGACAGAGTTCAGCACTTAACTAGTAGTTGATACTTTACTTGTCCAGTGCAATACAAAAGACCACTGGGCTGCCCCCCTCTGTGGGCGCTGGCCGTGTGGTGGTGATGGTCGACGACTTTTACTGCGCAATTGTTAGAGTAGATTTTCTTGTTCTCCAGGCTTGTGCATTTTGCAGGAGGCAGTCTCTACATGGTAAGTACCTCCTCTTTCTCTCAGCCTAGCTGGGGGCAAATGAAGTAAGCTTCAAGACCTTTTCACATTGGTGTTGGTTGGCCGCTGTCGCCTCTGCTTGCCGTGTCTTCAGGGTGGCACGACCTAGGGTCTTGGTCCTTTTACATTGGGGTTGCTGGACTGTTGGGCTGCCCCTCCTTTGGGCGCTGGCTTTGTTGTGGCCACCGACCGACACTGCACCATGGCTAGAGTAGGAACTCATGTATGTCAGAAGACCTGCACGTAGTACATGAGGCAATATTGTTGGATCAACTGATATGGTGATGTTGGTTTTTAATGTAGCTGAGAAGCTTTAGTATCAAACATGGGTGAGATGTGAAGCCATTTCTGTGTTCTCCAGGCTTGTACAAAAGATACAGTAGGAAACTGCTCACAAGTGCTAGTGCAAAAATAATACAAGTCCTGAGGTAGTCCTTAGGTAAAGGTGAAGAAGTAGAGAAAGACTTGGTGTAACGAGAGTAGTGTAGGGGCCGTGTAAGGGGCCCCTGTCTAATTAGTGCTGTACTCTGCCGGGATTGTAGTGTAGATACATGAAAAAAGAACTTTTCGTTCTTACCTATGTATATGGACGACTTTCCATACATGACCCCCTTATGCCCCACCAGCTTGGAGACCGCTCCATGCCTTGATTTACACTACAAATAAAGCCAGGCCACTGGTCTATGATGTAGTAAATCCAGCTGACGTTAATTGCTGCATCTCCTTTTTGCTATGTCCAATTGGTGGAGCCCCTTAAACTTATCCCCCTCTCAAAGTCCCCGACCCTGTCCCGCTGCCGAGAAATCCCCATCGGAAGCCATGCGTGCGCTCACCAGAGATGAGTCTGACGCCCATAGAGAATGAATGGAGCAGTCATTCTCTATGGGCATCGGACTCTTCTCTGGTGAGCGCGCACAGCTTCCGACAGGGACTTCTCGATGGCGGGAAGGGGTCTGGGACCGGAACTTTGGGGAAGGGGTAAGTATAAGGGGTTCCATCTGGTGGTTGTGCGAGCTTCACGCCGGCAGCCGGGGTAACAGGTCCCCTTTAATTTTGAAATCCAGGTTTAGAAGCTGCATAAATTCCCCCTATGTCTCTTTGCATTCATATAAACTTTGCGTAAGTTGATGTTTAATCCATATCATCACTCTCTCAGGGTAGCTTCACACACAGTTTTCTGTGTATTCTCCCCCGCAGTCTCTAAAAGAACACCAGAGAAACTGCCAAGGATTTTTTTTTTTTTCTGGAGTTCTTGCCTTTAGGTGTAATTGGCTTTTTTAAGTGAGAAAAACCGAAGAAATTCTATTGAACTTTATGGCAGAGAAAAATAACTGTTTTAAGAAAAAGATGTCAACCCCTCCGCATGCTGCGTTTTGGCAAAACTGCCACAGAGCCAAAGAAATAAAAAAAAAAAAAAAACACCAGAGAGGAGAGTAGAATGACAGAAAAAATTGCAAGTATGGTACTTTATAAAATTCCATTGACTTACAGCTAACATCTGTCCGCTGGCGTCTTTGCTGAAATAAACGTCATGGCATTTTTTCATTTTTTTTTTTTTAAACTTTTGCTACAATTTGAGGCAGTGTAAAACCAGACTTAAAACCATTGTATTCTATTTTTATGAGGTTGTTTGAAGGTGTTGAGCAAGGTTGGGTGTATAAATAGAAGTGTTTTAGCCATCATGTGCAGTGAGCAGCTCTCTCTGGAAGACACAGGTTGTCCAGCATTATTTTATTTTCGGCACAAATGTTCTATAGAAAAGATGATCAGCTGCATACAACAATTATACTTGGTTCTACAACATAGTAACTAGCTACAAACAAGACCAAGCATTCCATGCACGCTGATGTTATTTTCTATGCATTTGTATTTTCAATGCGCTTGTCTATTTATGTATTTTTGGTAAACCCTGTGTATATATAGAAAAGGTAAAGAATGGAGTTCTTCATGCTTCAAAAAGAAACAAGAGATAGCTGAAAATTTTATAATATAAGAAAAACTGATTTTCATCTTTAAATCCACCCCAATAATTGACTGATTCCGGAAGATCAGGTAACTACTACTGTAGGTACCTTTTAACATAGGATACTCCCTGGAGACAATTGTTAGCCTGGTGTCACACACCACTGCAGTTTTTGAGCTAAAGCCAAGAGTGGATTTTAAAAGAATGGGAAATTTAAAGGAAAGACTTATACTAACACTTCTTGCTTGATCCACTTCTAGTTTTAATGCAAAAACAGTGCATCATGATCATTATTAGCGTCCGTCATTATCAATAGACTAATGCCTTTCCCCAATATAGCCCGGCATATTCCCCTAGTGGGAACATAGCCTTAGACTTCCAACAGACACAAATTTTGCATTGCATTTTTGACATTTCTTTTTTCTTGAAAAAAATCATGTGTCCAGCTGCTATCTAGGATTTAAAAGGGAAACATAAAAACCAGCTGCTCTATGATATTTTTTCACATTTTTGTATAGTTTCTCCTTCTGTAGACCTTTATATGTATGTTGAATAAAAAATGCATAGAAGAAACTCATGTGTAAATGTGCGTTTACTGACGATTTTGCTCACATTCCTATATTGTAAATATTCTTACTGCACATTTAACCTTTATTGCAAACCTGAGACTGGAAGTGCGAGCCAGTGATTCCTGGCTTCGTGCTGGAAATCACTGTGTAGCACCTGATTAAAGGGAATCTGTCACTAGGTTTATGCTACCTTAAATAAGGACAGGGTAACCTAGTGACAGAAATTCTGAACAGATCGGTGTATTGCTTACATCATTCTGTTCAGCCGTTCTCCTAATATGCAGGAGAATAGGATTCTTGCCACACCCCTCTCCCCACCCTCCAACTGCTGATTGACAGTTGGCTGCCTATACACAGCATGGATAGATAACTGCCAATTAGCAGCTGGTGGGCGGAGTTTTCTGCTTCTCATGAATATCCAGGACTACTGGGCTCATGCACAAAATGGAGAGGACTACTTATTGTCCATGTTATTCAGGAGGATATCTCTGGATTAGCTGCACAGAATAATGTAAGTGATATATCATTCTGTTCAGCTTCTCTGTCTCTATGCTACTCTTAGATTGTCAGCAGGTTTAAGGTGAGCAACTTCAGTTATTATACAATATTGTATGTCAGTTGTGGATATTCCTCAATGACTATGCACCACACGTCTTATTCAGTTACATATTTAGCTTTTAATAATCCCTTGACTCCCCTTTTCCATTATTCCAGATATACTGTGCTCCATAAGAGTTCATTTTATGACTAGCAAGTAAGCAACATTATTAACTGGGTTTTGTTTTTTGTCATTTGGCTACGTGGGGCTCCGATTTCAGTTATTTTCTAAAATGAAAAACCAATCATTTCTACATTAGTTCTCCAAAAGCATTAGTCTATCCAAATGAACTCATTGTTATCTAAAAAAAAATAAGAATTATAATTATAATTTCATATTAAAAGAAACCAGATGAGTGAAACCTAAAACGGGAATCATCAGTAGAGAAGAACACACAATTCAGTACTGAAGTTCTACCTTGATTTTTTTTTTTTTAAAAACCGGCAGATATAATTATAACGCTGAGTTCATTATCCAATTAATCATAATCTGGCTTTAGTGCTCGGCAGTTGTGTTGCCTCAATGTTGAACTCTTGAACAGTTGCACTAGGGGAATACTGAACAAACAGAATGTGTAATATAGGTCTTTTAACAGATTAGGTTTTAATAATAACATCAGGGTAATGTAGCAGAACTGTCTTCAAGGAAGGTGCTCGGGGAATGAACAGTTTAGTACCTGCCACCAACTATAATCTTCTGCCATTATGCGTGGTGCAATGAAGTATACAATATCCCTACTTTTCCACTACTGTAGGTCTAATACAATGATGTGTGCAAAAGCAGAAGTTGAGTATTATTTTTACATTTACTAGGGAACTTTAATGAATTTCTCTAATTTCCATAATATTCATTCCATTCCCATATCCCTGTATTAGGGCCTATTCACACTGAGTAAAACAGGCAGAATTCTGCTCAATTCTTCCCATTGACACAATGAAGCAGGCGCTCCCACCACGGAATTTCACCTGTCTTACTCAGTGTGAATGGGCCCTAAGTTATAAGCAGTATAGCTCCTATGCAAAAAACAGCAAAAATAAACAGATCCAAGATCTAGGAGAGTCGGACAGAGGTGATCATCGGACAGTATTTTGTGCACTTCAAAGTGCACTGTCATTTTTTCTTTTTTTGCAGAAATCAATAGTCCAGGCAATTTTAAGAAACATTGTAATTGGGTTTATTAGGCAAATATGCCATTATCTGCATTCAAAAAGACTTTCCCCAGGTCCCCCCCTCTCCTCTCTCTCATTCACTGCTTGTTATCAGTAAATCTCGACTCTTTTACATCAGGGGAGCCCTGTCTAACCTATGGAGAGGGGAGGGGGGAGAAGGGAGGAGGGAGATTAGTCGCCAGCAGAGAGCAGAGAACAAAAGATTACACTGTGGGAGCTGTGTGAAAGCCTGTATTCAGAGGTCAGAGAGGTCAGTGCTGACTTCAGAGGAGATAGCCTGGTGATGTAGCTGTAAATTAACTCTTTGTTGTCCTGTTTTGGTGCCTCATCTCCCTCCACCTCTCCATAGAAAACCATGGAGACATGGGGAAGATTCTCAAACTGCTTTTTCAAGATAAAAATGCATTATTCGGATAATAAACCCAAGTACAAAGTTTCTAAATATCGCCTATACTATAGATTTTTGCAAAAAATTTTAAACAGTGACACTTTAACCCCTAGACGACCGTGGACGTAGGGTTACGTCATGGAAGTCTGTCCCCAGACGACCCATGACGTAACTCTACGTCCTGGGTGTTTCTCCCGCTATGAAGCGCGCTCCGGAGCGGAGCGCGCTTCATAGCAGGTGGGGGCCGGCTGCAGTGAGCAGCCGGGACCTCACCGGTAATGACACGCTGCAGCGATCGCGCTGCCGCGTGTCATTAACCCCTTAAACGCAGCGTTTAAGTGTAAGTGACAAGGGGAGTCCCCTGTCACTTACCGATCGGGACCCCCGCAGTGTGACTGCGGGGGTCCCGATTGTTGAAACGGACCGCCGGAGGTCTCTCACCTTCCTCCGTGCGGTCCGATCGGCGATCTGCTACACTGAGCCTGCACAGGCAGGCTCAATGAGCAGATCGCCGATAACACTGATCTCACACAGCCTTCTCCTGCTACCACTGCCCGGAGGGAAGCCGCGCTTCACCCTGAGCAGTTAACCCCATAGGTGCCACTGTCCCATAAATCCATACAGGCCCCATAAATCCAGTTCAGAACTGAACTTATCCCTAATAAAATCAGAATTTGAAATTTACCTGAAAATTTGAAAAATCACAGCAAAATTTTGAAACCCTCTAAAATCCTAAAAAGTAAAAGGACGGTCACCAAATTACATCACCATAAAGTAGACATGTTGTAGATGTTGCAGTTATAATTAGTTTTTGTGACATGACTATTTTTCGTAGAACAAGAGAATTTTAAATATAAAGAAACGTACATTTTTCAATGACAGGTCAGATTTGAAAAATAGGCCTCGGGCATTAAGGCCAAAACAGGCTGCAGGCCCCTCTGTGATGTCAGCACCTCTCCCTCTATATAAGGTGGTTCTGTACAGTAGACTGTGCGTGGAGGAGAGCAGGATGGCAGCAGGCAGTTACAGCAGAGCAGGGAGAAACTAACAGAGTGATATAGGGACAGAGAGGAGAGAGCAGGATGGCAGCAGGCAGTTACAGCAGAGCAGGGAGAGACTAACAGAGTGATATAGGGACAGAGAGGAGAGAGCAGGATGGCAGCAGGCAGTTACAGCAGAGCAGGGAGAGACTAACAGAGTGATATAGGGACAGAGGAGAGAGCAGGATGGCAGCAGGCAGTTACAGCAGAGCAGGGAGAGACTAACAGAGTGGTATAGGGACAGAGAGGAGAGGAATGGCGGAAATTGGATGACTGACTACTGGCTAATTGTCTTTTTTTTTAAGTTGTGATTTTCCGATTTTTGACACTTTTACAACATGCTTTAACAAATTCGCTCCTCTGTAATAGTCCCAGTACTGTAGCTAGTATAGTGTTGGCTGTTAAATGATGAATAATGAAATTCGTTAAGATTCGATTTGCAAAACCTAACAAGTAGTGATTAGCGAACATGTTCGTAAATGTTCGTACGAACATGGCACTAAATTGTTTGATAATCAAAATGGTTCCAACAATAATTTTTAAACATATTCGAACTTGCAAACAAAGGCAACTGCGTAATTTTGACTTTGCACCTGATAATCTGTACGCATGTGCGTAGACCGAAACGTATGCTTCTAATGTGCGTTCGTTATTTGTTCGTGAATGTTCGTCGAACACAAACCGATCACAATAATTTTCTTTTTTTTAATATGTTAGTGTTCGGGATCTGAATAGCACATCGGGATGTTCGCTCATTACTATTAATGAGTTTGACTGAAGATTCGCGAAGCTCGCGAAATGAATTTCCCCCTGTTTTGCTCATCTTTAGTAAAATGAAGCATACTATCAAAAACTAGAACTTGTCCTGCAAAAAAATAAGCTGTCATTTTGAAATATTTTCATTGGACACCAAATAATTTTTACTCACTGGCCATTATAATTGGGTCCCATTTTATATGGAATTACAGTAGTTGGCATTACTGGGTAGTTTATGGAAATTGTGCTTGTCTATGTAAATCAGGTTCATGAGTAAATAAGAGAGCGGAGCGATTAAGGAATATTCCATAGTTAGCATTTGCTCCCATTTACTCTGTACGAAGATGAAGAATTGGTTTTTGAAAATCAATTTTGCAAACATAAAAAAAATTAATCTTGCTTATTTTGTGTAGCAATGGGTGGTAAAAAATGGCCCGAAGCCCTCCAACTACCCTCTATTAAATCTTTTATAGTATGTCTATTTCAATTTTTCTGTGTACTTATGTAAAAATGCACATGTCAAATTGATCAAACTGATATTGTCTGGCAGTGTCTGATTTGCAATGTAACAAAAAAACCAAGCTTTATGCTACCGCCAAGAAGTCGTGTCCTCTTATTTTATGTAAATCCAACATATTAATTGTCAACTAAGAATGCTAGACTTCCCAATTATAGTATTAAATTACCAATTTATTAACATTAGGGCTTGCTGTTTACTTTACACAGCCTCCATTCTATATACTGCTGCCTTAAAGCGTAACTGTCATTTCAGGGCCATTTTTCTGAAAACATTAAATATCAATAGTACAAGCGATTTTAAGAAACTCTGTAATAGGTTTTATGTACTGAAAGAGTTTCCTTCTGTACTGAAAAAGCAATCTCCCAGCCTCCCCCCTCACATCAGATGAAGCAGGATTTCTGTCTCCATTATGTGGCTATGGAGAGGGGAGGGGCTGTTAGGAGTGACTGAGCACGGAGCAGTCCAGCACGGCACAACACCCTGCAATCTTCTCTCAGTAAGTTCATAGATAAGCACTGACCTTTCTGACACCTGAATTTAGCGTTTTTTGGTGCCCAGAGAGTCTACAAACAGCTGACCTTCTTGTCACCTCTTCCTGCTCCCTCATCTCCCTCAGCCCCTCCCCCCTTCATAGGCTTACAATGGAGAGAGCAGAACCCGTCTTCACTGGCTTCTCTGTAATGAAGACGTGTTTGCCTGATAATGCACAGATAAGAAGTCAGGGGGGGAGGCTGGGAGATTGCTACTTGAGTACAGAAGGAGGCTTTTTTGGCTGATGAAACCTATTACAGAGTTTCTTAAAATCGCTTATACTACTGATTTCTGCAATAAAAAAACATGACAGTTACACTTTAAATACCTTCTTAAAATAAGAGCTTGTGATTCCTACAGAATTGTGTACATATATAAAATTTTGATTTACACATTAGATAGAGGTAAATAAGTGATAGTCGTACTCATGTATAGACTAAGGGCCCTATTCCACCGGACGATTATCGTTAGCATAATTGTTAACGATTAACGATCTCAAACGACCGCTATTGCGAAAGACCTGAAAACGTTCACTCATTTCCATGGAACGATAATCGTTACTTATGATCGTAATTGCGATCGTTTCTTCTTCCGTATTTATTCGCTATTGCGTTCGTATCTATTGCGAACGACCGAATGATGTCTTATTCAATGCGAACGATTTGCGAACGAGCAACGATAAAAATAGGTCCAGGTCTTATAAAGCGATCAACGATTTCTCGTTCGGTCGTTAATCGTTAACTGCATTTCAACCGAACGATTATCGTTTAGATTCGAACGATTTAACGATAATCTGAACGATAATCGTCCGGTGGAATAGGGCCCTAAGTCTGACAGCCTTCTGCCTCCTAGTAGGGTAGAATCCGTCCTTGGTGGGTAGCACAAGCTCCAGTCATCAGTTATCTGGGTATTGCAAACTTCCAAGTAGGGATGAGCAAACTTTTGAAAAGTTCGGTTCGGTTCGGTTCGATCCCCCGAACTTTCCTGAAGTTCGGGTTCTGACAAACCGAACCAAAAACAAACCTTGCAATAACGGCTGAATAATTGCAGCTACAATAGTGGGAGTGTGATAGGGTATAGTTTTGTGCAGTTGCAGTTGCTATTACAATGAAAGAAGTGTAAAAAAATCAAAGTGCAAAAATAGTGAAAAAAAAAATAGCCGGCAATAATGCCGACTCCTCTAATGGTTAATATATTTAATTAATAGAACACATTTTCGTTGTAATAAAGTAACTTTCGTTGTTCAATAATTTAATTAAAACAATTCCATCATTGTGCAATTAAATATACTGTTAAAATAAATATATAAATAAATGTATATTTATATATATATTTATTTTTGGATTCGTTTAAATTAAATTATTAAACAATGAAACTAATTTTATTACAACGAAAATGTGTTTTATTAATTAAATATTAATTATTACAGGAAACTCTATTAAAGCAGTTAATTCATATTGCCGGCAATAGAGTTTTCTGTCATAATTAATACTTTACTTTAATTAAAACATCAAATGTTTCTTCTAATTATGTTATCACAATAACATTATTAGAAGAAACATTTTGAATCATATGTGCGCTCAGCTGATCAGCTGATCGGCTGAGCGCACATATAATTAGCGGGTCCGCGGCACAGTGACTTCATTGTGCTGCGGACCAGCGAAGAGGACACATCGGGACATCAGATGGTGAGTATAAAGCTCTCCCCACCCCCTCCCCAGCACAGCACACATCCCAGCAAGGAAGGAGGGTCACTTAACCCCTTCCTTGCTGGGATGGGTGCAGTCTGACATCAGTCTGGCCCCCAAGGGGTTAAGGGGAATGCAATGCATCCTCCCTTAACCCCTTGGGGGCCAGACTGTAAGCAGCGATCTGTAAAGATGCTGCATACTGTAAGGTGCACAACACCGCTCACAATGATGGGTGTTGTGCTCCTTTTTGTGTGTTTTTTGTGTGTTTCTCCTTTTTGGTTTTTCAGATATCGGTATCCTGTGGATTACGTCGGATTCGATGGACTAAGACGATGATCAGCGGTTCTTTGGATTTTTTAAAATAAAATGGTCAATGAGGGGTGTGGGGGTGTTTTTATTTGAATAAAAAATTTTTTCACTTGTCTTGTCTTTATTTCTTTACTTTATAGACTTAGTAGTGGAAGCCGTCTAATAGACGGAATCCATTACTAAGTCGGGGTTTAGTGTTAGCCGGTCTAAAATGGCTGACACTAACCCCCCCATTGTTACCCCAGTACCCAATGCCACCAGGGGTACTGGGAAGAGCCGGGTGCCAGTGGCCCCGGAGCGTCAAAATTGGCGCTCCTGGACTGGGGCGGCAGCAGACTGGTAAGATTTAGGCTGGGGAGGGCCTAAACCGATGGCTCTTCCCACCCAGGTGTTACCAGGCTGCTGTTGCTTGGTTTTTAACCTGGCTGGTTATGAAAATAGGGGGGACCCTATGCGTTTCTTTTTATTTATTTATTCATTTAAAAAAAAAAATAGGTTTTCCCCCTATTTTCATAACCAGACGGGTTAAAAACCAAGCAACAGCAGCCTGGTAACACCGGGGTGGGAAGAGCCATTGGCCCTCCCCAGCCTAAATCTTACCAGCCTGCTGCCGCCCCAGTCCAGGAGCGCCAATTTTGACGCTCCGGGACCACTGGCACCTGGCTCTTCCCAGTACCTCTGGTGGCATTGGGTACTGGGGTAACAATGGGGGGTTAGTGTTAGCCATTTTATACCGGGCCCCGACTTAGTAATGGATTCCGTCTATTAGACGGCTTCCACTACTAAGTCTATAAAGTAAAGAAATAAAGACAAGACACAAGTGAATTTTTTTTTTAATTCAAATAAAAACACCCCCACACCCCTCATTGACCATTTTATTAAAAAAAAAAAATCCAAACAACCGCTGGTCATCGTCGTAGTCCACTGAATCCGACGTAATCCACAGGATACCGATATCTGAAAAACAAAAAGGGAGAAACACACAAAAAACACACAAAGAGGAGCACAACACCCATCATTGTGAGCGGTGTTGTGCACCTTACAGTATGCAGCATCTTTACAGATCGCTGCTTACAGTCTGGCCCCCAAGGGGTTAAGGGAGGAAGCATTGCATCCCCCTTAACCCCTTGGGGGCCAGACTGATGTCAGACTGCACCCCTCCCAGCAAGGAAGGGGTTAAGTGACCCCCCTTCCTTGCTGGGATGGGTGCAGTGCTGGGGAGGGGGTGGGGAGAGCTTTATACTCACCATCTGATGTCCCAATGTGTCCTCTTCGCTGGTCCGCAGCACAATGAAGTCACTGTGCTGCGGACCCGCTAATTATATATGCGCTCAGCCGATCAGCTGGTCAGCTGAGCGCACATATGATTCAAAATGTTTCTTCTAATAATGCTATTGTGATAGCATAATTAGAAGAAACATTTGATGTTTTAAGTAAAGTATTAATTATTACAGTGAGCTCTTTTTACCGGGAATATGAATTAACGGCTTTAAAAAAGCTTCCTGTAATAATTGATATTTAATTAATAGAACACATTTTCGTTGTAATAAATATAGTTTCGTTGTTCAATAATTTAATTTAAAAAAAACATTCTTGTGCAATTAAATATACTGTAAAAAAATAAATATATATATAAATATACATTTATTTATATATATGTATTTTAACAGTATAATTGCACAATGATGGAATCATTTTAATTAAATAATTGAACAACAAAAGTGACTTTATTACAACGAAAATGTGTTCTATTAATTAAATATATTAACCATTAGAGGCATCGGCATTATTGCAGAGGATCTCTGACACCGTAATGCCGATTCCTCTAATACTGTTTCCCTGCTTTCCCAGATGCATTCCAGAGGTGTTTGCATCACTAAAGATGTCTTTGATTTTATTTGTTATTGTTATTTTAACCAGATTCGTTACGAACTTTCTCAAAGTTCGGTTCGGTGACGAACCGAACTTTTTGCAAAGTTCGTAACGAATCTGGTTCGTTACAGTTCGGTTCGCTCATCCCTACTTCCAAGGTTACCCTGTTGTCTTGCGCAGTAGGATACGTAGACCTTTACTTTTAGTAGCTTTGTCCTGCTGGGATCGAGTTCTCGCACTTTCAGGAGATAGCCCTGTACATTTCTGAGAGGTTCCTGGCTTGGGCTAGGGTGATCCTAAGTGGTTTCTCTCTCCTACTTGGTACTTAGCACTGCATAACTGTAGTAACTACTTGTATAAATGAAATCTCACTCAGAGCTAGTCTCTCCCACATCTGTCTCCTTGGACCTCCAACAACTAACTCTCTGTACTTCCTCCTGCATGGAGCGTACTCCTCCTACAGGGCTAGGTGCATGCGTGTGAGAGAGGATAGGATAGAGAAAAAGAGCACCTGTAACTCTTCAAGAGAGAAAACACATGACATAAACAGTTAACCCATTATTCTACAGTAGACCCAAAACAGTGAAGACATCTAGTGGGGAAAATAGAATACTTCATCTCCCACCTTAACCTGAGTTAACAACTTACTGGGGTGCATACACAACACCCGAGGTGGGACACCACAAATGGTTCAGGGTGCCCTCACACACCCTTTTTGTTACGAGTTTTTCAGGCAAAAAAAAAAAAAATGCCAGTAAAAAAGCCAATGCATGCTGTTCTTTTCATGCATTTGCGTTTTTTCTGGCATCTTTTTCTAGAGTTTTTGACTATGTATGAATGATCTTTTTTTTTTTTAGGTGTTTTTGTGTGCTGAACTTTCTTCCTCTGTCATCACATACCTAGATGCTGGACCACAAAAGATGACAAAAATGGCAGGAAAAAAAAACACCATACACACAGCAATGGCATTTTTGAGACAACTAGAACTATGGGAGAAAAAAAAATGCCACCTTTTGCCACACCCTCAGCTGCAACAGAGCCTTAAAAGAGAGACGAGAAAAATGCCACCCCCAATGCTTCATGTAAGGCCTATCATAAACTTTCATTGGCGTTTTTGCAAAAAATAAAAATAAATTGGAATTGTTTTTCCTAGATTTTAAGGCAGTGAGAAGCCAGTCTCATGTAGTTTTATGTGTTGTTTCATTCTGTATAAAAGATGACTGGACCTCCTATGTCACACATCACCTGTACATCCTCATTATATGTAAGTTCTTAAGATCAGGGTTCTCATTCTTCTTGCTTATACTATTATATAGCTAATTACTCTGTACTGTCTGATTTTGTTTGTTCCTTGTTTGTACCTTCTTAACTGTAAAATACTGCAAAATATGTTGAAGATTATTATTATTCATGTCATCTGTTGGCTATGTCGTATAGCGTCAATGCAATAGAAAAATATTCTAGGTTTCCAAATCTCAATCTCTAAAGCTTAATTCTTATTGTAGCTGGAAAGCATTTTTTAACTTTTTATTTTTATTTTTTTTTTACATTTATTTTCCATTCAGCGTATTCGGCTCTTACCAATCCTCGACACATGGACAAGTTTGATAGACATTTAGTTATTCAAGCAAGATTGTTTGAATGGCCATGGGCAGGGGACTACAATTGCTTTTTATTTTTAGCTGCTTATCACTTTGCACAGATGTACTCTTGTATGTTTTCTTACTTCATTTTAGCTTTGGGTTTACTGAGTACAAATAACAAATGTGATTGAGTCGTGTACTTAACCTATTACTGCTACTTGTTATTAATTTGTATTATTCTTGTTTTTTTTTAATTGTTTTTAGCAGCATTATACACTTGGGTAGGCTATGTTCAGACGCTGTATGAGACCAGCCTTTCTGTGACCCGGCCGGGTCACAGAACGGCCGGTCTCGGAAAAGCTCATCCCTGCCGGTACTGCAGTACCAGGCGGGATGATCTTTTCTGAGACCGGCCGTTCTGTACCGTATCGGGCGGATGATCTTTAGTGCCGATGAGATCTGATGCGGGCGCATCCATGCGCGCTCGCATCAGAACTCCCCACTGCACACAATAGAGCGTGCGGCCGGAGCCGCACGCTCCATTGTGTGAACTGACATGTCAGTTTCTCGTGGCACCGCTAGGGATTCTCGCCCGGAGTGTATACCATGTGTATACACTCCGGCCGGGATTCCCTTATCCTGCAGCACTACGTACGTACCCCAGAAATCACAGCTGTAGTAACAATGGTCTTGATTTCTGCGGAACTTACGTAGTGTGAACATAGCCTTACTTAGAATAATCAGCCTTACTTAGAATAATCAGTTCATGCAGTGGCAAACTAGGGTTGTTATAGATTGTATGGTATTGTATTGCATGGCCAGCTGGGTGCAGTAGTGCATAATATATGTCAAGTGGCAGGGTGGGGATGCTAGTGTAGTGTTTCAGTGATGCAAAGTTTAAGTGAATGACAAAAATCCAACAATCATACAATCTTGTATAGTACAAGTTAAATACAGCCTTTTTACGCGTGAAAGTAAGAATATTTGGTCACTGTACCTTTTAAGTTACTCCTAATAGCAGGTTAGTTAAAGAATTTGGCTGAAAGATACTGTAGTAGAGAGAGAGCTTGGTCACAATGGGTTATGGATCTACTTAAAGAGAATCTGTTACTACGGTTTATGCTGCCTTAAATGAGGACAGCATAAACTAGTGACAGAAATACTCAACATATATATATTACATACATCATTCTGTTCAGCCGTTCTCCTAATATGCAGGAGAATCAGATAGTTGCCACACCCCTCCCCCGCCCTCCAGCTTCTAGTTGACAGCTGCCTGCCATTTAACAAAAATAATTGCAGTTATTTTAAAACTATGGCCGTTATTTTTAAATAACTGCCGTTATTTGCTGTTAAATGACGGACATCGACTCAATTTCAACAGTGTGAACATGACCTTTCTGTGTTTTTAATTGACTCCTAGTTTGGGTTGCAAAATACTGACCAAAATACTGTGTGGGAACCTAGCCTTAGGGTATATTTACAAATAGAGATGAGCAAAGCGAATCTGATGAGTTCTGATTCGCAGCAAATCGGGCATTAAATTCGCTTCATAGTGATTTGCGAATTCGCCACATTTGCTAAACATGGTCGTCTCAATGGCGGCCGCACATGTTAGCTTACAGAACTGTCTTTGGATGGACACTAGGGATTATGGCTAATTCCTTGCAACCACCAAATCATTTGCAAACCCCACTGTGATATCACCAACCCCCCCTCCCCCCTATATAAGGTGATTGGCTTCCTGGAGGCGGCCAGTCGCCTGTGTATAGTGGAGAGGAGGTTGCAGCAGGGAGAGAAATACGGAGAGATAGGGAAAGAGAGGAGAGGAGGGGGATTGTGGGTGGTTTTCTGGGGAAGCAGTGAAGCCATTGTCCAGTATATCAAGTCACTGGGTGACTGTTGTTCATTATACCAAGTCACTGGGTGCTGGGTGTGCATTATACCAAGTCACTGGGTGCTGGGTGTGCATTATAGGAAGTCGCTGGGTGCTGGGTGTGTATTATAGGAAGTCACTGGGTGCTGGGTGTGCATTATAGGAATTCACTGGGTGCTGGGTGTGTATTATAGGAAGTCACTGGGTGCTGGGTGTGCATTATAGGAAGTCGCTGGGTGCTGGGTGTGCATTATAGGAAGTCACTGGGTGCTGGGTGTGCATTATAGGAAGTCACTGGGTGCTGGGTGTACATTATAGGAAGTCACTGGGTGCTGGGTGTGCATTATAGGAAGTCGCTGGGTGCTGGGTGTGTATTATAGGAAGTCGCTGGGTGTGTATTATAGGAAGTCACTGGGTGTTGGGTGTGCATTATAGGAAGTCGCTGGGTGCTGGGTGTGCATTATAGGAAGTCACTGGGTATGTGTGCATTATAGGAAGTCGCTGGGTGTGCATTATACCAAGTCACTGGGTGCTAGTTGGGCATTATAGGAAGTCACTGGGTGCTGGGTGTGCATTATAGGAAGTCACTGGGTGCTGGGTGTGCATTATACCAAGTCACTGGGTGCTGGGTGTGTATTATAGGAAGTCACTGGGTGTTGGGTGTGCATTATAGAAAGTCGCTGGGTGCTGGGTGTGCATTATAGGAAGTCACTGGGTGCTGGGTGTGCAGTATAGGAAGTCACTGGGTGCTGGGTGTACATTATACCAAGTCACTGGGTGCTGGGTGTGCATTATACCAAGTCACTGGGTGCTGGGTGTATATTATAGGAAGTCACTGGGTGCTGGGTGTGCAGTATAGGAAGTCACTGGGTGCTGGGTGTACATTATACCAAGTCACTGGGTGCTGGGTGTGCATTATACCAAGTCACTGGGTGCTGGGTGTGCATTATAGGAAGTCACTGGGTGCTGGGTGTATATTATAGGAAGTCACTGGGTGCTGGGTGTGCAGTATAGGAAGTCACTGGGTGCTGGGTGTACATTATACCAAGTCACTGGGTGCTGGGTGTGCATTATACCAAGTCACTGGGTGCTGGGTGTATATTATAGGAAGTCACTGGGTGCTGGGTGTGCATTATAGGAAGTCACTGGGTGCTGGGTGTGCAGTATAGGAAGTCACTGGGTGCTGGGTGTGCATTATAGGAAGTCACTGGGTGCTGGGTGTGTATTATACCAAGTCACTGGGTGCTGGGTGTGCAGTATAGGAAGTCACTGGGTGCTGGGTGTACATTATACCAAGTCACTGGGTGCTGGGTGTGTATTATACCAAGTCACTGGGTGCTGGGTGTGCAGTATAGGAAGTCACTGGGTGCTGGGTGTACATTATACCAAGTCACTGGGTGCTGGGTGTGCATTATACCAAGTCACTGGGTGCTGGGTGTATATTATAGAAAGTCGCTGGGTGCTGGGTGTGCATTATAGGAGGTCACTGGGTGCTGGGTGTGCATTATACCAAGTCACTGGGTGCTGGGTGTGCAGTATAGGAAGTCACTGGGTGCTTCGTGTGCATTATAGGAAGTCACTGGTAACACATTGTCCATCTTATTACCTCACTGGGTGCTCATTTACCAATGTCCACTGCTGTCCTGGGAGAAAATTGATATTACACCGCTGATCCACCAACGTCCACTACTGTCCATAGTGGAAATTGAATGATTGACAGGCTGATTGACATTTTTTAAAAATTGACATTTTCCAATGTTTACACTGTCACAGCAACAGCTGTTGAAAAAATTGCTACTTTGTAATAGCTCCACTATCACAGCTACTATAGTTTGCCTGCTTTAATAAAAATTTGTTTGTATGCGATTTGCGAATATTTGCAAATTTGCATGAATATTTGCAGACCACAATATGAATTTCCTAGCGGTTCGCTCATCTCTATTTACGAAGATGTGCATGTGTAAAGTGCTGCACCACATATACAGTATCTCTGACTAGCTGGTAGCAGGCGTGGCTGGCTGGGTTGGAGGAGGGGCTTGTCATTTGTGTTGGGTCGAATTCCACTTCTTTTTTGCATATCTTCCCTGCCTCCATTCAAGTCAATGGTAGTGGGGTTTTCTACACTCATCTTTTGCCCATGTGAACATTTTTTAAAGTTGACTGTTCACTTTATACTGTGGACAGATGATTGGCTGAAGAACAATTGTTTTAACAACATCCACATTTTAATTCATATTAGCCATTCAATTGGTTCAAGTTGACCGTATATGATAAGTATTGGATGGAAATTTTAAACGCAAACCACTTCGTTATAGATGATTATGATCTGTAGTTAATTAGCTAAAATAGTCTGATTATTTGTTATTATATTTCATACAACAAACTATTGGTTAAAATTACCAGTTTTCATCAACCTTATTCGAATGTGCATGGCTTCTTTTAGTTTTTGCAGCTATTGAACAAATTACGACTTTTGTATTGTTATCTTTAACAAAACTTTGGCTGTGCAGGCATGCTGGGAGTTGTAGTTTTGCCACAGCTGGAGAGCCAAGATTCCCTACTTCTGAGTTATGCTGCATTTACACGTAACGATTATCGTGCAAATTTGCACGATAACGATCAAATTCGAAGGATAGTCGTACGTGTAAACGACGAGCGAGAAATGGTTCATTTTGATCTTTGAACATGTTCTTAAATCGTCGTTCGCAAAAAATTCGCCGATCGTTCCGTGTAAACAGTTGTTCACCGATTTTACCTAAGTGCGAGATAGGCTTAAGCGATCGCAAAACGAATTTTCTCTGCGATATATTGTTCCATCTAAATGCTGATCGTTATAAAAAAAAAAATCGTTACTTCGAAATCGTAAATCGTTAATCGTACAATCGGGCGAATTATCGCTCCGTGTAAACGTAGCATTAAGCAATCCAATGGGAGGTGTTCCATCTTGCTGCACTTCAGGACCCTCCTTACCACGTAATAAAAGCAACTTTCTACATCACACTGGAATCACAGACTGATATATGAAAGGTACCATGTGTCTCAATGATCTAACAACTATCTAACAGTGTAAGTAGTTTGGAATGTGAATTGCAGCTGACAGATTCCCTTAACATACATTACTTATAGGGGTTATCCAGTGAAAATGTTTTTCTTTAAAATCAACTGGTTTCAGACAGTTATATAGATTTAAATTAAATTATATAGGTGTAATTTACTTCTACTTAAAAATCTCAAGTCTTGCCATACTTATCTGCTGCTGTATGTCCTGCAGGAAATGTTGCTTTCTTTCCAGTCTGACACAGTGCTCTCCGCTGCCACCCCTGTCCATGTCAGGAACTGTCCAGAGCTGTAGCAAATCCTCATAGAAAACCTCTCCTGCTATGGGAAGACTTTAAGTAGAAGTAAATTACAAATCTATATAACTTTCTGAAAGCAGTTTATTTAAAAGAAAAAAGATTTTTGCCGGATAACCCCTTTAATATCTAAGGAAGGAACCAGAGAGTGTGTGTGGGAGCAGACATTTTGTGCAGTTGTGGAGATTTATCAAACATGGTGTAAAGTGAAACTGGCTCAGTCGCCCCTAGCAACCAATCAGATTCCACCTTTCATTTTCCAAAGAGTCTGTGAGGAATGAAAGGTGGAATCTGATTGGTTGCTAGGGGCAACTGAGCCAGTTTCACTTTACACCATGTTTGATAAATCTCCCCTAGTGTTTGTGACTGTCCTTTATAGACTAATAAAGCTACCCCCCCCCCCCCCATAGGGATCGGTCGGCAGGCTCAGGTCAGTGGATGCCATTAAATTTAATTAAAAATGTCCACTTCAAACCTTTATTTCCACATTTCAATGACGTTCAAAACTTTAGCCTTCTTTTATTAAACAGTTTTATTCTACTTACTCTACGTTTGAGCACTGCAAAAAAAAAAAAAAAAAGCTTTTCTTTGCTGAACCAGCTAAATAGAGCCGGATAGAAAATAGAGTGATTTTTTATTAGAAAGAAAAAGGATGAGAGGAAAAATGGATTTTAGAGCCTTAGGCAGAGACAAATTAAACCTGAACATTGAAAGACTGATTGTGGAATGCATGATGAGATGTAAAACACTGCGAACAAGTGCCGAGCAACAAGGGATCTAAGCCGGATTTAAAGGCGCAGTCACTAGGTTAGTCATACATTATTACTGCGTGTCATAAATAACTAATATGGTATCAGACACTATAGTCATAAGGAATTAGGATGCAGAGTATTGTTAAATATAAACTCTAATGTCTAGTCTCAGCCTATTAGGTTGTATGGATCTCCTAGAAGGTGTCTTTCACCAACAGTAACTCATAGGGGAGATTTATCAAACATGGTGTAAAGTGAAACTGGCTCAGTTGCCCCTAGCAACCAATCAGATTCCACCTTTCATTTTCCAAAGAGTCTGTGAGGAATGAAAGGTGGAATCTGATTGGTTGCTAGGGGCAACTGAGCCAGTTTCACTTTACACCATGTTTGATGAATCTCCCCCAAGGTCTTTCACACTCAGCTCTTTTATGTATTGCACCGATAGACATAAAACACAACAAAATTGCAAACGCTTAAAGGGGATAGTTCAGCAAAAAATAAAAAATCTTTTTGATCAACTGGTGGCAGAAAGCACCAGAGATTTCTGATTTATTTCTATTTAAAAAAAATAATAAAATCTCCAGTCTTTCAGTACTTATTAGCTGCTGCATGTCTTGAAGGAAGTGTATTTTTCATTCTGACACAGTGCTCTCTGCTGCCATCAGAAGTGCCAGTAGAAAATTCCCATAGAAAAACTCTCCTGATCTCCAGACTGGAAAGAATACACCACTTCCTGCAGGACATACAGTGGCTGATAAGTACTTGAAGACTTGAGATTTTTTTTTAATACAAGTAAACTGCAAATCTCTGACACCAGTTGATTTAAAATTTTTTATTTTTTGCCAGACTATCATTTTAAAGCAACGCTGTACCCACAATTTGTCCCCCGCCCCCCAAACTGCCGTCAGATAGCTGCTTTTTAACCAAGATCTGTCCTGGGGTCCGTCGGCAGGTGATGCAGTTATTGTCCTAAAAAACAACTTTTAAACTTGCAGCCCTGTGCCAAACTGGTGTAGCCTAGAGTGTCTGTGCCCTAGGCCTGCGACACCTCTCCGATCTTATCCTCTCAGCCTCTTCATCATTATTAATGCCTGGGCAGGATTTCTTCTAATCATCACTTGTCTGAACACTGCACATGTGCTGGAACGTTAAAGCTCATGTGCAGTGTTCAGACAATTGATGAATAGGAGAAATCCTGCCTGGGGCATTAATAATGATGAAGAGGGTGGGGAGGAAGGACGCACGGGTGTCACAGTCCTAGGGCATAGACACTCTAGGCCACGCCAGTTTGACACAGGGCTGAAAGTTGCGAAACAAAGCCCAGGGCAGATCTTGGATTAAAAGCCGCTTTGCGACGGTACAAGTGGTTTGGGCAGGTGGGGGCAGATAGTGATTACATAGTGGCTTTCAATAAAAAACAACGTACAAATACCTAAATGTGGCTGTTCTTGTATGTATGGAGCCTCAGCCTGACCCAGCTGCAGAACCCTGCCCATTTCTATACAATGGTTATCTAAAACCTTGTCACACTAAGCATTGCAGATTTTTATGATAAAAGCCTCCGCAGATGCAGTAGTGTGTGAAATCAGAGATCCCGAATGTGCTTCAATGAACAATCATTTGCTTTGTAGAGTACATTGTATTCTTTGTGTTCCCGTTTCCATACATGCTGTCATCTGCTCTTGAGTAGAAATGCAACTAAACTAAAAATTATATAAATGTGGCATTCTCTAAACAATCCAGTAGCGTATCCGACCAATGTTCTCTTCAATCTACCGTAAGCAACTCAGAAACAGAAGAGTTACTTAGCCAATGAGATAGCCATACTGGAGGACTGCCTTCTCCTACAGCTGTACTTTATCTAGAACTTTATTGTGAACACCAGTCCGGATAGAACCACATTTTTATTTCCACATTTGCCCATGTTACACCCAAAACGGACAACAGCTCTCACTATGTATCCTATTTATTGGCAGATAACACAGGCCTAGCTATGTACTGTCATGTCTTAGGGTAGCTTCACACACATTGTATTGCAGTGAATTTTCTGCTGCGGATACGCAGCGGATACGCAGCAGATTTGATGTAAATAACTGAACACAGCATCAAAGATCTGCGCATCGGTCGTGTGTGTTAGCACCCTTAAAGGGGTGTTTCACAAAAAAAAAAAATAATCTTTCAAATCAACTGGTGCCTAAGGCTGGGTTCACACACTGTATACTTCAGGCAGTATTTGGTCCTCAAGTCAGGTCCTCATAGCAACCAAAACCAGGAGTGGATTGAAAACACAGAAAGGCTCTGTCCACACAATGTTGAAATTGAGTGGATGGCCGTCATATAACGGTAAATAACTGCCATTATTTCAATATAACAGCCGTTGTTTTAAAATAACAGCAAAAATTTGCCATTAAATGACGGCCATCCACTCAATTACAACATTATGTGAACATAGCCTTTCTGTGTTTTCAATCCACTCCTGGTTTTGGTTGCTATACAGCCTCACAAATACAGCCTCAAATATACATAGTGTGAACCCAGCCAAAAAGTGCAAGAGATTTGTAATTTACTTATTTTAAAAAAAATCTCAAGTCTTACAGTACTTATCAGCTGCTGTATGTCCTGCAGGAAGTGGTGTATTCTTTCCAGTCTGGAGAGTGGGAGAGGTTTTCTATGGGGATTTGCTACTGCTCTGGACAGTTCCTGATATGGACAGAGGTGTCAGCAGAGATCACAGTTGGCAGAGTAGAGAGAATACACCACTTCATGCAGGACATACAGCAGCTAATAAGTACTGGACTTGAGATTTTTCTTTTAATAGAAGTAAATTATAAATATGTGGCAATTTCTGGCAGCAGTTGATTTGAAAGAAAACAATTTGCGTTAACTACCCCTTTAAATACAAAATCACATTCCCATTTTACCAATAAACAATCAATAAAATGTTAATATCTCTAAAACATTCAAAAAGATGAAGTAAATAAAGGAAAAGAATTCCACATGCATGTAAGCTCATAGCAATTTGCTGCAATATTAGCTGATTAGCAGTGGCTGCTGAAGTTGGATAAAGCCCTAAGGCTATGTGGAAATCATGGATATAGTCATTGGCTGTATCCATGTTTTCCAGACAACCTTAGAGCTTTATCCAAGTTCAGCAGCCCCCGCTAATCAAATACCGAACGTTCGGGTTCAGCCTCATGGCAGAAGCGGCCTTGCATACAGTATTAGCTGAGACAGGAACACCCCTTTAATTTGTCTTTTATGCTGGGAGATAAATAAAAGAGATGAGCGGCTTCTGACATGTCTTTAGTTTCAATAACGGAACATTTAGTCATCTCGAAAGAATTTATTCGTACAAGCAAAAAATGCTAATGTTCTCTGGATGGGAGCTATTGTACTGTAGTAAAGAATTGGTGGCAGGGTATTTTCTACAACCTTTTGTTAGGCGGGATTCATTGTGAAAGAAGACCTCCGCATTTAACATGTGACGTATTGAATGTGTTCTTATTCAAGTAAGACACAAAATAGGCAAATTTCTTTTGAAAGCCATTGCAAACGATAAATATATTAGCTAAATTCCCAGGTTTCTGTGTCATTATAACATTCTTCATACTGTCGGAAAAATATTTGCAAAAGTGGGTGCGACTCTATACCAACAATTACTAAACTGAGCAAAGTTATGATTCATAACAAAGGACAAAACTTCACAAATAGGCTATGGTCACAAGTAGTATGACACTGGCCGTTCCATGACCCTGCCGGCTCACGGAACGGCAGGTCTCAGAAAAGATCATCAGAAAAGATGATTTTTAGCGTCGCTGAGTTCTGAGGCGGGCGCATCAGTGCGTGCCCGCATCAGAACTCCCCACAGCACACAATGGAGCGTGCGGCCTAAGCCACTTGCTCCATTGTGTGAACTTACAGGGTTTTCGGCGTCCACTATTCACTGAATAGCAGCCGCAGAAAACTGACATGTAGGGATCCCGGCCACATACTATGTGTATACACTCTGGCTGGGAGTCCCTCAGCCTGCAGCACTACATAAGTACCGCAGAAATCATGGCCGTTGTAACATCGGCCGTGATTTCTGCAGAACTTACGTAGTGTGAACATAGCCATAAACTGTATAACTCCTCATTACTATTGTATGGGAATGGTGGAATTGATGATGAGGTGCCTCAACAGCCACATCAAACATATAACTTTTATATATGGAATAGTGGAGAGGATTCAAGCGGCACTACCTGAGCAGAGGCACCAAATGGAATAGAAGAATGGAGCTAAAGCTGCTATAGGATGGTATTAAATCTCGGAGATTGTGGTATACAAACGAAGCAGCAAAGTAAGTTACCAGGTAAGATAAAAGCACTCACTGATCTGAAAAAAAAGCAACTGAGTTTATTGCAGACCCGCTAGTGAGTGTGAAACAAGCGGGAGCAAGCACCAGTGAGCGCGAAACAATTGTTGCTTCGGGAACGCACCTGTATACCACCTTCCCAGCCACAGCCTTCACTGTCTGCAATAAATCCGCTTGAATTTCTTCAGATCGGTGAGTGCTGGACTCTTTACTCTTTGGCTGGGTTCACACTGCGTTTTTGCAATCCGTTTTTTTTTTCCATCTGTTTTTGCCCAAAAAAAGAGGAAAAATGGATGCATTTGTGAGCATCCGTTTTAATCTGTTAATTATTGACTTCCATTATAAAAAAAAAATGTCAGTTTTTTTTTTTTTAACGTACACAAAAATAAGGTCAGCTACATTTTTGTGTACGTTAAAAAAAAACAGTGGATGACTTTTGAGCCTTTTTTTTAAATAATGGAAGTCAATGGAAAAACTGATCAAAATGTATGCAAACGAATGCATTCATTTTTCCATTCCTTTTTTTCAAAAACGGATGGAAAAAAAAAACGGATTGCAAAAACGCAGTGTGAACCCAGCCTTACCTGTTCATAACTTTTCATATGTTGTTGCCCTTGGGGACAACATAACAAACAGCCTATTCCCCCTGTTCTCCCCCAGTGTCCTCCAATGTTATCTTCGGGTCCCGGCTGAACGATCCCACCTCCACTTCCGAGAAGAACTTGTGACAGTCTGCTCAGACAATCACTGACACAGGACAGCACAGCGATAAATGTGCCCCTTTGTGTAAATTGTTGATAATTTTCGAGCAGTCACTCACTTGAGCAAGAATTTGTTCTGTGTCTTGCACAAAAATTGAGAGTGATGTACAAACATCTTTTGACTAATTTACACCAGTTTTTTTGGTGATTTAAAATTATGATTTAAAATTATGATTTATGATGTAACGCGTACCATGATGTTGCAGTTGTTATGTTGGATTATTTCTGTTGTAGTCAAGCTGGTGGAAATAATATAACGTCTTGCTGATTCGTTTACGTTAATCCTTACATGCATTTGTATGCTGGCTGCCTGAGGATACTGGAGTGATAATCATAGACGTATATGAATGTACTTCTAACACAATATCAGATATCAGTGAGTAAGTAGATTGTAGTGTTACTATATCCTAGTACATCCAGAAATAACATAGTTACAACCATATAGAAACCTCTGGATCGTCCGGGCAGTTTTGGCGCAAACAAGTAGCGGGTACCAGCTTCTTATAAGCAGATAATTTTATTTTTCGGGTACACATAAAAAAAACACACCATTGTGGGTGTGAATAGAGGAAAGTGTTTCCGTGTTTTCTGCAGTCTGGCATCTTCCTCAGGCTCATACTGACATCCCACTTATATACAACCCCCACTGAATCACAAAATCTGAACTAGATAAAATAAAAACATTTATCCAGTTCGGGTTTTTGTGATTCAGTGGGGGTTGCACTCAGTTAGATGTCAGTATGAGTCTGAGGAAGACGCCAGACCGGCAAGGAAACACGTTGCTCTATTCACACCCACAATGATGCGGTTTTTTATGTGTACCTGAACAATAAGGGCCCTATTCCACCGGACGATTATCGTTGAGATTATCGTTAAATCATTCGAATCTAAATGATAATTGTTCTGTTGAAATGCAGTTAACGATTAACGACCGAACGAGAAATCGTTGATCGCTTTATAAGACCTGGACCTAATTTTATCGTTGCTCGTTCGCAAAACGTTCGCAAATCGTTCACATTGAATAAGACATCGTTCGGTCGTTTGCAGTAGATACGATCGCAATAGCGAAGAAATAGCGAAGAAAAAACTATCATAAGTGATGATTATCGTTCCATGGAAATGAGTGAACGTTTTCAGGTCTTTCGCAATAGCGGTCGTTTACGATTATGCGAACGATAATCGCCGGCGGAATAGGGCCCTAAAAGTATCTGCTTATAAGAAGCTGGTTCCCGCTACTTGTTTGCGTCAAGACTAACTGGATGATCCAAATCCAGACATTTCTATTTGCACATTTAGGCTATGACATCATGACAGTTGCTGATCACCAGGATCAGTAGTCTGGGTATATTCATCTCAGTCTGCTCTCCATAGAGTTCAGGTTAGTTTAACTCATGGTTGTTTGATATCCAGATTTTATAGATTGGCCTATATAGTGCCCCTGTTTTCTCTGTTGTGTGTTTGTTGTCTCTATATAGTTATAACCAGTGGCTCATAGAAAGGGTTAAAGGGGTATTCCACTCAAACATAACTTTTGATATGTTGCGGCCCATGATGAGACAAACAATTCATTTCATACTTGTTAATCCAGCATTTTATGTGCCCAGACAGTCTGCAAACTTTACAGCTGCTTGTCTCCTCTTCATGCTCACTCATCCCCATCAGCCCCTCCCCCCTCTATAGGTTATAATGGACTCCGCAATGGACCCATCCTCACTTTTGCTCCTCTGTAAAGAAGGCTTGGCAATGACTGGAAAGATGTCACCGACTATATTCTCTCCTCAGTTGTCAGGGCTAGAGACTAATACAGTACAAATACGCACAGTACATAGGGAGGATTTCACCAGTTGATATTTGCTTCCGTTGTTAAACTTATCCTGGCATGTTCATCCACGCTGTTTTCTCCTGTCCTTTCCTTCTGGTTCTCTGTTCTTCTTCTATTTACAAATTATTTTGACTTCCCTATAGCACTCTTCCCAAAAGTTTTCTTACTGGGAGCTATTAACCCTTTAGATTTTAGTAACTATAAACATCTGTTCCTCTGTATTCTACTTTTCAGTGCTAGGAAGGGCATTATTATGCCGTGTTAGTCTCTGGATATTCTTACTTTTGTAGAATGGATGAAATTGGTCAATTATTATGTTCCGTTATATACAGTGCTTTATAAGAAATGGTTTAAAGAATTTGACAAAATACAGTCAGATGAGCTAGAAGATCCAGTTATTGCTGGATAAAAGGCCTTATTGTATGCACTGGGGAAGACGAGGGGACAGCAGGTGTGTGTGTGTGTGTGTGTGTGGTTGTTGTTGTTGTTTTTTTTTTTTTTCTGCATGGCCTAAAGCCCCCAAACTAGTTAATATTTTCGGTTGAGACGCTAATTGTTTTGTTTTATCTCCCCCTTCTTCTCCAGGCTGACCTCCAAAATTAAGAGGTTAGCCAGGCGTACAGAAACAGCACAACGCTTGTCCTTATGTTTATGTACAAATGTACATGTATGTTTTAAGAAAAATTGTGATAATTTCCTCCCCATTTTTTACACTCTACCGTGAAGCCCCGCCTAGGTGACACTGTTTACCACTGAAAGGAAGTGAGTATGGGTCATGTTACACGGCCAGATGCACAGTGTAAGCAACCACCGATCTGCTAGATACCCTGTTACGCGACTCTATGATCATGCAGCAAGGCCGGCCTAGACATTATTAGTAATGTCTGTGCAGCCCTTGTTAGGAAAGTGTAAAGTGTAAAATAAACATTATACTTACCTCTCCAGGTTGCTTTAGTGTTGCCCTGCCTTTTCCTAAAGTTCCTCACCGCAGCCACCTCTGGCTCTTCTGAAGCCATCTCTGAATTGACAGGAAAAAAAACAGTGAACTCCACACTCAAGTCTCCATCCGGCAGCTGCTGAAATTCCAGTTCAGTCATACTTGAAGTCACCCTTGCACCTAAATATTTTTGAAATTTTTGACCCGGTGCAGTTTTGGGTAGAGAAGGTCGATTTTTGGTGGCAGCTGGCAGAGCTCACTCTGACCCCACCATCCTGCCCAACCAGCAGTGTGGCATCTGAAAGGGTCTTTATTGTGGCAAGGGCCCAGGAGTACAAGATTGACTTGCCCCAGTGTGGAAAAGCTGACCTTTATCAAATTGAACCAAGCCTAGATATGACCGGATTTTACCACCCCCATGTCTAATGTTAAGAACTGAAATATCAGCCAGCAGTCAGCAAGTAGGCACGTGCCTGTGTCTCTCCAAGTAAAGTACCCATTAAAAAATTTGCCCTTGTAAGTATTTTTATTTTTTTTAATATGAAGTAATGTACCCCTTTAAATCCTCAATTTTATGATAATCCCCTAGGAAATATACAGTGTAAATTTGCATACATGGTGAATTTGTGCCTGGGAAATACTGTTTAGGGGGGGAATAGGTTATATGGTGCACTTTGTTGAGTCATTGAGCTATTGCGGAAAATATACACAGTCCATTTAGTGCCCATGGTGTAGACCAATTAAACGATTTCCTACACAGGCATATATTTTCCACAACAGCTCAATGCCTCGACAAAGTGCACCTTGCAACCTATTACCCCCAAAATAGTATTAGGCTATGTTACAACTCTGTAAGAGACCAGCCGTTCCATGACCCGGAAGGGTTACAGAATGGCCAGTGTCAGAAAAGATTATTCAGGACGGTACCGGCAAGATGATCTTTACCGCCGCTGAATTCAGATGTGGGCATACAGTATCTGTGTGCCCACATCAGAATTCCCCACTGCACAAAATAAAGCGTGCGGCCAGAGCCGCATGCTCCATTGTGTAAACTGACAGGGTTTTCTGCGGTCGCTATTTATTGAATCCATGTCCGATTTTTATGGACACGCATGGTTACTGCCTGATAACTGCTCTTGGGGTTTTCACGATATCAGGGTGGTAGTTAGATGTTGCACAATGGTTCACAAAAGGGTAATTGTTGTGTGAGGTTTTAACGGCTTTTGTGGTTTCTTAAGTGGTATAGGATAGGTTTGTGATGCGGTACATATCACGAAGGATGAGTATAACTATCTTCTAAAGCTACTACCAGCAATCAGTTGCTGAAAGGCAGGCTACCTTGCCTTATTCCGTGTACATTGCCACGTGAATGCTTGGTTTTGAATTATGCTGCCTAGACCCTGCAGCGGACACACAGAGGAATTTCAACCACCACCAGCATACTGGTCCTTCTACTTGTCTCCTGTATACAGCTTCTGCTATAAGTATATAACAGCAACATGTTGTGCCTAGTAGCTCCCTTGTATAGGTATCCGAGACAACACAGGAGACGGAGCCAAGGACACGTTTTGCCCTTGCCACGGAATGGTAGTGGCACTACTTAGGGATGACGCTGATGATGACTGCTGTCTCTGGGATTGGCTTTTAGATGCCGTGGAGCTGGAACTTTGCAGAATGCAGTCAACAACCCCCGCCTGGCTGGTATTCACCTGCCCACTAGGTGTTATAGGGAGCGGTAACCTTCCTCCAATCCAGTTGGGATCACCACTCCCACAAGTGTTCCACTTGGACCACCTTGTGTGCCACCTTAGTTACTAACACTGGCCAAACCCTGAAAAGGGCCAAACTTTTTAGCATGCTTCAAGAGAGGGAGCTACATAAATTATTTATATGGGGGATAATGCCACTACTGGTGCCTTAAAAGATGGGACAGGTCACAGATATAACGGAAGGGGTTTGATGGGGATTTGAATATGCTTAAAGGGGTAGTGCGGTGCTCGACATTTATTCACTTAATAACACACATTACAAAGTTATACAAATTTGTAATGTGTGTTATTTAAGTGAATGGCCCCCTTCCCCGTGTTCCCCCCCACCCCAAGAAGTGTGGTGCATTATACTCACAGCATTACTGTCGCGGCTAAGCAGGTGATAACACGCCAGAGGGGGGCCGGCATGAGGGTTGGCTGGAGCGGTCTGGCCGGCCTCCTGAAGATTACGTCATTGTCTAAAGACTGCGGCCGGGGTCGACAGTAATGCAGTGAGTATAATGCACCACACTTCCGGGGGTGAGGGGAACACGGGAAAGGGGGCAATTCACTTAACACACATTACTAAGTTGTATAACTTTGTAATGTGTGTTATTTAGTGAATAAATGTCGAGCACTGCACTACCCTTTTAATATTTTTGTTACGTGTGTTTTACAGTATAGTACAGTAAAGATTTACATGAACTGACTATCCAGTAATTTGACTAAGCAGGAACTCCACTGAGCAGGAACACTGGGTTAACTTAACCCACAGCACCCAAAGACTGATGTTTAACTGGACACTGACTTCACAGCACCCACACACAGGGATACCAATTAGGTTAACTGCCCCCACAGCACCCAGAGACTGGATTCACTGGACACTGGCTTAACAGCACCCACACCCTGGGATACCAATGGGTAAACCACACACAACACCAACAGACTGGGTTCACTGGACACTTGCTTCACTTTTCCCACACACTGGAATAACTTCACCCACAGCACCCACATATGCCCACCCGCAATGGACTCTCCTATCCTCTGATTAATCCCTTGCACCCCCTCAGTGACAGTACTGTAACTAAACATGTGCACCCGCCATGTTTAGTGAATTTCTTAACGAATCAAGCAGAATTTGCTTCACAAAACGAAACAAGTTAACAAAACAATTAGGATCAAATTCAGCTTCGCTCATCTCTATCAGAAAGTGTGTGGCACACAATGTACAGTATGTATGGATTTACATCAGGTTTTAATTTAAAGAATATTTTTTTTTTTTTAAGAAGACTTAAATAATGTGACATTTTTAAAAAATATTATATTGCTTTTGCAGCTTTTTATACACAGATCATGAGTTTGACCTTAAAATGTGCCTTTGTACATAGATATATTTGTACTGTGTCTGTATGATTTGTATCATATCATATTTATTTCAACAAGCAGGATGCCCAGTAGTGATTTTTTCCTAATTATATGTCATCCAAAGCCTAATCTAGTTGCAAGTCAGTATGAAATATTCATGATATAATTATAGTGTCTCCTAATGGGTCAGCCCACTTCTTACATTGCTGAGTGCAGCACTAATTGGAAAGAAGCAGGCACCCAGCACAATCCATAATTTACAGCAGCTTCATATATATTTCACAACACTGATTTTAAATATCATATGGACACTGTATATATATATATATATATATATATATATATATATATATATGTCTTTACTCTACTTTGTGAACTGGAAAAGGTTATTTGCGTAACATGAGATAAGTTCATTATCTGCACATTATTGATGGCTTGTTAACTTTAGACTGAGGGATCACTGGAGTAATGTCACAGGGGATTTATGAAAGGTCACTAATAACAGGAATGTGTAAATCTTCCAGCTTTAGTTAGTCCCTTTGTGAGTTTTTTGTTCTGTATATAGGTTTAGGCTAATTCAGCCAACTTACTAGTTACCAAATATTTTAGGTAAATTACATTCTGCAAACAGGTCTCAGTATATACTGTAGTCTTATGTACCTAACTAACAAACAGATTCATAAGATTTAATTTAAAATATTAATAAATAAATCTATCTATCAATGACCATTAAAGAGTACCTGTCATTGTGAGTTTTACGCAGTCGCTCTTGCTGCCGTAAGATTGGCAAACTGTGGATACTACCACGCCTGGTGAGTTCCATTCATGTGTCATACTGAATCAGAATTCGCTTGTTCGCATGGTCTAATCAATAGTAACCTGATTTTCAGACAGTGGGAGCGACTGCACACTGATAGGGTAAAGATTCATAATGACAGGTACACTTTAATGTGAATGTACCATCAGGCGTTAAATGTTGCATATGAATAGAATGGCTCCGTCGCAGGGAAGCCAGTGCCGCAGTTTTTTTTTTTTTTTAACCGTGGCCAGTCTATTACCAAGCACCCGCCTGGTCTGAAGCACTGGAGGCGGACCATCCCGCCCCCAGTGGGAGGAAACCCCCGCTCCTCTAGGATGCGGCTCCAGGAGAAGTTTTCTATGGGGATTTGCTACTGCTCTGGACAGTTCCTGACATGGACAGAGGTGGCAACAGAGAGCACTGTGTCAGACTGAAAAAGAATATACCACTTACTGCAGGACATACAGCAGCTGATAAGTATGGGAAGCCTTGAGATTTTTAAATAAAAGTAAATTACAAATCTATATAACTTTCTGACACCAGTTGATTTGAAGGAAAGAAAAAGATTTTGGCTGGATAACCCCTTTAATTGTTTCCCTTCCTTCCTATGATATGGCTGTCTTAAGAAAAGTACAGGAGAATAGACTAAGCTACTACTTTTGTGAAGTATGCAAATGCTGGGGAGACTTTACTAAAAGCTTATGTAAATAGTGGTCTGCAATAAATAAATAAAATCTTAAAAAGTAACATTTCACTCAATGTAAACCTTTAGAAAATCATGATATGAGCTGGGTTCACACTACGTATATTTCAGTCAGTATTGTGGTCCTCATATTGCAACCAAAACCAGGAGTGGATTAAAAACACAGAAAGGCTCTGTCCACACAATGTTGAAATTGAGTGGATGGCCGCCATATAACAGTAAATAACTGCCAGTATTTCAATATAACAGCCGTTGTTTTAAAATAACAGCAAATATTTGCCATTAAATGGCGGCCATCCACTCAATTACAACATTATTTGAACAGATCCTTTCTGTGTTTTTAATCCACTCCTGGTTTTGGTTGCAATATGAGGAACACAATACTGACTGAAATATACATAGTGTGAACCCAGCTGAATGTGTCTAGATACCTCCTATACACTGTATTGTTATTTTTCTTTACTTTATTTGGGAAATACAGATCATTTTCCAAGCAAAAATAAAAATTGAACCAGAAAATAAGCATTAAAGCGACTCTGTAGCCACAATCTGTCCCCCCAAACTGCTTGTACCTTCGGATAGCTGCTTTTAATCCAAGATCTGTCCTGGGGTCCGTTCGGCAGGTGATGCAGTTATTGTCCTAAAAAACAACTTTTAAACTTGCAGCTCTGTGTTAAATTGGCGTGGCCTAGAGTACCCATGCCCTAGTCCTGCACCGCCTCTCCGTCCCTCCTCCCCGCCCTCTTCATCAACATGTGCTGGATCATTAAAGCCCATGTGCAGTGTTCAGACAAGTGATGAGTAGGAGAAATCCTGCCTGGAGCATTCCTAATGGTGAAGAGGGTGGGGAGGAGGGACGGAGCGGTGGTGCAATCCTAGGGCACAGATACTCTAGGCCACGCCAATTTGACACAGGACTGTAAGTTTAAAAGTTGTTTTTTAGGACAATAACTGCATCACCTGCCGAACGGACCCCAGGACAGATCTTGGATTAAAAGCAGCTATCTGATGGTATAAGCGGTTTGGGGGGGGGGTGGGCAGATTGTGGGTACAGAGTCACTTTAAAATAGTTGTGTTGCCACAACTCCTTTTCCTGTTTGGGGCCTTTCCTATCTGCAACAATTGGATCAAACGAATAGAAATTACATTCAAAGCCATAATGTATGGTATAAAATGTGTAAAGTACAGCATTTATTTAAGCTTCTGATTCATCTTACTTGGCATCAGGTTCCCCGAATGAAACAATAAGCCTTATACAGTGTATATAGAGTCGGCATAACATTTTATGCGTAATTCTTGCTAAATTCATTTTGACGTTTATTCTGCCGCCGTAATTTGTTATTTTAAAATGAGAAGGCATAATGACATAAAGTCTCTTGGATATATAAAAGAAAGCAATGAACTTACATCTTTTTAGAGAAGTACTAAAACATTAATGTTTTGTCTTGGATAAATAAGCATAATAAGCAGCTTGCAAGTCTCCTCATATAATAATAACTCCAATATAAAATATGCATGCACAATGCTTGATGTGCACAGCGCTAACACCTGAGTATTCTTTCGCATTTCTCACATATAGGATTGACTCCACTGAGTAGAAATTATTATTATTAGGCTTCATGCACACCGATTTTATATGAAAGAAAAGGTTTTATTTTTCTTTTAGGACATGTTTAACTCAATATTATTGAGAAACTTCCCTGTAGAAGCAGTAAAGCATATAGAAGCTGCTCAGGGTAGCACACTGCCTATGGCTTTATAATTCAAATGGATCTCTATACAGGCTCTGTGTATACAACACTACTGTGAGGCCTAGAACTAGATGGAGAACATAGTATTCTGTAGAATGGATATGAATAAAAGCTCTGAACCAACCAGTCAGTAAGTCTTGATGGTGTAGGCAATGAGAATACATTTATTATGTTATTTTTACTGCAAACTGAATAGCATACGTTTAGTATTAAATAAAAAAAAATATATAAAAAAAAAAGAAAAGAAAAATCATGATGATTTTTTTTTTATTCTTTTATATGAACAAAAATACATAAATATAAAATACATGAATAAATACAAAATCTGTTTCAATGTATATTTTCCACTTTTCCCCTCCCCCCTCCTCCTAACCCCAACAAGAGGATTTTTTTACATTTACCTTTTACAAACTTCAGAGTCCTTTAGCAATCAAAACATGAATTTTAACATGACACATTGCAGGTCTTCCTGTACCTCTCATAACCTCAGTCCCCTCCAACCAACCACCACCACCAAGCACTGGTGAGGGTGGGATCCTAGAGAGCATAATACGGCATTTAGATAGATAGATAGATAGATAAAAACATATTCCTTTACTCTCTCTGCCTCTTCTCATACTCCCAGTTTCCTCAGGTTTTTTGGAATTTGATTAGTCCCTCCTTCCTTGTACTTAACCAGAACCTTTCCATTGTTTTTACATAGAGCGTTTAACCATTTGGCCTTTACAGGCGGGGTAGGGGAGAGCCAATTTCTAAACATTATCAATTGCTCATAAAAAAAAAAAAAAAATGAACCCTTTCACGACCTGGGGTCATTGATACATCAATGCCCAGGTCGCTATCACTGATAGCCGGGACCCACTGCGGATAACACAGGCGCAGCTCATGCGCCTGATTTATCCTTGATCATAAATTAACGTTGTTGCAGCATCAGGCATAGGCTGCAGCAACGTTAATTTACTGCCCAGCGGCGGAAGAGGGTTAATAAAGAAATTTTTAATTGTTGAAAGGTCAGTTGAGTGGCCCAGAATTGCTAGAAGGGGCCCATGGGGAACTATGCATTTTAATGTTCTATCTGTTTCAGCAAATATTCCCCCCCCCCCCCGCCCCCCAAATTTTTTAATTTTGGTGCATAATAACAGCATATGAACTAGGTCTGTTCATCACTTTTGCACAGCGGACACGTGTAATAGTTTTTGATATCTTTTACATCTTGGACAGAAGCAAAGGTGAATAATAACATTGATGAATAATACGAAACTGAATTAACCTATGTGCTTCATTAAGTAAGACCCTACAAATATTTTCCAAAAATTTCCCCCAGCGCTCCTCTCCAAATGTCCCTATGGCTCTCTCCCATCTGGACCAGCTCTCTCTTACCCTTTTGTGAACATCAATAGTGTTACTGGTCTTATAGATTATTTACATAATTTTTTTCATCGTTCCTATTCCTAGCAATGTTTGAAATGTAACTGTCAGGTAGGGTACTGGAAAGACACATGGACAAGTGCAGCCCTAGAACTCGCACCTGCCCAGCTGTCCCTACCTACTTGCCTCAGACAGTACTAATATTACTGCGGACAACTGGTCGACAAAGCCTTACACTAAATTAAGTGTAACACTGAACAATACAAGACAAACACAATAGAGAATGCCAGAATATCAGGTCAGCAACACACGGGCAGCAAGTTATAAAATCAGAATGCAGGAAGCAAAGTCAGGGTACGAAATCCAAAAGGTCAGAATAACAACAGCAAACAATCACGAGAATGCTAGTTCAAGGCACAAGGCTCTATCACAGGCATTGGAGTGAGGGCAGGGGCTGGAATTTATAGTGTACAGGAACCTAGGTGCTGGCAGCTAACTGGCTAGGTCAGCTGTCAATCAGAACACAGCAGAGACATGGAGTGAGCCCCAGCAAGAAAGTGCAGGGAGAACTAAGAAAACATGGACTGGATGACTGAGGTAATAAACAAAGAACATAATAAAACCAGGAACGGACTTAAGGTAAAAAGCACAGCGTTCGGATCTTCACCGCAGAGGGTGGCACTGATGTCTTTTCAGACACAATCATGGCAGTATCTGAGTGATAGATACAAAATATTTGGGAGGTTTTTTTTTTTTTTACTTTGGGGTATGTTCACATTGTGCAAAGTGGCAGAATTCTGCGCAGATCCCCTGTCGCTGACTCTGTTCAGAATCCTGCCTGCCTCAGTGTGTCAGTGCGATGCCTCGTGCACGCCTTTTGCTCAGTGTGAACGTACCCTTATTCTTCTGTGTCTTAACTGACTGTAAAAATTTTTTATGTGTGCTAACTAGAGATGAGCGAACTGCTTGGACTTTTGGTCCGAAAGCAGTTCGCTCTCTCGTCATGCCTGTGATCCCGGCCGCATACTTGTGCTCACAGGAATATGCGGCCAGGATATTCTAGGGAATCCCTGTTGAATTCCCTGCAATATCCTGGCCGCATATTCGCGGGAACGCAAGTATGTGGCCGGGATCAAAGGCATGATGAGAGAGAGCTGATGCGGTCCGCTCATCTCTAGTGCTAACTAAAACATATCCCCCTCTGAGGTCTTTGAAACTCCGGCTCTCCCCATTTAGAAAGAATATGGCCTACTTTTGTGATACCTCTATTTATCCAAAAATAAAAGTTGCACAACTTTTCAAATTCTGGTAGCGCAGAGTTACTCCATAAAGGAGAGAAAGGAGTTCCATCTTTTATCTTACATTTCCATTGACAAACTGCCATATCTAATCTATGACTAGAATATGGGTCTCCCGGAGCTCATACCACTGTGAAAATGTACTTAATTTTAACAATTGAGCATAGAGTCATATGGTCTCCCCCTACTTACAAAGTGATGCAGCAGTAGCAACAAAATCTAACCTAAATTTGGAAGTAAAACCCCCCTTTTTTTCTTTTGAGCAGTAAATATTTTAACCTTATCTGTTTTCTATTTTAGATTAAATTACGTAATGTAATTTCTATTCGTTTGATTCAATTGTTGCTGATCCAGATAGGAGGGGCCCCAAACAGGAAAAGGAGCTGCAGCAACACAAACGTTTTAAAGTGACTTTGTATCCACAATGTGTCCCCTCCAAACCCCTCGTACCTTCGGATAGCTGCTTTTAATCTAAGATCTGTCCTGGGGTCCGTTAGGCAGGTGATGCAGTTATTGTCCTAAAAACAACTTTTAAACCTGCAGCCAGGTGTCTTAACGATGCAGCCCATGTGCAGTGTTCACACAGCTGATGAATAGGAGAATACCTGCCTGGGGCATTCCTAATGATGAAGAGGGCGGGGAGGAGGGACAGGGAGGTTGCGCCAGCCTAATGCACAGACACTATAGGCCACTCCAATTTGACACAGGGCTGCAAGTTTAAAAGTTGTTTTTAGGACAATAACTGCATCACCTGCCGAACGGACCCCAGGACCTTGGATTAAAAGCAGCTATCTGACGGTACAAGCGGTTTGGGGTAGGCAGATTGTGGGTACAGAGTCACTTTAATTATTACTGCTCTATCCACCATAGAAATTAGAAGTGTTTTTTTTTTAAATATGATTCGTTTTTGTAAATGTTGAATTAACGGCTTTAAATTAGTTTCTATCTATTTCCTCCCTACTTTCATAGTCTTCTTTCCTAGGTATTCCAAGGAATCTGAGGTTTTTTTACATTTTAAGTTTCCCTATAGAGGATGTAATTTTCTCTTCCAGTAGAAGAATACATGATTTTTCCCAATTTATATCAAGGCCCGAAAGCCGGCCAAACAACCTAAGCACGGGAAGCGGCCGACTCCTGTCCTCTGAACAGAATATAAAAAGGAAAACAAAATCTGGCTTGCTTTCAATACCTCTATTCTTGTTCTACCTCAATTAACCCTGTTTTCAATTCATTTTAGATAGAATAGCGAAGAGAGAAAACAAACTATCCAAGTTCTACAGTACAAAATGTCTGTGTGTCCAATATTGACTTTTGTTTTCTAACCAACAGTGAGGCAGTGAACCCTTTAACTTCAAGCAATAAAAGATTCAGAGGATAGCAAATACAAGTGCACAGAGTAAACTCAAATACCTTTAGTTGTAAAGAGAGTAAGAGGTCGGGAGGGACTAGCAAACCATCCAAATTCTACAGTGCAAACTCTTTCTTATCCGATACTGGCTCTTCTCTGTTCTCTAATCAACAATGGGGGCTAAGTGAACCTGCATTCATTGTAAATCAAAGGATAGCAAATTCATATGTACAGAATAAACCTGGATACATTTAGTTTTAAATAAAGTAAAAAGTCGGGATTAGCTATCAAACCAACTAAACCCACCTCCCACTCTCCACTTAGTCAACTATGTTGGAAGTATCAAGCAGCAAGCGATACTTATAAGCTCAAGAACAGCTCTAAAGGAGAAGTCTGGCAACATTTTTTATTAAAGTATTGTATTGCCCCCCAAAAGTTATACAAATCCCCAATATACACTTATTACAGGAAATGCTAATAAAGTGCCTTTTTCCCTGAACTTACTACTGCATCAAGGCTTCACTTCCTGGATAACATGGTGATGTCTCTTCCTGGATAACATAGTGATGTCACTTCCTGGATAAAATGGTGATGTCACGACCCGACTCCCAGAGCTGTGCGGGCTGTGGCTGCTGGACAGGATGATGGCAGAGGGATGCTCAGTGTCCCTCCAGTGCCCTGTGTCCCTCAGTGTCCCCCTGCCATCATCCTCTCCAGCAGCCACAGCCGCACAGCTCTGGGAGTCTGGTCGTGACATCACCATTTTATCCAGGAAGTGACATCACCATTTTACCCAGGAAGTGACATCACCATTTTATCCAGGAAGTGAAGTCTTGATGCAGTAGTAAGTGCAGGGAAAAAAGCACTTTATGTGCATTTCCCATAATAAGTGTATATTGGAGATTTGTATAACTTTTGGGGGGAAATATAATACTTTAACCCCTTAAGGTCAATGTCAATTTTCGTTTTTGCGCTTTTGCTTTTTCCACTTTATGTTTAAAAGGCCATAGCATTTGCATTTTTTTCACCTAGAAATCCACATGAGCCCTTATTTTTTGCGCCACTAATTGTACTTCGCAATGACAGGCTGAATTTTTGCATGAAGTACACTGCGAAACCAGAAAAAAATTCAATGTGTGGTGAAATTTTTTAAAAAAAACGCATTTCTTTTATTTGGGGCACTGGGGGCAGGCCACCTCCTTTGCTTCAGGCCGGGCTGGTGACCGGGAACAGACCGGCATCCCTGCATCGGCAACAGTCTATTAATACTTAATTCTCTCTCCTGTGTCGTTTTCTGCAGGAGGGGGTAAAAAGGGAAAATCTACACAAATTTGGTTACACAGGCAGCATACATAGGAAGTCCTTCAGAGGCTGTTTTATAGTAACTCTTCCCTCCCCATATACTCATCCAGAGGATCTTTTTATGCCACAGGGACTTGTTATCCTTCTCTATGTGTGTGAGAGTATATTCCTTTGTGCCTAGCTTCCTCCATGGCTGCACCACCAGGTATCCCTGCGGGCTCAGTTGTCTCTCTGTCTGCAGGCAAAATGGCAGTACTTTTATATATTTAAACGGGGACAGGGAGGCAATAGGACCTCAGGAGACTGAACAGCGATCATAAATTAGGTTAAGTCTGAATGCGTTTCTGAAGGCAACATACCTATAGCGTCCCTACTTCCCCTATGTATCAAGAGTATGGCCCCACTCTCTGACCCATTTGGCCATTATGAACTCTCATAAACCCTGATTCAGAAAAGTTTATGATGATATTATATGCATTAAGCAATCGTATTGGCTTGTCCATTCTTCACAGCCAAAGTCAACAATGGAGTACTGTGCTCTTACGCTCCATAGTGTCTCAGTCATGATTATGGCGGTCTGCAAAGCCACCAAAGTGTGATGAGGGCTGGTTGGTTCCTATAACGCCTGCAGTCGAGCACGCTGCTTGACTGCGGCCATTTTGACCATGTGTAGAGCCACATCTCAGCCGATGCACTCTTATGATCCACCTTCAGGGTTGGGTCCAAAGCTGGGAAGTCAACCACTGATACACCTACTCAACCCCCCTGTCTCTGTAGAGTCCTCACAGAGTTCCGAGCAGACCGCCCAGCCCAGCCTATAACTCGTGTATCCATCTCCGGGTGGGCAATGTCTCCCCACCATTGCTCATTCCCTGGTAACAATTTCAAGGCCAAGAGCAAAATCAGCCAGACTCCTTGACCTGGAACCCACTCAGCCACCCCTTCAACTGACTAGCAAGCCTTCATGTCATGCATCAGTGCTGGAGGAAAACCGGAAGGGTTTGGCACCTATGTCATGCCGCTGTGATGTCGCCTGCTGTAAATCCATCTATTTAATAATAAAGAGTATTAGTAGCAATGCTTTTTGAAGGATACATGTTACCACCAGCTATGTTGTGAGAAACCAGCTGTGTATCTGTGATGTGTACATACAGCACTCGTATAGAGATCATCTAAAGAGACACTTAGCATGATCATTATACATTGTTCACTTCATATCCCATTTAAAAGTAAGAATTCGGTACATGGTAATTAAATGGATCCCTAAGGAGCGTGACATGGCCAAGCCTTCTATGTTGTTGTTCTATGAACACTTGAATTGATGTTGTATTCAGTAGCTTGTCAAGAACTGACAATGACATCTGAGAACTGAGCGTCATCAATGAGCATTCATAACAGATATCACTGTGCTAATCTTGTGCACCAAAGTTATAATATAAATTATTATATTCAGAGTAGAATTTTATAGTAAATGTGCTATAACCTTTTATCTGTGTCCTAGCTTTTTGCCTAGTGAGGTACTCCTATTGATCAGGGCTGATTCTAGGTTTCCTGCAGCCTGAGGCGAACCTGAAATGCCCCCCCCCCAGTGCCCACACCTCCCCATCACAACCCCCCCCCCCGATCCCTCACTTTAGCACCCTCCCCTGGCGGTACGTGGGGATAGTGGTGAGCGTGGGGCTGTGGAACGTAGGGATAAAGTTATGCGACTTCGCAGGGACCAAGAGGGGCCCTGGTTGCTGTCATTTTTGTGGTTTGTGCCACCTGGGCAAGGCTTCATGGGCACAGCGCCACTTGCCCCTCCCACATTGGTGCCATAGGCCTGTCCCTCAGTGGAGTAATCAGCATCTCCATCCCCATCCCCTCTGCAGCCATTGGAATGGGCCGACCTAGAGGGGGTGGTGACAAGACCTCTAAGCCAGCCCATTCCAATGAATGCTGAGGGGCAGGGCCTAGATGGCAATGATGTCACTGATGGGTGGGGCCTATGGCGCCGATGAAGCCCTGCCCAGGTGGCACAAATCACCAATGATAAAAAGCATTTTTCACCGGACCAATCACTCAGAAATCTATTATAAAGTAAGGTATAAAAACAGCAGAATTTAGGCTTTACAGCTGACAGAATCACTTTAACTAAAATGACAGTGGTGGGACTGCAGAATCTGCCTCCTCATGGCAGAAGTGGCCCTGGTCCTGATGGACAGTCAATATACCAATATTCCAATGTTCCAGCTTTCTAGATGCATAAAAAGATTTACACTGCTATACTGTCATGGGGAAACACAGAGAGCGTGCAGTAGACTGAGATTCGGATAACTCTGGCTTCATGAATATTAATGCTCCAATCATTTGTATCTTAAATATTAAAATGCTCATAGGGGCAGCAATCGTCCAGAACTGGATACATAAGAAATAAATGATTATCAATATAAAGCCACTTAACACTAACAGGTTCAGAGATGTAGAAAATCCATTATCGTCGTTTTACACTTGCTGGCTGCAAATTCAATATTTTGTTTATTTAAAATGAAATGAAAAATTTCATATTGAGCAGATGTTCTATTCATTATGAATGAGTGACCTTAATACAAAATGTAGGGCTGACACTTTAAACCGAATGTACCAGCAGGTACATCACGTTCAGATTTTATCATCAATAGACCGGATGATGGTGGGATGCAGGATGCTGGTGCTGTGGTCTTTTTTTTGAACCGCGGCCTGGTTCCCGTGTGCGGCGCCGGTCTATTTGCCGGTCACCAGCCTGGCATGAAGCACTGGAGGAAATCCCCTCTGTGACGCGGCTCCATTAGAATCAATGGAGCAGCGTCACAGAGGGGAGTGGTTTTCCTCCCATTGGGGGTGGGCCAGCTTGCCTCCAGTGCTACAGGCCGGGCCAGTGACCAGGAATAGACTGGTGCCATGCACGGGAACCAGGCCGCAGTTCAAAAAAGCACCACAGCACTGGCATCCCTGTGCTGGCGGCAGTCTACTGATGATAAAAACTTAAAGCGATGTACCTGCAAAGCACTTTGTTAGGATCATCCGCCAGCTTGTCAGGCTTTAAAGTTTATGCCATTTCTCCACAAGTGCTGGAAAAAGCTAGATGCAGTCCTGGGAAACTGGGAGACTTCATGTGTTTAGTCTCTTTTTTTAAACCAGCAAAAGACTAACAATTTGCCTTCAGGAGACTGTTAAGTATATGTCAGGACAAGGGGGTATTGACACAACAAGACAGTGGGCCCTAGGTCTGAAACCATCCACTGTCCCTACCTACTTGCCTCAGTCTGCCCTAGACGGCTGCGGACAACCACAAAGGCGTTCCCTACGCTGTATATGTGACATACAAAACAAGACAAACAGACAAACACAATAGAGAATGGTAAACAAGCCAAGTCAAAACAACACGGGCAACGCAGTACAAAATCAGCAATACAATCGCATAGTCACAGGTCAGACGGGAGGTCAGAAAACAAGTCGAGCAGTCAGAGTTAGGAAGGGATACGCAGGAGAAGAAACGGGGGACCTGGGATCAGGAGTTAACCAAATAGCCAGCAGAGAAGTGAGCGGTTAGCTGTTATTTATCCAGGATCAAAGGCTAGGTCCAGCTCCTGATTGGACCAGCCCTGATCCCAGCACCAAGTTCAGCTGAAGCATTAAAATCCTGCAGATCTCAGGTTAACTCCTGCATTGCTGGATGAAAAGTAATCGGGTGTGTCACAACCAGTTCACACCAGACTACTGCACATTCCTGACAGTATAGCTTTGTTTTAAAGCATGAAAATTAAAAAAAAAAAAAGTAAATTACAATCTTGCTTTATGTCACATCTACTGTTGAATTATATTTTGAAAGTTAGAAGGGCAGTGATCAGGATTTTGTTTTTACTTCTTTATCTAATAGAAACTTCAACCCAGTAACAAATACCATTTGAGTGTATGTTTTAACATAGAGGTTATTACGGAATACATGTTACATTGTTTGGGGTTATCTCAGTCTAAGACCTAAGGCCTCATTCATATGTCTGTAGTGCTGTCCGTTGCCATGGACCTGCAGCAGCATTTTTCAGTTTTCCGCAATGCATGGACCTGTTCATAGATGAATAGTGATCTGTGGCTGTTAATACAATTCTTAGGTAGGCTTCTTGACCATAAGCCTAGACTCAGTTGCCTGTGAGAACCAAATTTGAGTTCCCCTTGGTGGAGGGATCAGCGCTGGCAAGCGTAACGGAAAGCTGATAAGAAAACTTTCATAGGGCAGGATGAACAACTCAGGGGCCAACTTCAGCCTGCCCAGGGACCACTCTTACACACTAACGTCCAATCACACTACATTAGTGTAACTAACTTACTTTAAGAAAAACATTAAATATTGAAAATTATTTCATCCATTACATGGTGTCTAACTAGACAGATGAATAATCAAGCGCATGAAAATTTCTTCACTAGGTTTCTCAAATGTTTTGCATTGTTTGCATGGTTTAACCCTTAAATATATAACAACTTTATGTGATCTATGTGACTTATCACCTGTGCACCCTAAATCACTCCCAGATAGCAGAGAGTAGTAGATATTAGAGATGAGCGGACCGTCGGACTTTTGGTCCAATGGCATCGGCACTCTCTCATCATGCCTTTGATCCCGGCGGCATACTTGCGCTCCCACGAATATGCGGCCAGGATATTCCAGGGAATTCAACAGGGATTCCCTGGAATATCCTGGCCGCATATTCCCGTGAGCGCAAGTATGCGGCCGGGATCACAGGCATGACGAGAGAGCGAACTGCTTTCGGACCAAAAGTCCGAGCAGTTCTCTCATCTCTAGTAGATATCCCTACTGTTTTGGGACTTGTACTTACTTTCTTAAGAGATGTATGTACAGACTCTATTATGTGTCCAAATTGCAATAAACCATTAAGGGAGTCTTATATTTATCCTAAGATGCTAAAAGGGCAGAATAGATGGACCCAGTGGTCTTTTTCTGCCGACAATCTTCTCTGTTTCTATGTTATGACAATATATATCAAAAGGTATGTGGGAGACTCCCCAAATGTATGGAGGAAGGTGCACTGGTCAGATAAGAAAAAAACGTAACTTTTTTGGGCACTTTTGTGGCTCTCTTTGGCTTTAAAAATACGCCTAAGGGTGCCTTCACACATACCGTATCGCTGAGTATTTATCGCACCGAACTCGCACAAAACTCGCATGAAAGTAGCTGCGTTTTTTGTGGTGTTGAACTCGCATGTGAAAATCTTGTGAAAATCAAAATACTCGCATGTAAAAATCGCACCAAACATGCAGCGAGAATACACATACATTGACTTGATAGCAATCAGTATCACTGTGGATTTATGTGCGAGAAACTCGATAAATATGCACTGATAAATATGCAGTGATACGGTACGTGTAAAGGCACCCTAAAAATACGTACTTTACATTTTTATGTAGTTTTTGCAGATTTTTTCTTTCCAAAGAAAAGAACCTATGGAGTCCTATTGGCAAAAAAGTGTTCATGCCTAACTTGCTGAAACAAACACAACCCCTAGAGCAAGCTACTAGAAGCTACAAAAAAAAAAACTACTTAAAATCCAAGCAGAGAGAGTGCCACAGCAAATACCTTTATGTGAAACAGATAATGTTTGGGGTAAAAATGGCTCAAAAAAAAAAAAAAATGTTCCAAAAATGTATATTCTTTGAGCTGTAAATGGCCAAAAAAGAGGACCTTGTACTTAAAGTGAATATATCATCAGTACATTTGCTTTAAGCTTTTCAGATGGATAGAATGGCACCGGCGCAGGGAAGATAGTGCTGTGGTCCTTTTTATGAACTGAGGCCGGTTCCTGCATACGGTGTCATTCTATTCTCAGGCACCGGCCCAGGCAGAAGCACTGGAGGTGGGCCGGCCCAGTGGAAGGAGACCCCCACCCCTCTATGGCGCAACTCTATTAGAATCAAGCTGCGTCAAAGAGGGGCGGGGGTTTCCTCCTACTGGGGGCGGGCCAGTCCGCCTCTAGTGCCTCACCCCAGGCTGGTGCCCAGGAATAGAACGTCATCATACATAGAAACCAGGCCGTGGTTCAAAAAAAGGGCTACAGCACTGGCTTCCCCGCGCCAGTGCCGTTCTATCCATGTGCAAAGCTTAAAGTGAATGTACCTAATGGTACATACGCTTTAATTTATAGCCATAATTTTAAAGCCTTCAAATATTTGCATCCGTATTAGGAGAGAAACTCTTGGCCCAACCATGGGCATAATGATCAAAACTAACAGCTTCTCAGGGATGTAGACTTGTGATAGATTTGCCACTCTAGCAGAAACCAAAAAATAACCCCATACTATGCTCATATGAATGCAGCCTAATTAAAAAAACAAAAACAAACATAAAGCATATTTTACTGACAGATAGTGTCAGACTACAGCATGCGTTATTAAATATCTTATTTAAAAATTCTAATATTGCAAACATTGAGGTTAAATATTGAATTCCATATTGCATGAGTTATACAGGGAGTAGAGCCATGCTGGCATTTTTCACCATATGGTGTATAGTACAAACCAGCAGAAAACTTCTGTATGATACAAGGAAAACACATTGCTAATCTAGCAACACTTCAATGAATAAACAAATCATGAAAAATTGTTCGGCATTGTGCAATGCCCGTCTGACACTTTATTCATCATTGTTATATAAGATCTAATTAGCAAGTGCAGCGCCATGACCACCAACACAAAAGGAAAGAAAAGTGCAAACATACTAAGTTACAAAAATAATACAATTAGACAGTTAATTAATGGTCCTCTATTCCTTTACCAGACGGCCACATTTCCATACTTCATATTTCTCGGTTTGTTGCATAGCTTCTGATTTACATTTTTTTTCATTTTTTTTATCTAGTTCCTCTTTGTTACATTCAAATGATCAGGTCATAGAGAAAAAAAGAATTAGGTGTCACATTGTGAACTGGTAATCTGGGTAAATTTTTGTAGTAATTAGGAATGTGAATCCAAAATGGCACTTCAATCAATATGTCTCTTATTAGACCAATCTCAACACCTTACTAGTCAAATGAAATAATTCTTTTAACTGGAAAAATAGCTTGATGAAAATTACTTTGCTTGATACTGAAGACTGAAATAAAAATTTGCGCATCATTTTTTATTTTATTTTTGTGTAATTATTTTTATTTACTTTTTGTTATTTAACCTCCTCCCGCCACTGGGCAGTAATGCTGTAATGTCGCTGCAGCCTATGCCTGATGCTGCGGCGACAATAATTTACAGCGCAGGATGACAGGAGCTGCGCCTGTGTAATCCGCAGTGGGTCCCGGCTATCAGTGATAGCCAGAGATCCGCCGCTAACCCTATAGATACTGCGATCAGCACGGCCGCAGCATCTATAGGGCTTCTGACAGAGAATTCTCCCTCTACAGAGGGAGAATTCTCTGTCCGCTGTCCATCGGCGCTCTGCAATATGATCACAGAGCCTCCATGGTAGCCATGGAAACCGGAAGCCTCAGGCTTCTGATCTCTTTGCTACGGAGGCTGGCATTTTGCAATTAATAAAAAGCATTTCCGTGGACCAGTGGGGTCAATAGCCTTTCTAGTTCAAGTCTACCAGAGTGAAAGCCATGTTACTGAAAGCATGAAACTATGTTATAGTGTCACTTTCTATTGTCGCTCAGAGACAGGGGTTTTAATTGACCTGGATTATTTAAATAGGGGAGATAAATAAAAAAGTACACCAGGATATTGACGTCAGACATGTGTACCAAACTCTGCAAGAGCCTTAGGGTCATATTACACGGGTCGACTACGGCCCGACCATTTTAGTAAATGAGCACCGATCTAGCACCAATCATTTTAGCACAGGAGAGAAGACCATTCCCGGTCTTCTCTCCTGTGTTCCACAGCTTCCCTGTCCCAGTGGCAGCAGTATTTGACAGGGAGCAGGGAGAGGTAAGGTATCAGATGTTTGGGCAATTGTCAGCCATGCATCTCTAGTACACGTAGCGATGAGCGGTCGGTGCCAGCTATTTTAGGTCTACATCTAAACCAAGGATCAGCTGATGATTGTTTCATTGCCTGATCGTTGTCTCTATTACACGGAGCGATAATTGGCCGAATCAGACCAATTTGGCTGATTCAGGCTCCATGTGTAAAGGAATGTGTCTTAAAGTGGGGGGGAACTTAATAAAGAATCTGTACTTACCTGTACCCATGTCCCCACGGCACAGTGTCACCAGCTGTGGGTCTCCTGTTTCTTCTGGCTTTCTGCATCATCCTGTCCTGGTGGAAAGTAACCGCTCAGCAAGTTTATGACTGCAGCGGTGTTGTGTCCCAAACACCTACTGGCTGAGCAGGCATTTCTCGGCGGAGACAGGATGAGCTGCAGAAGACCAGGGTCTGTCAGAAAACTGGTGATGCTGCGCTGTAGGGACAGGTAAGTATAGATTCTTTATCCCCCCACCCCTGTCTGCATCAGATGTAGAGATTTGGCTCCTTTAAAGGAGTTCTAAGGGTTTATAACACAGATGGCCTATCCCCAATGCCTCTGTAATCTAGTGTGTCGGTAGAGCAGGTTACTGCAGCTTGGCCTACATTTAATTATATATGATCTAAGCCAATGTAACCCATGTCCCCACTTCACTGTAGACAGTGCAGATATTCTGCCACCTTTTGCTCCAAAGGCTCCAACAAACATCTGGTTGGCAGGGGTGATATTTTTCTATTGACTTCCATTGAAAAAGCGGATAAAAATGGATGCCCCCCCCCCCTTTTTTGGCTTATACACCACATTTTTGTGTACACTAAAAGTATCCAATTAAAAATGGGTACGTTAAATGCACTGCAAAAACGCAGTGTGAACCTAGCCTAACCTGAAAAAAAGAATCTTCATTGAATGTCTTTGCCTAAGAATATTTACTGAATTTCCTTGAGTTTCATTTAAATCTTCTCATGTGTGAGTACTATGTCAATCTCCAGTCTGCAGCAGTAGATTAAAATGAAAATGTGCCAAGAGAAAATTGCTTAGCATCAGGGGAACAATATGTAGTATACAAACAGCTCATTGGTCTTTATAACTTTCAAATTAGTTGTGAGCACTTTTAGAGTCTTACATTCTATGTCACATTACTCACAGTATGAGAAACTCAGAAGACACACCGCAAAAGATTGCCTTAGAAATGCATTCTAAGATGTGAGAATTTTTATTTTTTTTGTTTACTTACAATGAGTCAAATTGACATGAAAAATAAGGTTAGTGGATAAGCTTCAAGTAAATGTTGAACATAAATATTCATGCTCCCAAAATCTCATAGGTCCAAAAAGACACTTTATAAAATTCTAATAAATTTGTATATCTTCTAATAACATCATAAGAGCAGAATGGTCTTTTACCTATAACCAGGGATGTATTTGCCACAAGGCACCAGTGGTCCAATGCCTAGGGTGGCAGACTGTGGGGGCGGCAATGGCACTTCCACAAGAATGTTGTTTAAATTTTTCCCTTTCTCCCCCCCACCCATAAAATACTTAAAGAGGATGTACCACCAGGTACGTCCTCTTTAACCTGACACAGGGATAGAAAGACGCAGTCACGGGGAAGGCGGTGCCCGGTTTCCCTGCACGGCGCCGTTCTTTTCACAGTTACCGTCCGGTGCTCAAGCACTGGAGGTCGGCCAGCCCGCCACCAGTGGGAGGGAATTCCCTCCCCTTTATAACGCGGCTCCTTTGATTCTAATGGAGCTGCATCATAGAGGGGAGGGAATTCCCTCCCACTGGGGGGGGGGGGGGGCGTTACCGCTGGATAGAACGGCGCCGTACAGGGCAGCCGGGCCACAGTTTGAAAAACGGCCTGCGGCTCCAGCTTCCCCGTGGCGGTGCCTTTCTATCCCTGTGTCAGGTTAAAGAGGACGTACCTGGTGGTACATCCTCTTTAATGCCGAAGTGGAGGAGGCTGATTAGTAGAGCAGGCAGCCTGCTGCACCAATGAGGAAGGGGAACTACTCCCTACTCCGCCCACCAGAAGAGGGAGAAGGCGGTAGAGGAGGACCATCCGCTGTGAGGACTCCCAAGGGTTGCATCCAACTTCTTCAGTCATGGGTATTAAAATGCTTAATGATTCGACTCTAGCATGTGCGAGTTGACTTATTTCTAGTTCTGGTAAACCTAATAAAAGAGTCTAATAGGGGTCTGGATACTACAGTTTACAAATATTACAGGTTATAGTCACTAGATTCTGGATAAGGATTGTTAAGGGATTTACGCTCCATATTCTCCAGATGATTGAATTTCTATAAAAACTTTTAGGGGGCTTTTTGGCTTCCTCTGCTTCAATGCTATACAGTAATAGGCTATGTTCACACTATGCTATGCATCTGCAACAACGGCCGTACTTTATGCGCCTGTGAACATTGCCTGTTTCTTCGTGGGATCCCGGCTGGAGCGTATACACATCGTATACGCTCCGGCCGGGATCCGTGCGGTGCCGCAAATAACTGTCATGTCAGTTTTCTGCGGCCGCAATTCAATGGATTGTGGCCGACGGAAACCCTGTCAATTCATACAGTGAAGCGAGCAGCTCCGGACGCTCGCTTCACTGTGTGCTATGGGAAGCTCTGATGCGGGTGCACGCTGATGCGCCCGCATCAGAGCTCTGCGGCCAGACAGATCATCCGGCTGGTACTTAAGTACCGGCCGGGATGATAAGGGCAGAGACTGGCCGTTCCGTGACCCGGCTGGGTCACGGAACGGCCGGTCTCAATACGTTGTGTGAACATAGCCATGGACTGAACAAGATGAATGAATGTATTTGTTTTTAAGCCGTAGGCTATGTTCATACACACTAAAATAATAACAAAAATATGGCTGTTTTTTCAATGTAATGATGCTCTCGAGATGAGCGAGTAGTGAAATATTCGATTTTTCGAAAATCGAATTGAGTAGACCCCCGATACTCGACTATTCGATCGAATATCGAATCCCAATAAAGTCTATGGGAGAAAAATGCTCGACACTCGAAATCAAAATTTGACCACTTGGAGGTCACCAGAATCACACCTCAGGAAATGATGCCAACACCTCTGAAATGCAACTGGGACAGCAGAGGAAGCATGCATGGGTGCATCTAACACTCCAAACACCATTACACCACTATTACAGCCTCTCAACAATAAACTCCAAACACAATATAACCTCTATGTAAAGTTAAAAAAAAACACCAGGAAACCTTTTTTCCTTTACTTTAGCATAAACAGAAAGCCAAATTTTAAGCAAAAGAAACATTTTCATGCACCCCTTTAAATCCCGTTACCTATGACAACCGCAGATGGCTTAGGCAAGAAGAAAATCAAACAGCACCCATCCCTAACTGTCATTGTGTGTTAGTGTGTGTGTTATGTGGTCAGACATGTCCTTTTTAAAATTGTCTTGTGACCCTACCTGGCCCGGTGTCATGTCTGGCGGTTAAAGCTGTGGGGATGTTGAGGCATGCGTAGCACTGAAAAAGGCAGTGGGGTGGTCAGAGGCAGAGGACAGTCCATAGTGAAAAGGCAGGCTAGAACCAGCAGGGCCGCAGCTCTTCCCCGTAGCAGGCCCCCACGCAAAGCTCCCCCTTAGAGGGCTTGTTCTTCCTTGGTCTGGAGATATTTTAACATGGGCACAAACAACAAATTGAGCACGGTTTGCCCACTGTGCCATTCTAAATTGAGTAGCGGCTCTAAAAACAGTCCAAGCGCGAGTGACCTGAAAAAGACATAAAGAGAAACAATTAGCAAAAGCAGCGGATTAAGGGTGCTATGGGCCCCAGGCTGTTCAGAAATTGTGGGCCCCCTGTTAACCATGCTCCTTCTAGCCCTGCCCCCATGCAAAGATGGAGGATACATACAAACTCTCTGCAAATGTTATCACAGAGGGGGGGTGGATTAAGGGTACCATCGGCCCCAGGCTGTTATTGCGCTAATCCAGCATCATCAGACAGTAAAGCGGGGGGTACACCGGTGTTGTGGCCTGAGCAGCGGGAACAGGAGGTAAAATGGATAGACGATAACCCTTCCAGTCACTTGTCCACCACCCAGGTCATCCACACAGTCTAATCTCATCCCTAGCCAAGAGTCTTGACTGCATGAACCTCACTCTGACCCTCTTTCCTCCCAACCACTACGCTATTGTTATCTGGTGAAATCCCAGGGTTTGAAACGTAAAAGTTTTAAGGAAGTCCAAGCACAAATGACCCGAAAAAGACAAAACAGAAACAATTAACAAGATAAAAAAACTATGTACTGAACTTCAAAAATAACATGATCTAATCTAAAACTATTAAAAAACTCAAAACTATACACAAAACATGGGATGGAAGAAGGCGTAACAGAGCCTAATACTCACAGCACACACGTGGCGGCTTCTCAGCGGCAATTGCAGGAAGAGGTGGTATTACATACAGCATATAGCACTTAAGTTAGGTCCGTTCAATTAGTTCAGCCGGATGGAGCGAAGAGCAGGCGGAGGAGATGGAGAGGCATCCTTCTGGTGTGGGAAGCAAAATGATCCCGATTCAGAGTCTGGCACATATGGCAAAAATTTTAAGGCGAAACGAAAAAAGACTCAACCCAGGGGTCTCCATTTCAATGTTTGGAGAGTTGACGTAAAGGGACTCAAATTCGATTTATGGAAGTCTCAACCCAGGGTGGAGACAGGTAGAAGAGGATGGAGCAGAAGGGGGCAGTGACTTAGTCCTGTGAGCCGCAGATAATGCAATAACTTGCGTCTTTTCAAGTTACTAGACTGAGCGTGGCATTGACCTCCCCCCCTTTACTTTTTGAATTTGGGGTATGGTTTGTTCTGACTAACTTGGATACAGTACCCACAGTCATTGTTTTCCCCTTCCCTTGAAATTGCATGTAATCTGTCCCTTCTGAATTTCCCCTTAGCCCAGCCGTGTCACACACCATATCACTAGCCCAGCCCTGTCACATACCATATCACTAGCCCGGCCCTGCCACACACCATATCACTAGCCCAGCCCTGTCACATACCATATCACTAGCCCGGCCCTGCCACACACCATATCACTAGCCCAGCCCTGCCACACACCATATCACTAGCCCGGCCCTGCCACACACCATATCACTAGCCCAGCCCTGTCACACACCATATCACTAGCCCGGCCCTGCCACACACCATATCACTAGCCCAGCCCTGTCACACACCATATCACTAGCCCGGCCCTGTCACACACACCATATCACTAGCCCCACCCTGCACACACCATATCACTAGCCCGGACCTGTCACACACCATATCACTAGCCCGGCCCTGTCACACACCATATCACTAGCCCGGCCCTGTCACACACCATATCACTAGCCCCGCCCTGTCACACACCATATCACTAGCCCGGCCCTGTCACACACCATATCACTAGCCCGGCCCTGTCACACACCATATCACTAGCCTGGACCTGTCACACACCATATCACTAGCCCGGCCCTGTCACACACCATATCACTAGCCGGCCCTGTCACACACCATATCACTAGCCGGCCCTGTCACACACCATATCACTAGCCCGGCCCTGTCACACACCATATCACTAGCCCGGCCCTGTCACACACCATATCACTAGCCTGGACCTGTCACACACCATATCACTAGCCCGGCCCTGTCACACACCATATCACTAGCCCGGCCCTGTCACACACCATATGACTTTTTTATGGCACTTTTATCAAAGATTTGACTGAAGATTTATGTATTGCAACTTTGCATGTTCTTTAGTGTACACAGTGTAACAATTGTTTTTTATTGTTCGCAGAGCGCTATGTACTGCACTGTGACAATTTTTAGCTAACAGCAGCAAAACAAACACTGGCATATACAGTATAGATAGAAAAGTGGATGTATAACACTGGAAGATACGTATCTTTATTGTTATTTTTTTTTATTATTGTTCCCAGCCCGCTATGTACTGCACTGCGTCAATTTTTAGCTAACAGCAGCTAAGCAAACACTGGCGTATACAATATAGGCAGAAAAGTGGACGTATAACACCGGCAGATGTGTATATATTTTTTTATTTCTTTTTTGTTCGCAGAGCGTTATGTACTTCACTGCGACAATTTGGATGTTACACATAATAGGCCAATGCAGGTGTATACAGCAAAAGTATACACTGCCAGTCTAAGTAGCTGATGCTTGGTAGTCTGTGCACTTTATGAATATATAGATAAATGTTGTACAGGTAGCCGGCCTATTCAGTGTGTATGCAGATGTATATGCTATGCTGTGTATTGTAGTACCCCTGGAAAGGGCTTGTGGGGTCTTGCCTTATTACAATCAGCTAAATTCACACTCTACCTACTCCGGAAAAAAACTATCCCTGAAATTGTCCTTCAACACTTAGGGGGAGATTTATCAAACATGGTGTAAAGTGAAACTGGCTCAGTTGCCCCTAACAACCAATCAGATTCCACCTTTCATTTTTCAAAGAGTCTGTGAGGAATGAAAAGTGGAATCTGATTGGTTGCTAGGGGCAACTGCGCCAGTTTCACTTTACACCAGGTTTGATAAATCTCTCCCACTGTTCTCATGATGCCAACGTCTTCCTAGGGCCTCTCACCCCCCCGCATAGTTATTGGTCCAAAAAAGGCGCCAGGGAAGGTGAGAGGGGAATCAAAATTTTACTGCATATCAAAAACGAGTATTTCGAATAGCATAGTATTCGATTGAATAGTTACTCGATTGAGTACTACTCGCTCATCTCTAATGCTCTCTATTGAAGTCAATAGGAAATTGGACGGCAGTGCACACACAGTATAGAATAACGGCCGTAATTTATTACTACCATCCAACTAATGGGCATGCTCAGTATTTATGACCTGCTTTTGGAAAATATGGTTGTTTTTTTTTTCATCAGTTCACATCTGTTTTATTTTCACTCAAAATTACAGCTGTATTTAGCTTCTATTTTACTGTGTGTGAACCTAGCCTAACAAACTCTGTTGTTTTGTCAAATCTAATAGCTTTTGATTTATTTTTTTTAAATGGAGGCCAAATCAATTTATTCCCCAGGGGTCCAAAAAAAAACAAAAAACCCATGGAGAACTTAGCCATGTTTGAGACCTTTCTCAGACATATTGATTGCAACAGTTAAGTTACTAGCAGAAACTGCAATATTCAACTGAGATTCATAAATGAAATGACTATTATCGATCTTTTCCATAAGGCAACTACAAAAAAATCTTTCAGCAGGTTTGCATAAAAACAAAAAGAAAAAAAACCAAACAATTCTTTAGGGATATTTGAAGGAGACCAGAGAAGTCATTATTTCTTTTAGAGAAATTCCCTATGCAGGAGATTAAAGGAAAGCAGATGTTTGGTGAATAATTGATATTTGTATGAGCTCACCCATAATTTAGAGGAATGCATCCAGCCACTATAGACATTGCTCAAGCATTTAGCCTGTAAGCTCTGTGTCTGGCATCAGCAAACACTGCCTAATATTTTCTAACACTAAAATTATAATATTTATGCAGAATTTTTACTTGGTAGATAGAGCTCTCGCACCCGTAAAAATCAATAGGAACCATACAGAGAAAAAGAGGCTCGAGGTAAGCAGTAGCAGTAAAAGATTTTAACAGTAAAAGATTTGATATTTAAGGCTGGGTTCACACATAGTAGTTTTCTTAAGTCTTTTAGGCTAGGTTCACACTACACATCATTATTGCGATTGTTACTATGATCGTTTACTGATCCCAGCAAAACAATGAACAATGTGCTATTACACTGAACCATTAGTGGAAAAATGTGGAACTTGAGCGAACGAATGTGGAATTACGATCGATTAACGATAATTTTAGTTCAGATCTAAATCAATGATCAATGACATACAAGCGATTTTTTGATCATTGCCTGCAATTAAACATAACGATTATCGTTAAAATTTTAACGATATAGCTATTTTTCAGTATAGCAGTATTTTAATTAGTATTTTGGTCTGTATTTTTTTTTTTTTTTACCAGGAAGCGAAAACACTATGAAAAGCGAAAAGCTACAAATTTATTATTCTATTTTTTTTCTCTGTCTATTTCTGGTTTTGGATACAATACTGACCAAAATACTATCTGTATCCATAGGCACATCGCACTCTAGTAGTGTAATGTTTTTCATATTTTTATGAGGTTTTCTTTGCATTTTTTTTGTGTAGCCAGAGGTTACATTAAAGATTTCTTCATCCGACGGGGCAGGGGGGTACATTGCAGTGCTGGTTTGCCACTCCAGGAACCCTCTGGCCTTCGGGATCTCCTGCATGGCTGATGTCATGACCTGGTTGATGGACTTCCCCTCAGCCAGTCAGTGACTAGGACGGGACTAGTGATGAGCGAACATCCTGATGTTCAGTTCGGATCCCAAACACGAACATACAAAAATGATCGTGATCAGTTTGTGTTCTCCAAACATTCACAAACAAATAACAAACGCACAGTAGAAGCGTACGTTCCGGTCTACACACATTCGTTCAGATTATCAGGTGCAAAATGTCAATTTTGCAGTTGCATACACATTTCATTTGCGTACACAGTTGCATACAGATTGCGTACTTTCGGTGTACAGTTACGCTCATGCGTACAGATTATAAGGCGAAAAGCGTAAATTATGCAGTTGCGTACGTTGGCAAGTTTGAATATGTTCGAAAATGATGGTTATAACCATTCCAGCATAGCGAGATAAGAACAGATGCAGGAAGCGGCAACTCACCAAGCAAGTGCGGTTTATTTAAAACAAACACCGGTCATCGGTACACAGGCATGGCAATCGCATCACAAGTGAGTCCCCCACTGAGGCTACGGCCGTTTCACGCTTCCGCGCTTCAACTGGCTTCGTAATACGTAATGACGTGGATCTACGTAGGTTAAATACCCCCCCCCCTTATCCACGGAAACCCATGACAGCAAGTTACAAGTGCAATTAAAGTGACAGTACACCAAATCAAATTACACGTACACAAACTTCCCTCTGCAGCAGGGACCGCAGAGACCGCCAGCGAATGTTGCTGCAGAGGGAAGCAGTGTGGATCGCAAAGACTGGAGCCTTGGGTCCCCTTGGATTGAATGATCGCAGTGATCTATCTGTATTTGTATAATATGTATAGATTATGTAATATTTTTAGTATGTGTAATTTGATTTGGTGTACTGTCACTTTAATTGCATTTGTAACTTGCTGTCATGGGTTTCCGTGGATAAGGGGGGGGGGGGGGTATTTAACCTATGTAGATCCACGTCATTACGTATTACGTGGCCAGTTGAAGCGCGGAAGCGTGAAACGGCCGTAGCCTCAGTGGGACTCACTTGTGATGCGATTGCCATGCCTGTGTACAAATGACCGGTGTTTGTTTTGAATAAATCGCACTTGCTTGGTGAGTTGCCACTTCCTGCATCTGTACTTATCTCGCTATATTGGATTATCTGAATGCTAAGCACCACCTGAATAGTGCTTTACACGTCGCACATGCGAAGATTGCACGCCAGCAACCCCCAACACTGTGTGAATAGAGACAGTGCCAAGCGCGCTTCGTTCTTATTGAATTGTTATAACCATTCTGATCATCAAACAAATTGTTTGTGTTTGGCAAGCACGAACACATGCATGTTCATACGAACACATGTTCGCTCATCACTAGACAGGACACCGCTACAGTCACTGATTTGCTGAGGGTGCAATCCATCAGGCGGTGCAGCCATTTTCTCCCAAGTCGTGACGTCATCAGAACTCGAGAGAAAATGTCTTCCAGTGGTGGTCCTGAAACCTGTGAACCGGCACTTTGCGGGCAGAGGGAGAGGTATGTGCCCCTGCCAGCTGTGAAATTGTTCAAATCTCCAGACTTCTCCTTTAGGCTATGTTCACATACAGTATTTCCATCAGTCTTTTTTCAACCAAAAACAGTTAAAAACACAAAAACTATGCAAATCTTTCCATTATAATTTAGTCCCATTCCTGATTTTGGTTGAAAAAAGACTGACGGATATACTACGTGTGAACATAAGCTAAAAGTGGACATGTCAGCAGCTTTTTGCCGACGAAAGTAAAAACGATGTAAAACAGGGTTTCATACCTTGAATCAGGAGATATAACTATTTCAACCCGTTGCTCCATCACTGAGATATAAGTTTTAGAAGTTATTATGCAAATTAGAAATGCAACATCTGAACATGTCTGGGCTTTTACAGCCTAGGGAAGCACCCCATGGGCTTTATTTCCTAATTTGCATAAACTTCTAAAGTTGATATTTATATCTAAGCGCTGGAGCAATGGATTCAAATAAGAATGATGTCTCCTGATTCAGCGTAAGATGCCCTATCGTACACTCCCAGAGAAAATACATGCTAAATTTGCAGTATGAAAGAAGCCTAATAAACATAGGCTTGATAGAATTGATCAAACAAAGCGTATGTATAGCATGTCAGTCAAGTAATAAAAAATTGATATTTGGGATAACTGATAATGATTTATTGATAACATTTTCCATAAGACTTATTAAAATGTATAAACGTAATAATATTTTTTGTGCTTAAAGGGACATTTATTACACACTGGGTTCTGGAACATCCTTGTATAGCATACATTGTGTCATCGCAGGTGGCCTTTGTCTTACCGTACCTTAAATGTTTTCCTTAATAAGGGCTGAAGGAAATCTATGGATGAGAAAGTTCACCATGGAGCGTTGACATAAATCAATGCATTTTAATGATGTGGGAAAATGAGACTTAATATTGGTATGATTTTAAACAGATGCAAGTCATGGCATTCTGCAATCTCCACTGCTTCCATAAAAGTGTCTGCAGTGTCATCACACACTATATTATACATCCTGACAGCTACTCTTGTCTGGAATACTAAAAAGGATGGCAGACTGATAGAATTTTTTTTTACCGCATTTTATGTATTTACATGCGTCATAATAAAACAGTAGCCGAATACAGGTAAGATTTATTTGGCCGATTCAATTATTGGGGAACACGATTTACCCAGTGTGAACAATCTGACCGATATATTCCTGAGATACAATGTAATGGGGGACAACACGTACTACAGAGTGCTGACACCTGGATTACATATGAAAGTGAATGCACTATTATTATTTACTTTTCCTTGGAATGGGCATGTGATTGGATAAAGCAGAATATATTTTAGGGCCCGCTTATAGAGAGGCTTCCACCACTGAATAGAAAGTAAACCCTCCACCTTCTCTAGTCATCCAGTCAGTTTGAGAAGCTGGTGAGAGGTGGCATCTGCCCCCCCCCCCTCCACAAATTGTAAGGGGGGGGGGGGGGGGGGCTGTGCACTTCAGCCCAGTATTTCTTAACCTGTTTCCCTCCCTTGTTGCAAACTATAACTCCTATATTGCCCTGCTCTCACTGCATGATGGGAGTTCCGCAGCTGGAGATCGTCAGGTTGGGTCAGCAATTTAGTAGGGACAATGGCAGTGTAGCTTTGGGGGATAGTAGCTCAGTGTTTTTATGGGGTTGCCTCCAAAGCAAAGCACCTTTGATTGCCTCTCCCCAACTAAGGGCCCTATTCGACAGGACGATTATCGTTCGCATAATCGTTAACGATAAACAATCCAAACGACCGCTATTACGAAAGACCTGAAATCATTCACCCATTTACATGGATAGATAATCGTTACTTATGATCGTTCTTGCGGTCGTCTTGTCGTCGCTATTGTGTTCGTCACTACTGCGAACGACGTCTTATTCAATGCGAACGATTTGCGAACAAGCAACGATAAAAATAGGTTTAGGTCTTAATAAACGATCAACGATTTCTTGTTTGGTCGTTAGTCGTTAACTGCTATTCAAACGAACGATTCCCTAGGCATCACCTATTGTAGTCTCCTCTCTTCCTATAGGTATCTCTCCTGGTAGTTAACCTCTCTCCCTCCTATGTAGTCATCAACCCTGGTAGTTAGCTCCCATCCCTCCCATGTAGGCACATTCTACCCTGGTAGTTAGCCCCCTCTTATGTACTCATCTCCTCTGGTAGTTACCCCCCTCATGTGTGCATCCTACTGTTAGCCACCTCCCCCTAAAAATTAACCCTCTCCGGGTGGCCAGGTGCTGCAAGGGATGTCGGCTGGGGGGCCTGGTCCAATACAGGATTGAGGCACCAGGCCCCCTGATGTAGCGGGCTCTGTAGCAGCTAGAGATGAGCGAATCTATAGTAGGAACGAAGCAAAGAACTTCGTTTCTACCTGCATTCTGCTCATTAGGTTGTGGGCTTTGAAGTCTGTTCCACTCCCTGACGCACCTCTCCAAGTGCTGGGAAAAGATGGATCCAGTCCTGGGAAAGTGGGAGTTTCCCAGGACTGGATCCATCTTTTCCCATTTTTTTCCAGATTCGCTCATCTCTATCTGCTACGGTGGTAATTCCACCCCTGTCATCACCGCTTCTTCATTGTTTCTGTGACACATCAACCCCACACAAGCTGTCCTGCTAAGCCAATCACTGACCAAGGTGGGATATCTCTATGGTGAGTGAGCCTGCTCCATACAACCTTAATGCTGCCATTATGAAAATATAGCAGAGAGCAGTTAGAAAAAGAAGAATGGAATATTTCCCATATACTTCACCTCCTTTTACGATCCACTGCTGAAATTAGTTATGAAAAATTGCATCAAAAATACCCTCAGGCCACCAAGGAGAGCTGCTTTGTATCTCAGTGGAATTGGATCCCTCATTGGAATAATGGGAGCAGATGGAAACAAGTTACCGCCAGTGGGGTCTAGCAGGCAAAAAATATTGCATTGTATGTAAATAATTCACATAATTTTTCTTTTCATAACAATCAGTTATATTTGTGAAAGAAATGAACCATTAGTTTAAATACAGAAGAACGATGAACATTTTTTTTGTCACAAGTTACTGTCACCATACACAAATTTAGGAGGAGTGATGGACCATGAAATTATTTTTCAAGCACACAGGGTTTTTAAATATTATAAGGTAAGGCAGCATCTTAGTTGCACTTACACTTTGATATGTGAGTTTTCAAGGCAACAAAGGACAATGAATTTCTAAGATTCCTATGTCAAAGTAGAGATAAATGTGAACAGCGCTCCAATGTGTGAGGTCTGCAAGACATAGGTAGATGCAGGGGAGTAAAAGGAAGACTCTCACCTGGCGTGGTTGTGCAAATGCAAGGCACACCTCTCAATAATCACATGTGTGTGGACCGCAGCCACTCCCAGAAACCAAACCGGTAATGCATGAAACACAAATCCTCCACTCCAACCAATGGGTAAGATCGGGCGCTGGTCCAAGATAGGCCAAAAGTAAATAATGAAGATAAAAAACTATTTATTAAAACACAACGCGTTTCGTAGTCTTGCTGACTTCTTTCTCAAAGTAGACACAGAGATAATAGTTCAACTCTCATTTTAAAGGGAACCTGTCACCTAAAGAATGCTACCTGATCTATCAACATCATGTTATAGAGCAGGAAGAGCTGAGCAGATTGATATATATCTTTGTGGGAAAAGATTCAGTATAACTTGTAACATGTTAAATGAAATCCTTGATCAGTTAAGGAGTCCAGTGGGTGATGTCACTTAGTAGACAGGACTCTTTAGCATAGAGACATTAGAGATTTCAATCAATAAATGACAAGTTCTGCTAAATCTTTTCCCATAAAAAATATATATAAATCTGCTAAGCTTCTGCTGTATACCATGATGCCAATATCTAAGGTAGCATTTTCATGGTGATGGGTTCCCTTTAAGGGGGCATTCACATATTCCATAAATATGGTCTGTGCACGGACGATGTGCTATAGACTAGAATTTGGGGGTGGCAAGGCAGAGAGGAGGTCAAGCTTCCTTCAACGCCTGATTTATCAAGATTTATGCCCGCTTGCAAGTGTTAATCATGGTACAATCCTTCACCTGCTCTCGAGTCGGTGTAGATTTGTTCTGTAATGCCAGGCGCAGTAATGTACGGTTTTACTAAGAGGAATGCCCCTCTTAGTAAATCTGGCCGATCAAAAGGGGGCGGGGCTGTATTAAAGACTGGCGTCTTGATAAATGTCCCCCATTGTCTTTGTATGGTAGAAAATCTGAAAAACATGCGTTGAGATGGGAGGGACCAGAGGGCTGCTAGGAGGTATCTTTGCTATGAGTTTGCTATGAGTACAGTTGTTTGCTGGAAGTCAGCCACATAGGAGTAAGATCACTTCCTGTAACACATGAATGTATATAATTTTCTGGTAATCTAAGTAGTAATCACATGACCTAGATGCAGTCATGATCTGTATGTATTTGGGTGATCTTGGATAGAACAGATGACACTGCAGGAAGGGTGGCGATGAGTTAGCATTATATGGGCAAAAACTGATGATAGACACCATATTCTACATTTTGATTTGTAACCAAGCACTGGAAAAGCCAACACTGGATATTATACCGATATATCTAAAGGGTATTTATAAGATTCTTTCCTTCCCGTACTCTCAGTTTTAGTATAAAATGTCCTACATGAGATTGTTGTTTTCCCTTGTTAAACCAGGATCGGCTCCAGGTTTTTGCGGGCCCTTGGGTGACAGAGCCTTAGCGGGCCTCTCATCCAACCACTATGCACAATCACCACTAACATACACAAACACACACACACATTACCGACTAACACACACACACACACACACATTACCAACTAACACACACACACATTGCTGACCAACACAAACACAATGCTGACTGACTGACACACACACACTCACACACTTACTGACTGACACACACAGCACTTACAGCCCAGTCTTCTCCCTCTTCCTCTCTGATCTCCACACTGTAGTATTGAGGACCTGCGGGTCATGTGATCAGGTCCTTCATTCTTGCTTTTTCTCTTGGCCCCTGTGTCTCTCTCTGGGCCCCTGGAGGCGCTGGGGCCCCGGCACTTGCCCAGGTAATCCCTGTGCTGACGCCAGCCCTGTGTTAAACAACTGGTACATCCACATGACTGATCCTAGGGACAATGCCGTTACTTTCCTTAAAGAACTATCAATTTCCAATGTGACCAACAACACAGTCATAATTGCTAAAAGACTAGAGGTTGCAGTGAGAGGAAGGGTGAATAATAATCCTCTTCACTCTACTACACTACACTTTACATAGAATATATACGGTATAGGACTAGGAGTGCACCGCCTTAAAAAAAAAAAAAAAAAGTATATATTATCCCCATTTAGCCTTAAAGGGAACCTGTCACCCCCCGTGCCGGGGTGACAGGCTCCAGACCCCCGTTAGAGCCCCCTATACTCACCTAATCCCGCCGGGTCCCGCTTCTGGAGGTGGTCGGGTGATAAAGATCTCAGCCGCTGCAGCCCGGCGCGCACGCTGAGAGATGAGTCCAACGCTCATAGAGAATGACGGAGCGCTGGACTCTCCTGTCATTCTCTATGGGTGTTGGACTCATCTCTCAGCGCGCGCGCCGGGCTGCAGCGGCTGAGATCTTCATCACCCGACCATCTCCAGAAGCGGGACCCGGCGGGATTAGGTGAGTAAAGGGGGCTCTAACGGGGGGTCGGGAGCCTGTCACCCCGGCACGGGGGGTGACAGGTTCCCTTTAAAAAGAAAAAATAATAAATTAATTTTTTTTTTTTTTTTACTGCATTGAAATCAAGGACTACTCAGTTTATACTAGTTTAATTTATATGGCAATACTGTAGGAGACTGTTACCAGGGATGTCGTTAAATAAACAAAAAGTTCCAAGGCTATAATTTCTGAAGTATGAAGCATTGGAGCTGTACAGCTTGCACCGTATTTGTTGGACGTGAAAGGGATGATTATTCTAAATCATTTCTAGGCTGCATATTCACGTATTCTGAGGCTATGTTCACACACAGTACAACATCGTCCTACATTGTAGCAACGGACAATGTTGTCCTGCTGGATGCTGGGCGGCGTTCGGTATGTTACTGCATGCCATACCTCTGTATCGGCTGCAGTAACATTATCTTTTTACAATTGAATTGCGAGCACCATCGGCGAACAGTGTCCGGAAATAATAGGCATGTTCATTATTTTAACGCCTGTTATAAAAAAACGGACGTTAAAATAACAATGTCGGAAACACACATGGAATTTAATGCAATACTGCAATCAGTGTCCGTTCTTTTAAAAAAATTACATTGTCTGAACATAGCCTAAAACTTAACGGGGTTGTCCAGCAAAAATCTTTTTCTTTCAAGTCAACTGGTGTCAGAAAGTTTTAAAGATTTTTCAGTTACTTATATTTAAAAAATCTCAAGTCCTCCAGTACTTATTAGCTGCTGTATGTCCTGCAGGAAATGTTTTATTTCCAGTCTGACACAGTGTTCTCTGCTGACCTCTCTGGCCAAGACAGGAACTGTCCACAGCAGAAGCAAATTTCACATAGAAAACCTCTCCTGCTCTGCACAGTTCCTCTCTTAAGGTGGGTTCATACTACAAAATTCTCGCGGATAAACTCTGCAGAATTTTGCAGTATGTCCGCACACACGGCTGCGCGCCTTTCCACCGACTCCATAGACACCATTCTATGGGCCGGCGTATTCCGCTATCTGCCGAAAGAAGTGAAAAGCGAATGGTGTTTATGGAGCCGGAGGAAAGGCGCGCGGCAGGCGGCAGAATTCCGCTGATATTATCCGCGAGAATTCCGTAGTGTGAACCCACCCTTAGCCAGAGATGTCAGCAGAGAGCATTGTGTGAGACTGAAAAGAATACACCACTTCCAGCAGGACATACAGTAGCTTATAAGTACAGGAAAACTTGAGATTTTTTAATAGAAGTAAATTACAAATCTATATAACTTTCTGACACCAGTTGATTTAAAAGAAAAAGATTTTCGCTGGACAACCCCTTTAAGATACTGATTCAAAATACATTGAAGCAAGTTGAATGGCAAATAAAACTATATTACTTTGAGGCTATGTTCACACTACATAAAAGTACAGCCGTTGTTGCCATCGGCCGTATTTTTTCGGGGTGGAACAATGCTTTATTTTCAATGGGATCCCGGCCGGAACGTTAACACATCGTATACGCTCCGGCCGGGATTCGTGCGGCGCCGGGGTCACGGAATGGCCCGTCTCTTACGTTGTGTGAACATAGCCTAAAAACGTATTTTATGTTCCATCTATTCACCCCGGGACTGCGCAAGTACTTAGCTTCAATGCAACAGATCAATAATGGTTATCAAATATTTATAGTGTGTTCCAAATAACCTAATAGGATAGAGAAAATGACTAATTAAATATAAATTGTTATTCTTAAAGGATCAGGGGGACACCTGATGAGACACCTCGCTAGCAGCACATTTGCCCTGCAGAACCATAGCATTTTGCTGTGGCATACATTACATCAGATGTTAAAGGGGTACTCTGGTGAAAATATTTTTCTTTCAAATTAACTGATGTCAGCAAGTTATATAGATTTGTAATTTACTTCTATTAAAGCAGCTGCTGTACGTCCTGCAGGAAGTGGTGTATTCTTTCCAGTCTGACACAGTGCTCTCTGCTGCCACCTCTGTCCATGTCAGGAACTGTCCAAAGCAGGAGAGGTTTTCTATGGGGATTTGCTACTGCTCTGGACAGTTCCTGACATGGACAGAGATGGAAGCAGAGAGCACTGTGTCAGACTGAAAAGAATACACTACTTCCTGCAGGACTTATAGCAGCTGATAAGTATGGGAAGACTGGAGATTTTTTAATAGAAGTAAGGTACAAATTTATATAACTTTCTGAAACCAGTTGATTTGAAAGAAAACGATTTTCACCGGAGTAGCCCTTTAATATTATTATGCAGATATTCAATTGCTTCTTGCAAATTAGATGGAGGTACTGACAGGTTTTGAACAGTCCATTTAAGATCTGGTAACTTGAAGGCCAGGGGAGCAAGGAAAACTCACCTTCATGTTTCTGTATCCAGCTTAGTTATTCTGTAGCTCAGGCAGAGATGGTACTGTTGTGACGCCAGTGCTAGTTCAGCACACAGGTTTGGTGTCACACCTGCTTTTTATGTTAGGGCTGGCTATATTGTTCCGCAATGGTCAGTGACCTGCCGGGCTGTGATGGGTCCCTTGGTCCAGAATGGGGAGATGACCCGCCCGGACTGTAGGTACTGCTACCCACAGAAAGGGGAAAGTGACCCAATGAGTCCAAGTAAAATAAATAAAATGGCTTTACTAATAGTCTTTTGTGACACAGGTAAGGGACAACTTCTTTGGTACATACTTGTGTTCACTTGATCTGTGCTGGGAGATACTTTAAGTGCTGAGGTAGAATAGCGGTGCTGGTGTAGCTTAGTGAGGAGAGGAGTTTGTCATGAGAGACCCAACCCAGGGTAGTGGTGTGCTCTGCCGGAACTTGAGAGAAGAATACTTGAGGGAAGAGAAGAATACTTGTGCCTGTGTTTCACTAACCACATTCTGCCCTGCAGTGTTGGGGTACCCGTCCTAACAGGGTGACACAAGCCCCAGTCTTGGTTATCTGACATTGGCTAAGTGTCTGAAATTATCCAGTGTCACCTGTGCGGCAAGATCTGACTTGTCCTCCTTTTGGGGTCTAACACCCATAGGGACAGAGAGGAGAGGAATGGCGGAAATTGGCTGATTGGCATTTTTTTGTAAATCGTGATTTTCAGATTTTTGACACTTTTACAACAACATGCTTTAACAAATTCGCCCTTCTGTAATAGTCCCAGTATTGTAGCTACTATAGTTTTGGCTGTTTTAATGAAATTTATAAAGATATGATTTGCAAATTTTAACCAAAAATTTGTGAAGCTCACCAAACGAATTTCCGTCTTTCTTCGAATTTCATCTATACATATGGAGAGAATGTATGTTACTATATACATTATCGCCAATGTATTTATCATTTGCAGTCATATCTGTATACTGTATATATAACCGGTTTCTCTGTTCAGTACATGATAGTGAAGACAGACATTATGGGGGAGATTTATCAAACATGGTGTAAAGTAAAACTGGCCCAGTTGCCCCTAGCAACCAATCAGATTCCACTTTTATTCGTCACAGACTCTTTGGAAAATGAAAGGTGGAATCTGATTGGTTGCCAGGGGCAACTACACATTATTTCATTAATCACATTCCATGGCTTCTCTTTTTTGCTTTCCAGCTCTAATTATCATCCAATTGCACAGATGTTTCCTCATTTCCATCCTCGATATATGGCCATTTGTCACTCTTCCAGTGCCTATAGCATTCGTCTCTGCCTTTCAGTAGACAAGCCCTCGGAATTAACACATCTCCTCCACATTGTGATGGTTATAATTCATTTGAGAGCATCGGATAACATTATGATGGCTTTTGTTCCAAACAATGCTCACATCTGTGAAAGCGAATGTTGTGGTGCTGGAAGATAATGTACTCTACAATACAATTACTTTCTATTAACTATTTAACGCCCGGGCCGATGCAGCAAGTGGATGGATTGGCTTACACAAATCGGTACATAGTAGCCTACAGACATAAACAGCTCGGATACTGCAGGAGGGGTAGGCTATAGACTGATAGAGCTTGTTTCTTACTTTATGTTATTAAAGTGTTTCATGCATAACTACATTGGTATACAGTGTATAATATATCTATGGGCGCTGAAGCCTGAAATGCTCAGAAAATACTATTAACAATTTTTACCGCTAAGGCTGTGCTTCCGCTACTCTCAGAGACTGTGCTCAGAGCCGGTGCTGATTGCTTCATCAGATGTGATGGAAAGAACAGCGTAGCACGCACAACTATTCTTCTTGTCTAAAAGCTGGACACCACAATGGAACCTGATGGATACCATTATAAGTCCATATAGGTCCTTTGATTGGTCTGTGACTGCTAGTATGGTTTCTGTTATAGAGTTTCTATTAGAGATGAGCGAATAGTGAAATATTCGATAATTTGAAATTTAATTCGAATAGCTCCCGATATTCGAACGAATATCGAATCCCATTATAGTTATATATATAATTATATGGGAGAAAAATACTTGGAAATCAATATTCGACCACTAGGAGGTCACCAAGTGCACAATGACACCTCAGGAAATGATGCCAACACCTCTGGATGCATATAGGACACCAGGGGCTGCATCTAACACTAGTGATAAGCGAACATCTTAATTTTCCCAAGTGTACGCCGAAGATTCACAAACAAATTATGAACGTAAAGTAGAAGCGTACGTTCCGGTCTAGCGGTACGCACTTGCATACATATCAGGTCAGGTGCAGTGTAAAATACGTAATAACAAAAATTAACGATAACTACAAATCAGTAGTAGCAAGATAACAGGTATTATTTCGCACTCACAGTATACAGCTGACTGAAATATACGTAGTGTGAACCCAGCCTACAGCCGTAAAACGGATATAGAATTGTTTTTACAACAATAAAATTAAAGGGCTCTTCAATGACTTTACAGGACGCAGACTGTGCAAATCAGTAGTAGCAAGATAACAGCCACACTCACAGTATACAGCCGTATACACTATCAGTAGATGTCTGAACACACTGCTTCTAAATATATGGTTTTTATACTTTTAGCCCTAACAAGGGCTTTTGGGGGTCCCTTCCTACCTAACTTCCCCTAAAAGCTTTCTCTCCCTGGTATACAGCCTGTCCCTCTCTAACTCCAACCAGCAAGTGACACGAATCTGAAATGACTATTCTTATATTCAGGAGGTGACATAGTTTAGCCAGCCAATCACAGTTAGAGGTTTTTGTTTTTTTAAGTCCTGCCTATTCCTAGTGACTGTTCCTGCATGTTTATTGGCTGGAAAAAAGCGCCAGGTCACAATGAAGTAATGTTCCTCCTTGCCTTCTAAGAGCCATAACGTTTTTATTTTTCCACCTACAGGGTTTATTGGGGGGGGGGGGGGGTCATTTTTTTGTGCCAGGATCTCTAGTTTCTATTGGTATCATTTTTTTTTTTCCTGATCTGATGAAGCACGCATGTGCGGGAAATGGTCGTCCTGTCTGTGTTGTATATGTGAAGTGGTTTGGCATCTGCTGAGTAGTGACGTGTCCCCGAAGGTTTTAACATATGTCGGAATAAAGAAGTATCGCAATGACTTGGTGTGTGCTCTCAGCTTTTTACTGAACTTGTTGTATGCACATTTTTTTCCCCTGATATATAATAAAAAAAAATTATATTTTTATATGATATATATAAAAGAAATCTGCAATTCTGGCAAGCAAGGTACCGATAGAAAGTACAGATCATGGCGCAAAAAATTACACATCCCACAACCCCATAGACCAAAGGATAACAGCGTTATAAACATAGTCATAGATTTTTTTAAAGTTTTAATTTTTTAAAAACAGTCAAATAAAAGTAAAAACGAAAAGTACAAAAACGAAATTTGGCCTGGTCTTCAAAGGGTTAATATATTGCATGTTGTAAATCAAGAATTGCAAGCTGGTAGGACCACAATCCCAGTAGTGGTCCACAAACAGACATATAAAGGGGAGGGATCCAGCAGCATCCACACAGGCTTAATTTCTCCCAAGTTTTATTGGAGCATCCAAGAAAAATACAACGTTTCGACTCACTTGTCAAGTATATACTTGAGAAAGACTCCTAAGTGAGTCGAAGCGTTGTATTTTTCTTGGATATTCCAATAAAACTTGGGAGAAATTAAAGGGGTTATCCAGTGCTATAAAAACATGGCCACTTTCTTCCAGAGACAGCACCGCTCTTGTCTCCAGCTTGGGTGGGGTCTTGCTGCTCAGTTCCATTGAAGTTAATGGAGCTTAATTGCAAACCGCACCTGAGCTGGAGACAAGAGTGGTGTCGTCTCTGAAAGAAAGTGGCCATGTTTTTGTAGCACTATTTGGGTGGGGTTTTGAAACTCAGTTCCATTGAAGAAAATAGAGCTTAATTGCAAACCACACCTTAACTGGAGACAATAGTAGGAGGAAAAGTGGCCATGTTTTTGCAGCGCTGGATAACCCCTTTAAGCCTGTGTGGATGCTGCTGGATCCCTCCTCTCTACACACTAAAGGAGCGGACAGAGAGATAGGAGGAAAACCAGGAAAGAGCAGAGTCCAAGTATTATTGTCCATTTTTCTCTTTATAAGATTGATTAATTTGAGCGACTCACAATTCCACATTACTAGATTAATGCCAGAGGCCATTACACGGCCATGTCATGTCACGTCCCTCAGCAATAACATGTTGCGGTGTAACCAAGTTACTTACAGATGCTTATTAAAGAAAATAGACTTAGCTCTCGAATTAGAATTCTGATGAGTCTTTTTATCCCCCATTGCCTTGCTGTATTTAAAATCCTATCTCAGGTAGAAGATTGGCAGCACTATCTGCAGGTAGATGAGGCTTAAAGCAATCATAATGCCTGAAGGGTAATCCTGATTGCTATTATATTAAACTTGGCCTCAATTTGGAGTAGATAGAGACATAGTGCTGTGCGACATGATGGAAGTAATAAGGGAGGAAGCACGTTCTATGCATACATTAAGGCACAGGGTAACTCTTCTTGTATACCTTTTCTAATGTTATGAAAAGAAGTATACTAATTTTAATACGTATGGTGAGAGTTCCGGCCGGCACTAACTACAAGGTACACCCAATGTGGGAAACCCGGGACTGGAGTATATAGCACACAGACTGTATCCAAACCGTGGAGCGGCGGTGCAGAGACAAAAAAGGCAGGATAAATGAACAAGGATCAAGAAACAGAGTCTCGCACTCACCGGACTGAAGATGCAAGTGGTTTATTTCCGATACATCAGAGTAGGCTAGGCGGGGAGAGGGGAGATGGTGAAGCAGGTGTGTTCAGCAGGAGCAACAAAATGTTTCACGCCTACAGAGGCGCTTCGTCGGGCTAGGAACGACGAAGCCCGACGAAGCGCCTCTGTAGGCGTGAAACATTTTGTTGCTCCTGCTGAACACACCTGCTTCACCATCTCCCCTCTCCCCGCCTAGCCTACTCTGATGTATCGGAAATAAACCACTTGCATCTTCAGTCCGGTGAGTGCGAGACTCTGTTTCTTGATCCTTGTTCATACTAATTTTAATACCATCAGTATGTAATAATAAGGAAAGAATCAAAGGGTTGCCCAGTAAAATAAAATATTCTTTATTTCGTATTAAATGCAATCTAATCATGCTTACTAAGATGCTTTTAGTTCAGTTTTGCATGCATCTTGCCTGTCAGGTTATAGGACAGACGGACACAAGACAGATGAGGCCCTAGCACTGACACCTGCTCCGCTGACCCTGCCTGCTTACTGCAACTCAAGTGGCAGCGGATAACTGGGCGACAGTCCCTGGCCTGAACAGGTGAAACACAAAAACACAGACAAAAAACAAAACACAGTCAAAACACAATAGTCGCGGGGTAAATGGTCCAGGTCAGTAACAAACGGTCGGGGCAGTACAGAATCGAAATCATTGGTTCATATCCGAGTGCCCCCTCCAAAAAAAAAAAAAAAAAAAGAATCGAAATCAAAAGAAACTAGAAATCAGGAAACCAGGAATACAACCAGACGCCAGTCAGTAAATGAAAATACAATATACCTGGGCTGATCAGCTAGGGGCGGTGAAGCTCCGGCAACAAATGCGATACCACTGTGTCCCTAGCAATCAGCCAGGCCAATCGCCAGGGATGCAGTAGGCACGCTCTTCCCCACCGGCTGTATGCTCCGGCGTATGCTCGCAGGAGGCCGGCTGTATGCTCTGATGGTGCTGGGAGCCAAGCGTGATTGCCGGCTCCCGACAGTGCCATTTGAGAACTGCGCCCCTGATCCAGGCAGCTCCACCTCTGCATTGGTTCTGGCCGCCATACTATATACCTCCCTCCCCCTTTGTAGTGATTCCCTCATACTGTATATATCCCCCCTCTGCAGGTAGTCTCCATACTTTATACCACCCTTTCCCTTCTGTAGTTCTTTGTGGTCTCTCCCCTCAGAAATCCATGTTATTGTTGGTGGACAGTGCCATAGGGGGCGAGGCTTAACAGCTGTAGTGCCCCAATCTCCGCCCACATCAGCCACATAGGTCAGTGATTTCATCAGCGTACAGGCCCCACCTTGTTTTGGGTGTAGATCTTATTTTCAACGCAACATGGTAGCTTCTACCCATACATCACTAGTCCCATGCGGATGCAGGAGAAATGGGGGTGGGAATTTGTCCAGTGTTAAGGGTAACTCGTAAGTTAAAGGGGTTGTCCGGCGCTAAAAAATTATTCACAGAATAACACACATTACAAAGTTATACAACTTTGTAATGTATGTTATGTCTGTGATTGGCCCCCTTCCCCGTGTCCCACCACCCCCACCCGTGTACCCGGAAGTGTGGTGCGCTATACTCACCTGTCACGTGCCGACCACGGTCTCCGATCCTCAGCAGTGACGTCTTCTTCGGGCGGGTGGCGGATCTTCCCGAGTGCCGGCCGCCCTCTGCAGCGTCATCCGAAGCTCAGCCGCGATTGGCTGAGCATAACTGTGCTCAGCCAATCGCAGCTGAGCAGCTGATGACATGGGAAACATAAGGGCTGACAGCAGGGAGCAGGAAGGAATAAGCAGGACAGATGTGGGCACATACATGCAGCACTCTCTGTCAGGGGAGAGAGGGTTACAGCTATGAAGAGATTACCCCCACAGTCCTGTCCACTGATGCAGCCTGAAGTGGAGCAGGGAGCTCTTAAACCAAGTCACAATTTTAAAAAACTGTGAGCTCTTAAATCAAAATGCTCTTAAACCAAGTTACTCTTAAACCAAGGCATATACTGTATTTAATTAGTTTTTTTTTTCCAAGCTTAAAAATACATTTATCAAAATGGCCATTTGTGTGGATCATTTATTTTCACATTAACCTATATTAGCCCACTACTGGAAGCGGTGTGACCTCTAAAGTGGTCATCTCGAATAATTAGAATCACATGCACTTAATTTCACATGACCAGTCACGACAGAAAATCATTTTACCATTTACAAACATGGGGATGCCGGATTACTATTGTACGTCTGGCAAGTCGAAGCCAGTAGGAACATAGTTAAACTAAATGTGGTGGTAAAGACAATAAACAATAGCTACCAACCAATGACTAGCGGTATATATATATATATATATATATATATATATATATATATATATATACATACAGTACACAGTATATAGATATCTAGCATCAGGCTCACTGCTGCTAATGTTCTATAAGAGTGGAGCCAAGTGGTTGTATTGCTGCTTTCCTGAAGACTGTATCACACACTGTAGTGGTGGGAAATAACAAACATTAGAAGAAAACACTGGAGAAAGGAAGAATTTTTCTGGCAGAATTTCAATTTATACCATCGCTTAGTCTAGTGCACTCTACCAGCTCGGAAACAGCAAGGAAATGAAGAAAAAGCTCCTCAATCTAATGGATACAAGCCAAGTAATGATTAGAGCAAATTGGTGCGTGGGATACAGTAGATGAAGGGTAGATTCACCGATTTTTCTCCTAAACCTGCCAAATGTTCATTTCAAATCTACTGAATAGATGACCAATGACCAGTAAAAAAAACCCTCATGTTAAAGGGGTTCTCCAGAGAAAAATGGTTTTCTTTCAAATTAACTGGTGTCAGAAAGTGGCAGAGATTTGTAATTTACTTCTATTAAAAATCAACTGGTCTCAGAAAGTTATAGAGATTTGTATTTTACTTGTATTTAAAAAAAAACAAAAAACCTCCAGTCGTCCAGTACGTATGACCTTCTGTATGTCCTGCAGAAAGTACTGTATTCTTTTTAGTCTGACATAGTGTTCTCTGCTGCCACCTCTGTCCATGACAGGAACTGCCCATAGGAGTAGCAAATCCCCATAGAAAACCTTTCCTGCTGTAGATACTGGAAAAAATACACCACTTCCTGCAAGACATACAGCAGCTGATAAGTACTGGAAAATGTACAATTTTTTAAAAAATAGAAGTAAATTACAAATCTCTGGCACTTTCTAAAACCAGTTGATTTGAAATAATATAATAATAATAATAATAATAATAATAATAATAATAATAATAATAATAATAATAATTATTATTATTATTATTATTATTATTATTATTATATTTTTTTCCTGGAGTTCCCCTTTAAGATAGATTTGGAATGTTTTGTTGCAATTACGCTACATAGCCACAATTCTAGATTTTTATTGATTAGTGACTGGTTGGAAGTAAGCCCAGTATGCTCTCCCACTTCAGTACTGGTTTTGTGTAAAGTCCTTGTTAAAGGGGCATTTCAATTTAATTAAGAAACAAACTGCTGCCTGCTCCACTGTGGCCATCAAGCTCCCTCCAGCCCTTGTGCTCCAGTCTGCCTCATTTCCTCTATTTGCTTGACCTAGTGACAAGCTGTCCTGGCTCTCCTGATGACAACACATGAAGCCTCAGTGATTGGCTGCACTGAGATGGGAGAACTTGTCATCGGGGTAAGTGAGAAGAGGAAGTGCCAAATCACCCTTATAGCCCCTTAAGTCCCACTCAGCTGTAAGTATAGGGAAATACCAGGGTGGCTCCTTTTGCATCAAAGTCTAAAGCCCCTATTACATGGGGCAACTAAAGGGGCAAACAAGCTCTGTCAGCGATCGTTTGCTCCTGATTCCCCGCTCCCTGCCGCTGCTATTACACAAGGCCTCAGGGAGCTGCGGGTGGGGGGCTGCTCGGGTTATCACTGGATCTCATCCGGGCAGCCCATAGAGGATAGCAGGGTCTGCGGTCGACGCTACTATTTCACAAAGTGACGGCAGCAGATCGCTGCTATATGAGTCGTTTGTCTTTCAACATGTTGAAAGGCAAACGACTGCAACGATCAGCCGACATCGTTCGGCTGATCATTGCCTTCTAATACCATGGAGCGATTATCGGCCGTAACGGCCAATAATCATTCCGTGTAATAGGGCCTCAACTCTGTTGCGTGTATTGCGAGGGGCCCTCGTTTAATGGGGCCCATTACAGCGGCAATTCAAAGAGTTTCCCTGCTGCTGGCATTACTTTAATACATCATGACGGGTGGGGAAACAATCCCTTGCATGCATTCACTGCCCACAGGTCTGCAAAGTCTACGGACGTGTGAATGCAGCCTTAGGCTATGTTCACAAAACATAAGGTTCATGTTAATCATGGCCGTTGTTGCCGATTTGAACAATGGCCGTGATTTTTACAAACCTTACATTGTACTGCCTTCTGAGGGATTCCGGCCGGAGTGTATACACATACTGTAGTATACACTCCGGCCGGGATCCCTAGTGGCGCCGCGAGACACTGACATGTCAGTTTTCTGCGGCCGCTATTCATTGAATAGCGGCCACAGAAAACCCTGTCAGTGCACACTATGGAGCATGCGGCTCCAGTGGCACGCTCTATTGTGTGCAGTGGGGAATTCTGATGCAGGCGCGCACAGATGCGCCCGCATCAGAACTCAGCGGCGCTAAAGATCATCCGTCCGGTACTGCAGTACTGGCTTGGATGATCTTCTCTGAGACCGGCCGTTCCGTGACCCGGCCAGGCCACGGAACGGTCAGTCTCTTTCAAGGTGTGAACATAGCCTTATTCAGTGCATGTGAAGGGCTCTCTGTTCAGTCATTTCAAATGTTGTACAGGGTTTAGCAGTAAATGCTGCCTCAAAGTGAAAATGTATTTATCCTCTGAATACCATACATGCATCAGTGGCTACATACACTTAATTATAGGATATTATGTGAAGAAAGTCTCTGTATCCTCTGTGGGAACCAATGTAACATCCTCTAAGAAAGTAAGGAGTATATCTCTCCAAGCATTGCTTGGAAAAACACTATTAACCAGTGATATGGAAAAATTACACATCCGTACAGCAGAGTGCAGTTTGGCTACAATGACCTATGGGCTACGCTCTGTGAGTTTCACTGTGCGGGTAATCATCTGTAAAATATTCAGATACAGCAGAGCTACATTCATAGTGTGTGTGTATATTGTGTCTGCAGCTCTGTGGAAAACCACACTGCAATAGCCCAGCAATCCATAAATTGTGCTCAGCTAAGCTCTTCTTCCATGGAGCTACATGGAGCCGAAGAAGGAACATTCCTAATGATTATCACCATAAAGAGAAGAAAACTTACAAGACGTCACTGGAATTAAATAGCAACTGTATAAAAGATTTGTTTGCCGAGATGACGAGAATAAAACTTGTGTCAAACGTCCTTGTTCGATCACATTGTTCTCTGCAGCCTTCGATGAAGTACTTCAGCGCACATCTTTCTGCCGTCTTCCCTTCCACTTGAAATGTCAATTAAAGGGACTTGACAGATAAGTGTCAGCCCTGTGGTTCATGGTGAGCCAGTCCAGTTAGAACACAACGTAAAAGAGACTAAAAGGTGCAAAAAAGAAACACTGTAAGGCTTGAAGGAAGAAGCATCTATTTGTGTGTTGCTATAATCAGTCATACTGGAAGTGGCTTTCAATCTTATTTCTCATTACCATCCACAGGGGGTCCCTGTGTTCTTCTCCTCCCTTTTCCCCACCCAGCAGCTCATCGGACTACAAAGAAAGAGAAACAAAGAGGAGAGGGGGTGGGCAAAGCAGAGAGAGAGAGAGTGATGCAGGGAGCAGCAAACCAACCCAGCCACATCCAGTGCATCACTGAAGCCTGGATTACAGAATCGCAGCCCAACTCTCCACTGCTTTCCAGGCAGCACCAGCAATAACAAACGGAAGCAGCAAACAATCCGTGGGACCTGGCTGCTGTCCATGTCGCGCTGGCAAACACGACCCACTTGGAAATGTATTATTTTGCTTCATCCGGAATTCTGAGCACATGGATACCGAAAAGGCAAGAAGTTTCGGGGGACCAGAATAACATCTCCTAGATTTGTGAGCATTGCGTGCTGAAGAAGAAGAGCTGCCCGCCCAACCCTCGTCCTGCGCTCAAAGAGTTTATCAATGAAGCAGAGAATTGGAGCTGTTTGGCTGAAGAGCTAATGACATGACTTGATTTGGATTTTCGATGGCTTGGAGAAGAAGTCGGCGGCACACAGCGGGGGTTCTATGATGACTTTCCAGCACCTCTATAAACAATAAAATAGGGATTTATAGGAATCGAGGAGCATTCTCTACAACTGCAGTCTGCGTCTTTAGACAGGGTAACTTTGCATAGGATTAATAACAATTCAAGAAATTTCCTGGAAACAGTTGTATGGGAATTGTTTGCTTTGGTTTCTTTTGGATTCCCCTCACTCCATTGGATTTAATACTGGAAGAATATTAAGGCTGCCCGAGTTTATGCTCTCCAAGTTTGACTTGGTCTTACTTTTATAAACAGCAAGATGAAGTCGGTTTTCTACAGTCGCTTCTTTATTCTTCTTCCTTGGGTATTGATTGTGGTTATTATTATTGATATTGATACCAGGAGACCTTCGACTTCCAACAGAGTCCCCAGTACCCGCCACTATTCTCCATACTGGAAGCATAGGATTGGTCGAGCGGCTTTGATGAGACCCCAGCCAAGTGACACCAGCATGGCCTCATGGACCCCTAATCAAGAACAGTCGACTAGCACTGATAATCTGTGGGCAAAGAATAACACTATGCCCATTATATATGCCATTACCCCTACTTACAGCCGACCTGTGCAGAAGGCAGAACTCACTCGGCTAGCCAACACATTCCGTCAGGTCCCACGTTTACACTGGATTGTGGTAGAGGACTCGGTGCATCCGACAGATTTGGTCAGTCACTTTTTAGCTGGGGCAGGTGTAAGGGCCACTCACTTACATGTACCCACACCGAGGAGATATAAACGGTCTGGTTTACCCCGAGCTACGGAGCAGAGGAATGCTGGATTGGCTTGGCTTAGGCAACAATACCAACCCAAGACACATCTTCGTACCCAACACTCAGGAGTCCAGACACCTGTACAGCAGGAGCATACAGCAGGCGTTGTCTTCTTCGCGGATGACGATAACACTTACAGTCTGGAGCTATTCCAGGAGGTATTTTCCATATGTTTGTCAGTTGCCTTTTATTCATCTCATTGTAATTACCCACATGTTACACTATCATACACTCCACAAAATCTAGGTGGTCTACCATATGCTGTTTTTTTATAGTATCAATTTCTATGGTATTATTAACCTTCTATAGACATTACCTGTCTGGCAGTTTCAGCACTGACGCTGGTGGACAGCTCCCACCACTCCTATGACTGCTGATGCCTCCAGCAAACTTTCTGATGCCACAGACACCCTGCTGTTCCACTCCCCATAGACTTCCTCACATCTGTTTTTAAGGTGGTCTGAGTGGAATTGGAAAATGAGTCGGCTGGGCTTCCAAACTGTTACACGAACGATAGAAAATACGTGTGTATCTATATAGAAGTGATTCTTGGTTTGAGATGACTTAATACATACGTTCTTTGCATCCATTTTTGCAACAAAAAAACGGATGATTTGATTCGTTTTTTTTTATAATGGAAGTCAATGGAAAAACAGTTTTTGCAAAAACATAAGAAAAAAAGTAGTGTGAACCCAGCCTATCCATCAAAGTAATCAACACTACTATTTTGTTGTAATGTTGATTAGTTTGTATCTTATATGTATTGATTTTTCTTTTTAAGGGTACAGCTATTTTTTATTTTTTTTTTTGCAGGGGGGGGGGGGGTGTTGTATGGTTTTATTCATACTGTGTTAAAGGAGAAATATGTTTACTATCTGCATTCAGGCTCAAATGTTCTGGAGTAGAAGGTAAAATACTGCGGGTTACCATTGGCTAGTGCTGGGGTGAGATGTTATAACTTCAGTGCATTGTGTCAAAAGCTGTATATATATACTGTATATATATATATATATATATATATATATATATATATATATATGCTAAGTGTGCATGGGGGAAGGGGTAATGGCAGATGCATGGCATAATACACAAGTGCAATTCTCCAACAGAACTGAATTTACAATATTTTGCATGCAGGAGATTGTATATACAGTAACCAGTGTATGTGAAAACAGTCTGCAGGGGGAGTCACTGTGCCAGGTTCTGTTCATTGTGCTTCTAGTGCTGTCTCTTTGAGTATATTCTGCCAAACATTCAGTATGTGCGAATATGCCTTCATTTGTGGCACCTTACATATTTAAAGTTATCCTTTTATAACAGGGCTAGGGAACCTTCGGCCCTCCAGCTGTTGCAGAACTACAACTCCCATCATGCCTGGACAGCCAAAGCTTTAGCTTTAGTTTTCCAACAGCTGGAGAGCCAAGGTTCCCTACCCCTGGTGTATAACATGATTTTATTCCTTTTATAGTTTCCTAATGGGTTGTGTAAAAATATATATAGTGTGTGTATATATATATATATATATATATATATATAGTGTGTGGGTATATATAAATAGTGTATATATATATATATATATATATATATATACACACACACACACACGTGTGTGTGTATATATAGTGTGCATGTGTGTGTGTGTATATATAGTTTGTGTTTGTGTGTGTGCGTATATGTGTATATATATATATATATAATATTTGTGTGTGTGTGTATATATATATATATATATATATATATATATATATAGCTTAAAGAAATCATAAATATCACAAAGGCAGTATACATATAATGTACAGGCTAATATACATTTTGCAAGAAAACACTGGTGCACAAATAAAACCATTTAACCTAATTGATAACCCTTCAGGTAGGGATGAGCAAAAACCCTTTAAATTAGAATTTATAAAATCTAAAAGCCACAGCAAGTGATAAAATCATTGATGGATTCTGTAGGGAGGGAAATTATTGTTATAATATTCAGTAACAGGTGTCTTGGAGGGTCTATAGATCTATAGGTCTATGTCTGTATGTCTTTAGGCTATATGTAATGAAAGGCTCTCTAGCACACATCCTACCAGTCTATACCAGCACAATAAGAAGACACATTAGAGTTCAAGACACTTCAATATTAGTTACACTTGGAGAATAAACCCAGAAGGAAAACATTAGTGAGTTCATGGATACTTGGAGAAGTAGAATTTGATCTAATAACCACAATATGAAGCCTTAAACTTTAGTGTTTTATTACCTATATATAAATCCACTAAACACATTAAATATACCCAGTCTTAAAGGAGAAGTCTGGCGAAAATTATTATTAAAGAATTGTATTGCCCCCCAAAAGTTATACAAATCACCAATATACACTTATTACGGGAAACGCTTATAAAGTGCTTTTTCCCTGCACTTACTATTGCATCAAGACCTCACTTCCTTGATAACATGGTGATGTCACTTCCTGGATAACATGGTGATGTCACTTCCTGGATAAAATGGTGATGTCACAACCCGAGCTGTGCGATCTGTGGTTGCTGGAGAGGATGATTGCAGAGGGATGCTCAGTGTCCCTCAAGTGCCCTGTGTCCCTCAGTGTCCCTCTGCCATCATCCTCTCCAGCAGCCACAGCCCGCACAGCTCTGGGAGTCGGGTCGTGACATCACCAATTTATCCAGGAAGTGACATCACCATTTTATCCAGGAAGTGACATCACCATTTTATCCAGGAAGTGACATCACCATTTTTATCCAGGAAGTGACATCACCATGTTATCCAGGAAATTGCATCACCATGTTATCCCGGACGTGAAGCCTTGATGCAGTAATAAGTGCAGGGAAAAAGCACTTTATAAGCATTTCCCGTAATAAGTGTATATTGGTGATTTGTATAACTTTTGGGGGGCAATACAATACTTTAATAAAAAATTTTTGCCAGACTTCTCCATTAAGTCCTTTTGTAAACATTTTTAGTGAATGCATTTGTCTCTGTAATCTGGAAGACTTAAAGTGTCACTGTCATTTTAACGTTTACAATCTTAATCAACAGTACATGTGATATAAAGCAAGTTTGCGATTTATATTCATTTTCTCTTTTTTTAGTTATCATGGAAAACACTGCACTTCCTGTTCTCTGACTCTTTTTTTTCTCAATAAGTCAGAAAACAGGAAGTCCAGTGTTTCCCAGGCCATCTGAGCGCTCACAGAGAGAAGGCAGTCATGTGATTGATGGACACATTGAGACGTGACTCTGTACTGGCTGGAATTCCTGTATTTAGTCTGTTTTTTCCACCAGCACAAGTCAGAAAATCTGCCTGCCAGAGACTGGACCTGGATTTCTGGTAAGTACAGCTTTGTTTTACAGCATGATACCAACAAAAAAAAAAATACTGAATGTATATGGCAAACTTGCTTTATTTCACATCTACTGTTGATTTAGATTTTGAAAGTTATAACGACAGCGACACTTTAATATATTCTGTGTAATACACCGGCACCTTTCATGGTTTGTCATAATGTTAGCTGTGATAGTAACTTCTATTGCATATCAACAATAGAAGTAAAATGGAGCACTCACCATTCGTAAAAAACATCTTTATTGAATGAAATTCTGTGTAGCATCCATTCGTACTAACGTGCACTCGCAGGTGGGGAGTGAACGCTAGTCCAAATAAATATTTCACAGCCAGAATTTTTTTTAAAAAAGAATATTTTTACGAATGGTAAGTAGAGACTGTCTAACCGTACCCCCTGTATTTTGGTTTAAAGGTTTTTTTTTATTATTATTATTTCAAATTAACTGGTTTCAGAAAGTTATATAGATTTGTAATTTACTTTTATTTTTAAATCTCCACTCTTTCAATACTTATCAGCTGCTGTATGCTTTGCAGGAAATGTTGTTTTCTTTCCAGTCTGACACACTGCTCTCTGCTGCCACCTCTGTTGGAGACAGGAACTGTCCAGAGCAGCAGCAAATCCCCATAGTAAACCTGGACAGTTCTTGTCTCAAACAGAGGTGGCAGCAGAGAGCAATGTGTTAGACTGAAAAAACACTACTTCCTGTATGACATACAGCAGCTGATAAGAACTGGAACACTTGATATTTTTAAATAAAAGTATATTACAAATCTATACAACTTTCTGAAACCAGTTGATTTGAAAGAAATAGATTTTTGCTGGATAACCCCTTTAATGATTGACCATTATAGCAGTGTCGGTACTTTGTCTTATATAAGTTCTTTGGATGTGTATTGTCCTCCAGCCCCGCACCCATTTTTCTATGTTTCATATGTTATCACTGGTGACCATATGCTTCTCATATAGATTCATCTTACGTGCACAATGGCGCTCTAATTTGTCCGCACATTTTCATAAATCACTGTATGTTACGGCTCCCATTACAGTCCTGAATAGCCTCATCCATTAAAGCAACAAAACAAAAGGAAACTTTCTAATTCGAATGGATCATTTCAAGCTTGACATATCTGGTAATGGAAAGGATTGATCTTCCTCTTGAAACTGTTATCACTCTGTCTGGTGAAAGGGGCCTGAGATATAGTGGCCATAAATAAAGCTATGGATCTCCCTCTGTGGCTCTTAAAAACGTTTGTTCTTGACAGATTATGTTGATAAAGAATTAAAGGAGCATCCTCTGTTATGTGCCGCTTTCTTGTCAATATTACAAACCCAATAAAGTTTTTAACCCGTTACGCTCCTTTATTTCCATGTATAGAACGTAAGTTTTCTGCCACAAGCAAGGGAGATTTCCTATTGGCTGCTATATACCGTACATATTTCTTGCTTCTTTCTAGAATAGACATAAAAACAGACAAAATATAAAATATAAATTTAACAGGGTTACCGTTATGAAAGAATTACTGCTTAAAGGGGTTATCCAGCGCTGCAAAAACATGGCCACTTTTGCCCCTACTGTTGTCTCCAGTTCAGGTGTGGTTTGGAATTAAGCTCCATTTGCTTTGATGGAACTGATTTTCAAAACCCCACCCAATCTGGAAACAAGAGGAGGGGAAGTGGCCATGTTTTTGTAGCGCTGGATAACCCCTTTAAAGGGGTTATCCAGTGCTACCTAAACATGGCCACTTTTTCCCCTTTCATGTCTCCAGATTGGGTGGGATTTGGGACTCAGTTCCATTGAAGTAAATGGAGCTTAATTGCAGACCACACCTGAACTGGAGACAATAGAGGGGGAAAAGTGGCCATGTTTTTGTAGCCCTGGATAACCATTTAAAGCAATTCAGCTCTATTTACTTCAATGGAACTGAGATGCAAAACCACACCCAAACTGAGGACAGGAGAGGTGCTGTTTCTGAAAGAAGCCATGTTTTTCTTACGGTGGACAACCCCTTTACCCCTTCCCAACCAAGGACGTAACTGTACATCCTCGGTTGGGTAGGGGTGTTCAGAGTGGGGCCGCACAGCAACCCCGCTCTGAACCGCTGCAATCCCGGGTGTTATTAATTGCCTGTGACCGCAGCAATTAACGGACGCGGTCTGATAGCCACGCTCACTAATGAGCCATTTAGATGGAATTTATGGAAAAATTAAGTCTGCCATTGCAAAGTGCAATTAGTGGCGCAAAAGATTAGACTTCATGTGGGCCTGTAGGTGAAAAAATGGAAGTGCTATGGCCTTTTAAAGTTAAGGAGGAAAAAATGCACTTGTAAAAGTCCCACTATTGTATCTACTATAGTTTGCCTGTTTTAATAAAAATACATTTGTATGTGATTTGCTCATCCCTACCCAGCGCACGTCCCTAACAAATGCTTATAGCCTACCTTCCTGCCTGCAATAACCCTCAAACTTACTTTAGTAAAGACCGACGCTGTATGTAAATGAGCTCCTAAGTAGTCATCTGGCCGTTGTCTTTCTCCCAAGTGGTCACAGTCCCAGGGGCATCATCGTTGTAATCGCAACCGTCTAGGCGTGAATCAAAGTGCTGTTATCCCCAGTACTTCATTGGGAGCCAGCCTTCCCTAGCATGGCAGCTCTGAAGTCTTCGGACTGACATGCGCAGTACAGCACGGATGTACAGCATAGATACGATGCCACTCTACTGCGCATGTCTGCCCGAATCAAGACTTCGGACCTCTCTCAATTAAGTACTGGGGATAACATTGATTTAAATCACACCTAGAGGGATGTAATTACACCACTGACGCCACCTGGGACTGACTACTTGGAAGAATGACAACGTCCAGATGACTAGTTTGGGGCTCATTTACAAACAGCATGGGTCTTTACTAGAGTTAGTTTGCGGATTATTGCAGGCAGGGACGGAGGCTGTAAGAATGTATTAGGAAAGTGTGTCAGGTGATCTATCAGCACGTTTACTCAGGGTCCTATTACACGGGCCGACTACAGCTCAATCAATTCAGTAAACAAGCACTGATCTGCTAGATCGGTGCTCGTTTACTGTACCTATCGTTAGCGATGTCCATGCAGCCCTTGCCTAAACACCAGATACCTCACTTCTCCCCGCTCCCGTTCCTCTCTCCTGTGCACCGCAGCTCCACGATCACAATGGCAATAGCATCTGTCAGCTGACAGGCTGCTCAGCCAATCACAGGATCATTTCATCGGTTGATCGTTGTTTCTGTTACACGGATTCGGACAATCCGTGTAATAGGGCACATAGCTCTATATGCGTTTTTTTACTGATTGGTTCCCTTTTAAGGAAAAGTCTGGCGAAAATTTTTATTAATGGATTGTATTGCCCCCCAAAAGTTATACAAATCACCAATATACACTTATTACGAGAAATGCTTATAAAGTCTCCTGCACTTACTACTCCATTAAGGCTTCACTTCCTGGATAACATGGTGATGTCACTTCCTGGATAACATGGTGATGTCACTTCCTGGATAAAATGGTGATGTCACGACCCGACTCCCAGAGCTGCGCGGGCTGTGGCTGCTGGAGATGATGATTGCAGAGGGATGCTCAGTGTCCCTCCAGTGCCCTGTGTCCCTCAGTTTCCCCCTGCCATCATCCTCTCCAGCAGCCACAGCCTGCACAACTCTGGGAGTTGGGTCGTGACATCACCATTTTATCCAAGAAGTGACATCACCTTTTTTATCTAGGAAGTGACATCACCATGTTATCCAGGAAGTGACATCACCATGTTATCTAGGAAGTGACATCACCATGTTATCCAGGAAGTGACATCACCATGTTATCTAGGAAGTGACAGCACCATGTTATCCAGGAAGTGACATCACTAGAGAGATGAGCGAACCTGCTGAGGTTCGGATTCGTATGAACCTGAACTCTCAGGGTCTGATTCTCTGCAGCCTCCGTGAAGAGGGTGGATACAGCCGGAGGACAGGCTATGGCTGTATCCCAGTTTTCCAGGCGGTCCTTCGGCTGTATCCACCCTCTTCACGGAGCGGGCAGACAGCGGGAATCAGACACCGAGAGTTCAGGCTCATACGAACCCGAACCTCGGCAGGTTGGCTCATCTCTAGACATCACCATGTTATCCAGGAAGTGAAGCCTTGATGCAGTAGTAAGTGCAGGGAAAAAAGCACTTTATGTGCATTTCCTGTAATAAGTGTATATTAGTGATTTGTATAACTTTTGGGGGGCAATACAATTTTCACCAGACTTCTCCTTTAAGAACAGTGGAGCTGATGCCCATAGAAACCAGTAAGGGTCCAATAAGAGAAACAATCTAATTGGCTGCTATAGGCAACTGCTTCACTTTTACTTTGCACAAGGTTTGATACATCTCCCCTATATGCTGTAACAGAAGCTTCCAGAACTCTGATACTGTCCATCACCTTTAGTTTTCTGTGTAAACATAGAATGCGATCACTAGAAGACATGTCTCTAATGCTGCTTTTATCCATTAAAATGTTCCACTTAGCTGCATTTCTGTGTTCTTAAGCATGAATAGCCTGCTTTAATAATGCCTTTATACTGTTAAAATCTGGGGCAAAAGTTCAACTGCAGATTTATTTATTCCTGGCAAAGTCCTAGTTCTGGCACCGCTGTAACTATGAGAAATAGCAGTTCTCTCCGATTGTTAGAAAAGCAAACAAGTGCTTCCCTACCTATTTAGTTGTGTCTAAGTTTTTTGTTTTTTTTACACTATGGATGATATCCTGCACCTATGTTGTCCCATCCTGCTGTGCACTACAGAAAGCAATCTTGCCCATAAAATGGCTGAACATGGTGTGAGCATATAAAGTAATCGTCTTTTATTAAAGTGTCACTGTTGTTTAATTTTTTTTTTTTTTTTTTTTTGCAGAAATCAATAGTACAGGCGATTTTAAGAAACTTTGTAATTGGGTTTATTAGCTAAAAAATGCATTTTTATCATGAAAAAGCAGTTTGAAGCTCTCCCCCTTGTCTTCATGGTTCTCTATGGAGAGGGGAGGGGTGGAGGGAGATGAGGCACCAAAACAGGACAACAAAGAGTTAATTTACAGCTACATCACTGGGCTATCTCCTCTGAAGTCAGCACTGACCTCTCTGACCTGTGCATACCAGCTTTCACATAGCTCCCGCTGAGTAATCCTTTGTTCTCTGCTCCCTGCTGGCGACTAATCTCCCTCCCCCTTCCCCTCTCCATAGAACAGACAAGGCCCGACTAATATAAAAGAGTAAAGATTTCCTGATAATTAGCAGTGAATGAGAGAGAGGGGGGGGAGGGGGCTGGGGAAAGTCTTTTTGAATGCAGATAACGGCATATTTGCCTAATAAACCCAATTACAAAGTTTCCTAAAATCGCCTGTACTATTGATTTCTGCAAAAAAAAAAAAAAAAAAGAATACGACAGTGACACTTTAAATGATCACTTAGCTTCTATATAAAACCTAAAAATGTTTGTAAATCACTGTATTTAACAAAAATGCATCTTTACCCTAGAAAAACTTCCTTGCAATCTGCTATGCATTGCTGCGAGGGAAATTCCATCTGTAGTAACAAAAACAAAGAGAGGGAAGAAGGATCAAAGTTCTGTCTGAAAGGTTACATCAAAGTTTCCCTCTCATCTTAGTAGCAGCAACAACAACAGCGGTTCAGTGCTTAGTGTAACCCGTTCCTTGCTGTGCTTCGGTTTCATTTCTTCTACACAGCACCCTGTAAAGTGCATCATTACCCATTTCTCTGGTAGCGTACTGTAAACACCATCCCCAGCACAGTACAGTACCAGCCTGTTTAGTCCAGTGTATTTTCACCAGCACCATGTCATGGGATAGAAAAGAGGAGTAAGTCATGCGCTGTGATTGGCCAGGCAACTAAGGGTAAGGAAGTAACTGATTTAGTACTGATGGCAAACAGCTCAGCTCAGGTCCTACCTGAGAATGATAAAGAGCACCTTGTCAACACTTCTATTATTTCAAGAGCCAAAAAGGTCTTACCTGTTCTGCCCTCCAGTGCTGTACTTCCTCCCTCTGGTCCTCTTGGAAGATACTGTCTGAGATGAGACAGTGGAGGTGCATGCCGTGGGTGATGTTTAATTGCTACTTAATGTTACCGATGTCCCAGAGAAATTGGGCAACTATTGCATGCGGGAGTTGTTATGCCTGTACGTAATGCCTGCAAAAGCCCCCCCCCCATCTCGGTACATACTTCCATACTTCCAAGATGGCCAGTGGGAGGAAGTGCGGTGCCAAACAACAGAACAGGTAGGACCTTTTTACTCTCTGAATATCTCCTTTAAGGGTATGTTCACAGGTGCCGACTTTGCAGCAAGATCCGCTACGAGTTAATGTGCTGGCAGTTCTGAAGGACCGCTGCGAGTATGTAATGTAGCCGCCCCCTTAACCCCTTCGGCTCCCCTCGCCCCCCCCTCCCCCTGTATACATTGCCTCTCTCCTCGCTGCATGGGGTCCCGGCTTCCTGCTCTACCGCTCAGCCAATAACTGGCTGCGGCTGGGCAACACACTGATTGGCTGGGCGGGAGAGCAGGACGTCGGGACTCCGTGCAGGAGAGAGGTAATGTATATACAGAGAGCGAAGTGGGAGCCGAGCAGGAGCTGCAGGGGTTAAAGGGGCAGCTGCATTACATACTCGCAGCGGTCTGAGTATGTGTGCACAGGACCTGCCAGCACATTAACTCATAGCGGATCTCGCTGCAAAACTCACAGGGAGATTTCCGCTGCGAGTCAGTACGTGTGACCATACCCTAAAGAGGAACAAATCTAACCTGTTGATATGTTCCCATTGCACAGGAGATGCAGAGGAGGAAGGTATGTGTCTTACCTGCCTCCTCAGAGCTGTTCCGGTGCAGTAAGTAGTTTGCTTTACGGTCAGACCATTAGGAACACTGGGGCACCTGTTAGGAGCACTGCCCGCCCCCATTGCACCGACCGGCCCAACCCTGGCCAGCCTGCTGCATTTATTATCATTAGAAAGGGGCAGGCCAGTCAGGGGCCGATCATTCTCACTGGACAATGTAGCACACAACTAATTGCACCAGAACGGCACCGAGGAGAGAGGTAAGAGACATATCTTCCTTCTCGTCATCTCCTGTGCAGAAAGGAAACATCAGCAGGCCACACAAATTCCTTTAACAACACAATACAGGTTTCTAAAAGAGAAACAGAAGTCTTCAAAAACAACAGATATACTTTAAAGAAGCACTCTGGCAATTTTGTTTTATTCATTGTGCAGCTGGTTAGCCAATATACACTATGGGGGAAAATTATCAAACATGGTTTAAAGGGAAACTGTCTCAGTTGCCCCTAGCAACCAATCAGATTCCACCTTTCATTTTCCAAAGAGTCTGTGAAGAATGAAAAGTGGAATCTGATTGGTTGCTAGGGGCTACTGAGCCAGATTCACTTTACACCATGGGGGAGATTTATCAAACATGGTGTAAAGTGACACTAACTCAGTTGCCCCTAGCAACCAATCAGATTCCACTTTTCATTCCTCACAGACTCTTTGGAAAATAAAAGCTGTAATCTGATTGGTTGCTAGGGGCAACTGAGGTAGTGTCACTTTACACCATGTTAGATAAATCTCTCCCTATATATCAATAATACTTAGTGTTACCTAATTTATTTGATGCTTTCTACCTGAAAATTCCTGCAATCCTACGGAACCCATGGACGGTCTCACACAAGATCCCCACAGGGGGGGAGACAGAGACTCCAATCACAGTGGCTGATGACGATTCTGCAGCTCGGGGATATAATAACAGTTCTGCCTCCCTGACCGCATCCAGTACTTACAGTCTCTCAGCTTATTTAGAGATCTAAAGAGATGAACGTCCTCTCAGAGATAGTTATGGCTCTAACCATCCATATGATGCTGTGATACTGCAGAGATGATTTAAACAAAGCAAATGCAGCTTGCAGTCTAAAAGTCTAATCAGAAGGAGCGTGACCCAGATGCAGTAATGAATGTAAGGAAGCAGCAGAGCTGGGATGAAACAGATGACACCGCATGAGAAGTGGTGGTGACCATGCATTATACTGTAGGAAGGAAACAATTTGCTAGAGTATATTCCAAGTAGAAAGTGGCCAACCCCTTAGGGTGGTCACATCTGTATCTTTACAACTTTCTCTATAGTAATTGCTGATCTTATGACTCTTATGTTTTGATCAGCACTAAAAGGATATCAAACAAGCTTTTAGCACTAGCCACTATACTGCTTTTACATTACTGACACCCTTGCTTCTCCATATATAATCCCAGGAATATCCAGGTATTCTTTTAGCAATAACCATGTGCCAGTTCATAGAATAACACGTTCTTTTACCTTTAGTAAAATGTACTACATCAGTACAGTATATCACTATTATGGTTCAGGAAATTCACAGTAAGGTTTATAAGTAACAAAGCTATAAGTAAACCAAACAGCAGACATTGCTAAGAAGGTAGAATCAGAATCTTTTTTGCATAAGAATAATATTTATAAATTGAATTATAAATTTACACTATTTCCTGACTTGTAATCTATCATGAGATAAATTCCACTTAAGATTCCACATGAGATAATATTCCACTTAACTTTTGATTGTTTCTGTCCATGGTGACACTAACAATTCCCTCCATACTTGTTATTGTCTATTCAGTCCCCAGTACTCAGCTGCTGCTTTATGCTGAAGATACAAAAACCTGTGTGTGAGACTTTCTCTCTGTCTCCCCCTCCTCCCCCCTTCTGAGACAGCTGATGTAAACAAGTAATTTGCATAACAGCATTTAGCGATTTTAGAAACAATGCGGGGGAGGAGAGGGGTGAAACTAATGGCCATATACTACTGAGGGACACAGGTACTGTGACATATCAGCAGGTTCCCTGACTGGTTTTATCTGCAACATTGTAGCTTCTTTGTAATGCTGGGAGGGATAATCACAGTGAGTTGACCTCAGATTAACCCTCCCAGCATTACAAAGAAGCTACGATGTTGCAGGTAAAGCCAGTCAGGGGCTTGTTTATATCAGCTGTCTCAGAAGGGAGGGGGAAGGAGGGGAAAGACAGAGAAAAAGGCTCACACATAGATTTTTGTGTTTTCAGCATAAAGCAGCAGTTGAGAACTGGGGGAAGGAGACTGAATAGATAATAACAAGTATGGAATGAATTGTTAGTCTCACCATAGGCAGCAACATATCAAAAGTTATGCCACAAGACTGTGATCTTACAATATGCTGACAATAAAGAGCATGTGCACAGTGTATGTAACCCCTAGGGGGTTAGTATGGACACCTTTATTAATTTACATAAAAAAGGTTGAGAAACAAGGGTCTAAGAATTGCCTGATGCTCTAAATATGTCTATGAGATGCAGCTTCTAGACTTTTCACTGTGGACTTAGACCATCTATTCTGAATTGTAGCTTGTCTATGAGATGCAGCTTCTAGACTTTTCAGTGTGGACTTAGACCATCTATTTTGAGTTGTAGCTTGACTGTTATTGTGAGAAGGCATGACAGACCAATTGGCTGTAAGCATGTAGTGGAAGCTTCTATATTATGCATTCTTAGGGGACTTATAGAGAATGACCTCTAATGGAAAATCCCGCACTAGTATTTTGATGACACCAGTGAGCAGAACAATGAACAACTGGAAAAAAAACATGAGTGCAAAGAGTACAGAATCATATCAGTAAGACAGAAAATTATTTTAAAGGAGATTATAAAATCTGGCAGCCGTCAGAGGTAGGGGGAAATTAGGATTACAAGTACTAACTTACCTTTCCCCTTGTCAGCAGCGGGACCAGCCTCGGGACCCAGGCTGGGCTCCGGGATCACCAGAGCTGACACATCATGACCCGTCTGAAAGACTGGCTGCTCAGCCAGTCAGTGTCTGGGGTGAGACACTGCTAAAGTCACTGATTGGCTGAGCGGCCAGTCCATCAGCCAGGACAGGCCTTTCATCATAACTAGGGGAAAATGACTTCCAGCAGGGGTCCCATGGCTGGTCCCGCCACTCCCTCACCGCAGACACGGGGAGAGGTAAGTTAGGGTCCTATTAGACGAAGAACGTTCCAAAGAACGATTTGGAATTACATTGAACGATTAGTGAAATGCGGAATTACAGCGAACCAATGTGGAATTAAAGTGAATAAATGTGGAATTACAGCGAATATATGTGGAATTACAGCGAACGATTAACAATGATTTTAGAGCCAGGGTCCTTTTCCACTGGCCGATCAATAATGTAAATGAGCACCGATCTGCTAGATCGGCGCTCATTTACTGGGCCTATTCCACGGCCCGATAATCGTCTAGCGAGGGCTGCAGGGACATCAGTGCCGATGTCCTTGCAGCCCTTGTTTAAACACCATACATTACCTAAGCATGTTTCAGGTCTTCTCCTGCGCTCCTTCTTCCTACCGGTCCCGTGCGCAGCAGCAGCTGCTGAAGAAGAAGAAGCGCAGGAGAAACCCTGCAACATGTGTAGGTAATGTATGGTGCTTGTGAGATCGTCTGTTGCCCGCCGCGCATCGCTATTCCACGCAGCGATGTGCGGTGGGTGCACAATGATTTTAGGTTTTAACCTAAATAAACCATCAGCCGTTCACACGATCACAAGTGATCGTTGTCTCTATTCCAAGGAGGGATAAACGGCCGAATCGGGCCGAATCGGCCGATTATCGCTCCGTGGAATAGGCCCCTCAGATCTAAATGAACGATCAATGACACACAAACGATTTTTCGATTATTGCCTGCATACACACTGAACAATTGTCATTTAAATTCAACGATATAAAGATTTTCCGCATGATGATCGTCCCATGTAATAGGGCCCTTAATACTTGTAGTCAATCCCCCCCCCCCCCTGCCAGCTGCCAGATTTCATAATCCGCCGAACTTCTCCTTTAAATGTATGGCACAACATCAAAAGCCAATCTGGTGTACAGAAGGCGCAAGTTACTATAACATACTAGGAAGGCATTAGCCAAGACAAGTTGTAGACAGATTTGTACAGACACAAATTCAATCTTACAAAGAATCCCATTAAGACTGTGTGCTAAATGCGTAAAAGCTTCAAACTGAGTGGTGGGTGACATTGCACAACTGGAGGAAGGACGCCTTCCATAAACCCTCCTGTTTGATAAAAAAAAAATTGCTTTTTTATTCAAAGCTTGTGTGAATGAATGGGAAATATAATTAGAAGCACAGTCAGCCAGCCGCAGCTTTGTATATTATTTGGAAGACACCTGTGCGGTTTTATGAGGGGATTACAGACCCGTTTTAAGATTTACTCAAGACCACTAAACACATAAATAGAAGTGTTTTAGATCCGCACCAACAAATCAGTATCTAAGGTAATCCGATTAAATGTTTGTGACTCTTTGAAGACTATGGGGCTTAAGGAACCAAATATTGGCTGTTCTCTGATAATTTCTGCTATTTCTTGCTACTTGCTCGTGTTTCTGATGATGTAATTGGAATATAACACTTATCCCTCCTTTTGGAAGACCATTTAATTACAATTTGTATTTCAAGTCATATGTATCTGTTGTACGGTCACTGAAGCATTGGCTTTGCAAGGGACTTTGAGGAGAAAGGAAATAAACAGCAGCAGCAAAACAAGGTTAGGGCCCTATTACACAGAGCGATGAGCCCGATGTGATAGAGACAACGATCAGCCGATGATCATCGGCTGATCCATTCCTTAGATCCAGACCGAAAATCATTGAACAGTTAATACATTACCTGTCCGGTGCTCATTTACTGGGCCTATTACATGGCCCAATAATCATTTAGTAAGGGCTGCATGGACATTGTAAGTGATGTCCATGGAGCCCTTGCCCAAACAGTTAATACATCACCTGTCCGCGCTCCCGGTGTTTTCCTGCACTCTACATGTGTGCCAGCATCGTGTGCTTTAGCTTCAGAGCGGCCTGTCTGTGCTGACAGGCTTCTTAGCCAATCACTAGCTGTTGTGGTCCCGACCAGTGATTGATTGAGCGGCCTGTCAGTAGAGATGATCGAACATTGGGAAATGTTAGGTTCGATCGAACTCGAACCTTCAGCATTTGATTCCTGATGCCTTCCTGTTCCGTGGGGAAGGTGGAGAAAGCCCGAGTAACGCCTGGAAAACAAGGATACAGCCTAGGTATGCTGAAGATTCGAGTTCGATCGAACCTAACATTTTCCCGTGTTCGATCATCTCTACCTGTCAGCTCAGACAGGCCTCTCTGAAGCTAAAACGCGCAGTGTCGGGACACATGCAGAGCGCAGGAGAAGACCGGGAGCACGGACAGGTAATGTATTAACTGGTTGGGCAAGGGCTGCACGGACATCACTAACAATGTCCATGCAGCCCTTACTAAATGATTATTGGGTCATGTAATAGGCCCAGTAAACGAGCGCTGATCTAGTAGTTTACAATACTGATCGGGCCTTCATCGGCCTGTGTAATAGGACCCTAAGGGTTATACAAAGCATTGCTGTCTCTCTCTCTCCTTTAGAGCTGTTTTTCTTGTCACAAGGAGTCATGTTTTAGTACTTGAAGGGACTTACACAAATGTTAGAAATCACACGAGCTATTAAATTGAGGCAAGATGCTTGACAGTGACTGTTTCAGGTTAAAAGACTCCACAAAATTGTAAAATGCAGCTTTCTATAACTGTTACCTAAAAAAAAAAAAAAAAAAAGGGTTGAAATAAAATAAAATAAAAGTAAAAGCTGTAAAAAAAAAACAAAAAAAAAACAGTGGCGGTAGAACCTGCCTTCCACCAAAGTTATCTATAAAACAACTACTAGAATACCAGGTTTAGGCTTACATTTTGCATAGGTATTGAGAAGTCTCCCATCATAGATGGTAACTATAACCATAGAATCCCATTACCTGATAAAAGCCAGAAGAGTGTGTCCCATTTGGGATATCTGCATATAAGTTTGTTTATTAGTTGTATGGAATCTCTAAGGCTATGTTCCCACACAGTATCTTTGCTCAGTATTTTACCACCAAAACCAGGAGTGTATTGAAAGCACAGAAAGAAAATGTTCACACAATATTGAAATTTAGTGGATGGTCGCCATTTAATGGGAAATAATTGCCATTAATTTAAAACAATGGCCGTTGTTTTGAAATAACAGACGTTAACTTTTAAGCTTTCTACACGACTCTTGTTTCCTGTTCAGGTGTGGTTTGCAAATAAGGTCCATTCATGACAATGGAACTAAGGGTCCATTTACACAGAAAGATTACCTAACAGATTATCTGCCAAAGATTTGAAGCCAAAGCCAGAAACAAACTATAAACAGAGAACAGGTCATAAAGGAAAGCCTGAGATTTCTCCTCTTTTCAAATCCATTTATGGCTTTGGCTTCAAAACCTTTGGCAGATAATCTGTCAGATAATCTTTATGTCTAAATGGACCCTTAGGCTTCTGTGCTTTTCTAGCAGAGTGATACACATAAAAAGTACATCACATGCTATACCTTTTTTTCACAGCAATCTATATATACAGTAACTGATGCCACTAAGTGCCATTTGCTATAGCTATAAGCCAGTGTTATACACAGGGATAATACCTTGACATATATCTCTAATGGATACTGAGTAATGCAATGTGAAAAGTGCCTTGCCGTGCTGATAAACCTTATATTAAAGTCAGACACACCTGCCACCATGGCCGACAATAAAAGGCGTATGGAGAACACTTTACTTTCCATCGACAATGTGCTGCACTAAATGTTTATGTGTATGGGGAAGCCAGGAGACATACATCTTATAAAAAATTACTAAAAAGGTCATGCTGAAGGGGAAGATTTTACCTTTAGTACCTTTGAACCTACTGTTAAAGAAAAGTCAAGTGTTCCTGAAGTGCCTGCAAGCACAAACTAAAATCAGAGAGAACTTCTGAACCTTTTAGTAGTTAAGGCTACAAGCAAAAAAAAGTCTGCCTCTAAGAGACACTGAGTCAAATCCAGCATTCCCTAAAGCTGCTAGAAGAAAGTCACTGCTGCCAGTCCATGGTGTAAGGATAGCATCAATTCTCCACAGGTTTTTTTTTGGTCCAGGGTTGGATACATTTCTGCTCAAGGGCCCCCTGGCATTTACAAATGTCTTCTTAGGTGTTCAGGCCGATCAACTGCCACATGGGTGATCGTGTTCATAGAAACATTGAAGATTGTTTCTATGAACACTATTACCGATGTAGCAGTTGATCAGCATGAGCGCCTGGGGAGACACTTGTAAATGCCAGGGGGCCCTTGACCAGAAATGTATGTTCCTGCAATCATCCCTCTGGGTATAGTGCAACAACAGATTTGCAGAATTCTTCTGTGAGTACAAATTAACACATTTTAACACAGGAAAGCCAGTCTGTGAATGCCAACAGTTGAACCTAATTGGAGTGAGTTAATCCATAACCCATAGCAACTAAGCTATATAACTATACTATAAAGTGCCTAATAGCTCAAATCTCCAGTTAAGTTGCTATAAGCAGTTCATAAAGGGACAGTGACAAAATATTTTTTACTTCCAAGCATAAAGCTGTTCTCTTCCTTGTGTCATAAAAAGACTGTATGATTGTTGGATGTTTCCACAATGTTTCAGTAACATTATTACAGTTGTTTTACAGAAACCTAGTGTCAGAAGCCATTTGCCTGCACTTGCACCAGTTACATTGGGTTGGCAACACCTCCTTGCCATGTGACACTTCATAAAGTACTACTGCACCCAGCTAGCCCTACACTACACCACCTGCACACTCCCTACAAATAGAAGTAGGATTGCCTCCATTAGTCACAATTCTCACACTAATGTGCACATTCAGCAAAGCAATAAAGGAGAAGGAGATAAATGATTACCAGACATCCCGGCTTTGCTTATCGAAGGGGGAAGCAAAACGATTGCACAGGAAAAAGTCAGTCCTGGGGGATTGTTGTTACCTCTTGACTGAAGGTCTTTTAAGGCCTATAAATATTAGGTTATCAGTAGATTGTAGCACGACTGTTCGCGTTCACTGTCCAGTTTTAGACTTTTTTTACCATTTCTATTGACGTTGAAATGTTACGTTGCAATAGAAAGTCCCTTGTCTTGATTTTGATTTTCCTGGGCTAAAAGATGACTGTGTGTCACCACAAATTTTTCCTTTAATTTTTTTATACAACAGTGCTTTAGTTACTGGAGCGCACTGAAGATTTAGCCTAGAGCTTTACAGTGAATTCTGGATTTCACAGCCGAAATCCCATTGACATGAGTTGTGATGCTACACGATTTGGGCAGCAGAACAAAAGGATTTTTATAAAATTTTGGTAAAATTTTGGTAAAATATTAGAAGCATGGAACAATGCTGCGAATGTAAAAATACATATGTTCCATGACTCTGGTTACAGTTGTGTGCAGCTTGTGGGCTCTGGTGTATTGGGGCAACTTGTCGCGGTGGCCAGGAGTCGTAGTACCGACCCCCGAATGCGCGGGCACCAGACCTTCGTAGAACTAGTATGGGGTACAGGTGTAGGTGCAGGTGCGGCGTAAGTGATGACCAGTATACTCTTTAGACAAACTCTTAGGGTAAAAGTTAGTAAAAGAAAAAAGGCTTGTGTGCAAGGGTAGGAGTGTAGGGGCCGGATAGGGGCGCTTGTCTAAGTAGTAACAGTACTCTGCGAGGATGCATGTTGCATATACTATACTTGGTGAAAGAATCCTCATACTCACGTTTAGATATGACTTGGATATCTGACTGCCTTCTGTCTACACAATATTGGAGACCACCTTGTGAGGTAGTAGAGTGCTAGGTCTCTGTCTCTGGGTGGGGCTAACTAGTGAAGGTTAGTAGTGGAGCGTGTGTCAGTAAAGTACTTCAGCTTAGTGCTCTACTGGGGATCAGTCCCTCTTCCTTTCCTTTGGGGTGACTGTCCTGACTTGTAGATCTTCCACGTAGATACGGGTGGTCCTAATGTCCTAATTTACCCCACTTTTAGGGTTCAGCACTACATACTGGCTGTCATTAGAAGAGAACTCATCTTAACTGCAACTCTTCTTCACCCTAGCCCGAACTATTTAGGAAACCCCTATCCTATAAAGGGTCATGTGATAGGAAGTGTGGAGAATAGAGAGGATAGAAGTGTAGAGAGGAGGCACAGATAAACACAGCTTAATCTTTTATACTGCAGCTGTGCACAGGGAGAGTGAGACACCTAGTGGTTGCAGTGGAAATCGTAGCTCAAATCACTTGGTGTGACACCTGAGAGAGTTACTTTACCTGGGTGGTATAAAATTTCAGGAACCACCAGTGGTGGGACACTACATATGTAAGAAGGGCCCCTATATCACTTCTGCGGGAACAAAGGCTTTAGTTTATATGATTACAGTAGATGAACAAATCAAATACTATGTACAATATATCATAACATCAAAGCTACAGTCTTACAGGTTAATCCAATCCAATTTCTGTAGAACTCATGACCAGCCAAGTGTCTTTGATCTTATGGAAATTACAAGAATATATGTTTTGAAGATTTTTTTTGAGGCATAAAATGGCTTTCACCTTCTTTCCAAGCCAGAATCTTACGTCTCCCGAGGAATTTAGTAAGGAGCGATAATCCAAGTGAGATGAATAGTTATATTGTCCCTTCAGGCACAAAAAAAAAGTTATTCTCAGGGGTAAAGGCTTGAAAGGCAATGTGATTGATCTCCAGTAGTTTCAGTTGGAAATCAAAATAATATCATAATGAGATAATTTTGTTAATGGAGCAGATAAAAATGTGGGGGGGGGGGGGGTTCCAATAAAATCTGCTTTCTTAAGATTTTTTTTTTTTATTATTTTTTTTTAGACACAACCTTGATAGGAGTCTGTTTTAGATTCAGCCTGCTCGCCGTCTTATCACAACTCAATTGATCCCTAATAGAACGGAGACCTGAGGAGCTGAGCTGATGAAGAAAGACAGAAATAAGAAATTGGATTTAGGTGTTAAAACCTAGTTATCCAGAACAAGAAAGGTTCTGCCTTTCAGCTGTTCAATCAATCTCTTTACATGTATACATCTGACCTTGGAGGAAAGGCTTCCCAAATCTCTGACCTCCGCCGTCTGTTTGTGTCACTTGCTATTAATATAACTAAATCTGCGTATATTTATCATATGGCGATTTACATAGAAGGAATGTATAGAACACTCCGCTGTTTTTTTAATCAATATTTTAACAAATGGGTCACGTTTGATCTCGACGAGAAATTAGGTTTCGGAGAACACTCTTGAAATGTTAATTGAGGGGCATTGTAGGTTCTTTATTAAAATGAAATTTGTCCAAGAGGTGGAAGATTTTTTTTTTATTTTTAATGAAACTTTTTTTTTTTTTTGCTGTGCGCATTGAATTTTTACCGCTGTCAAAGCTGAACATTAATGGGCTTACAAAGGTCGGAGAAATACTGCAAATGATAGCCTGTAAGCCATGACACCTTTTCTAAGTGGACTCACAGGTCAAATAAAGCCCTGAAGCAGCAGATGTTAAACTGATGTATGTGCCGCGCTATAGAGGGCTTATGAGCTATTAGAGAACTGCCGACACTACATGGTTTGCATGCTTGTTGCTGCACTAGATATACTATCCGTCCACATTTATTTGTTCTGAGAGCGATGTTTCTCCTCTGTGTTTCCTATTGGCCAAACAAAATTATTAGACACAGATTTTTTATTTTTTATTTTTTTTGCATAATTTTAATATCCTGCTACATAGACGACTAGCCTCAAAGTTGTTGGGCCCCAGTTTTAAATGCTACCTGTAAACCTCCATTACACTTCTGCCTCCCTATTAATCTATATATTCTTTTTATATAGAATAAATGAATGAATGAATGAATGAATGAATGAATGAATGAATGAATGAATCATTAAAGGGGTACTCTGGCAAAAATCTTTTTCTTTTAAATCAACTGGTGTCAGAAAGTTATATAGATTTGTAATTTACTTCTATTTAAAAATCTCCAGTCTTCCCATATTTATTAGCTGCTGTTTGTCCTGCAGGAAGTGGTGTTTTCTTTCCAGTCTGACACAGTGCTCTCTGCTGCCACCTCTGTCCATGTCAGGAACTGTCCAGAGTAGTAGCAAATCCTCATAGAAAACTTGTACAGCTCTGGACAGTTCCTGACAGGGACAGAGGTGGCAGCAGAGAGCAGTTTGTCAAACTGGAAAGAATAGGCCACTTCCTGCAGGGTATACAGCACCTGATAAGTACTGCAAGACTTGAGATTGTTTAATAAAAGTAAATTACAGATCTCTGGCACTTTCTGGCACCAGTTGATTTTGTTTTTGCTGAAATTTCCCTTTAAATCATATTTTGTAATCTTTATCATCATCATTATGACATAACGTCCGCTATTTGGACTCAAACAGCCAAAAAAAGATGTTGCTAGACCATAGCCTAAAACTGTATAGCGGAAGTCCAACAGCATTCAGAGATAATTTTCCAAAAATTTATTGGACACCAAGTCTACATACATACAACCTTTCGAGGCCTGCTGGGATCTTTGTCGAGTATATATACTTCACAAAAACCCCAGCAGGGGTCGAGGGTTGCATATATGTAAACTTGGTGTCTAATAAATTTTTGGAAAACTATCTCTGAATGCTGTTGGACTTCCGCTATACCAGTTACGCATACCCACTGCAAATCTTTTTTTTTCTTACAATTAGAGTGATGTCGCCATAAATCTACCTCCATTTCAGTTATTAAAAATGTTCTCATCTATGTGTCTTTCTATATTGCTGCTATCTAATTTATCATCTATCAAAGCAAAAAGTTGTTCTGCTTGAAAAAGACCTAGATTCTCTGAGACATCTAGTAGACGACTATCTATCAATGTCTTACCACAAAAACGCTTTTGATGTAACATGTATTCACAGTGCTTATTTATGGCTGATATTTCTGATATTTGTGAGTGATATAATATTTTGTAAGGCTGGGTTCACACTACGTTTTTATGCGGGGGGGGGGGTTATTCATTTTTACAAAAAAAACGGACTATATTTTTCGTTATATTATTGTTTGGCTAAAATAGCAAATGTAATAAGATAAGGTAGTGATGCCCCATTGACCCCTCCGCCTTCCTTTACAATCAATGGAGCCATGACATAAAAGAGAGGGGGGGCAGGCTGGTGCGCCTCCAGTGCTTCAGACCGGGCCGGTGCTCGGTAATAGACCGGTGCCATGCGCGGGAACCGGCCGCGGCTCAAAAAAAGGACTGCGGCATCAACATCCCCGTGCCGGCACCGGTCTATTCATGGTAAAAACAGAAAAGTGATGTACCGCTGGTACATGGTTCTATAGAAGGCACCAACCAATCCCTCAACTAGACCTCCTCACTGAAACAAATTCAGCCATTGCCTCGCAGCTAAATCTTTCATGTACTGTAGTCAGGATGAGATGAGCTAACACGCCAGCAATCCACCATAAACATCAATTGGCGCAGTCATGAGACAATAGCCTCAAACAACTCCCAATGTTTACGGAGAACTCTTTCCACTGCATGCTCATAACATAGTAGATAACACCCATCACAGAACTATGGGGGTGATTTATCAAACATGGTGTAAAGTGAAAGTGTCTCAGTTGCCCCTAGCAACCAATCAGATTCCACCTTTCATTTTCCAAAGAGTCTGTGAGGAATGAAAGGTGGAATCTGATTGGTTGCTAGGAGCAACTGAGACAGTTTCACTTTACACCATGTTTGATAAATCTCCCCCTATATGGGCAAAAATAGTTGTATTTGGCGCAGTATAAAATTCTAGAAATACAACATGTACGCTTGTATACAAATGTCTAGAGACAGTTGAACGTTGAAAATCAGAGAAATCGACACATTTCCCGATTACTTCCATTGTGATGTAAAATCCTATTGAAGTGAGCAACAGGAATCAATGTAAATTACTTTCAGAGTGTCCTGCGCTCATTAATACAAAGTGAAACATATAACAATGAAGCAGGGCAACGCTCACATCTAAACCTCTGCTAACAAAGCAACTGGCATGAATACCAATCATTCCCTATTTCATCCGTATCCATCGTCTTTAAAAACAAAATGACAGAATGTTTTACCAGTTGTTCAAGCCCATTTCAGAATTAAAGGGGTAGTTCACAAAAAAAACAAAAAAAAAACAACAACATTCTTTCAATTCAACTGGTGCCAGAAAGTGCCAGAGATTTGTAATTTACTTATATTAGAGTGCATTCACACGTACAGGATCCGCAGCAGATTTAATGTTGCAGATTTGATGCTGTGTTCAGTTATTTAGATCAAATCTGCTGCGGATCCGCTGCTATACGGTGCGTGTGAAGCTACCCTCAAAGAAGTACTCTGGCAAAAATATTTTTCTTTCAAATCAACTGGTTTGAGAAAGTTATATAGATTTTACTTTTATTAAAAAATCTCCAGTCTTCCCATACTTATCCACTGCTGTATGTCCTGCAGGAATTTTTTTCTTCCTAGTCTGACACAGTGCTCTTCGCTGCCACAGGAACTGTCCAGAGCAGTAGCACATCCCCATAGAAAACCTCTCTTGCTCTGGACAGTTCCTGACATGGACAGAGATGGCAGCAGAGAGCACTGTGTCATACAAAAAAGAAAAAAAACACTTCCTGCGGGAACGGGAGATGAGCAAACCGGGTTCAGGTTCGAATCCATCCGAACCTGATCGTTCGGCATTTAATTAGCTGGGGCTGCTGAACTGCTCTAAGGTTGTCTGGAAAACATGGATACAGCCAATGACTATATCCATGATTTCCCCATATCCTTAGGGCTTTATCCAACTTCAGCAGCCACCGCTAATCAAATGACGAAAGTTCGGGTTCGGATCGACTCAAGCATGCTCGAGGTTCGCTCATCTCTACTTGAGATTTTTAAATAGAGGAAAATTACAAATCTACATAACTTTCTGACACCAGTTGATCCGAAAGAAAAAGATTTTCGCTGGACAACCCCTTTAACCTCTTAAGGACATAGGACGTACCGGTACGTCCTATGTCCTCACTTGCACTTCAAAGCGGGGCCGCGCGGCGGCCCCGCTTTGAAGTGCCGCGATCCCGGGTGCCGCGTGTAGCCCGGGACCGCCGCTATTAGCGGGCACGGTCTGATCGCCGTGCCCGCTAATTAGCTAATCGGAGGCAGCTGTCAAAGTTGACAGCTGCCTCCGATTACCGGAGGCAACGTTTCCCTGGTGTCTAGTGGGGGAGATCGCTCCTCCGGGACCTTGTCCCGGAGGAGCGATCTCCGTTACTGATGCCGGCCGGGGACGCGTCCAAGATGGCGCCGTCCTCGGCTCGGCACTCGTTTACTTCCGGCTGCAGCAGCCGAAAGCAAACGAGTGCCGATCTCATGGATCTCTGCAGCATATCTATGCTGCAGAGATCTCAATGAGAGATCTAAGTGTATATACTAGAAGTCCCCCAGGGGGGCTTCTAGTATATGTGTAAAAAAAAAAAAAAAAGTGTTGTTAATAGTAAAAAGCCCCCTCCCCTAATAAAAGTCTGAATCACCCCCCTTTTCCCAGGTTTTAAATAAAAGTAAACAAATAAATAAATAAATAAACATGTTTGCTATCGCCGCGTGCGTAATCGCCCGAACTATTAATTAATCACATTCCTGATCTCGTACGGTAAACGGCGTCAGCGCAAAAAAATCCCAAAGTGCAAAATTGCGCATTTTTGGTCGCATCAAATCCAGAAAAAATGTAATAAAAAGCGATCAAAAAGACGTATATGGGCAATCAAGGTACCAATAGAAAGATCAAATCATGGCGCAAAAAATGACACCTCGCACAGCCCCATAGACCAAAGGATAAAAGCGCTATAAGCCTGGGAATGGAGCGATTTTAAGGAACGTATATTGGTTAACAACGGTTTGAATTTTTTACAGGCCATCAGATACAATATAAGTTATACATGTTATATATCGTTTTAATCGTAACGACTTGAGGAACATGCATAACAAGTCAGTTTTACCCCAGGGTGAATGGCGTTAAAACACATTTCCCCCAAATAAAAGAAATGCGTTTTTTTTTTCAATTTCACCACACTTCGAATTTTTTTCTGGTTTCGCAGTGTACTTTATGCAAAAATTCAGCCTGTAATTGCAAAGTACAATTAGTGACGCAAAAAATAAGGGGTCATGGGGGTTTCTAGGTGGAAAAATGCAAGTGCTATGACCTTTTAAACACAAGGAGGAAAAACCGAAAACGTAAAAACGAAAATGGGCCATGTCCTTAAAGGGTTAAAAAAAAATCTAAAGTCTTCCAGTACTTATCCTGCAGGAAGTGGTGTATTCTTTCCAGTATAGAGAGCAGGAGAGGTTTTCTATGGGATTTTGCTGCTTTTCTGAACAGTTCCTGACATGGACAGAGGTGGCAGCAGAGAGCACTGTGTCAGACTGAAAAGAATACACCACTTCCTGCACGACATACAGCAGCTGATAAGTACTGGAAGACTGTAGATTTTTAAATAGAAGTAAATGACATACCTATATAACTTTCTGACACCAGTTGATTTGAAAGAAAACATTTTTTTTTCACTAACTACCCCTTTACTGTTTTGTGCTCGTTTCACAGAATAAATAATCTAGAAACCCCACTTGGTATGTTTGATTCCAATTTGCATGGCCTAGGCTTATACTGTGTATTGCTATATCCCTCTTAACCACAGTATGTAAGCTTATTGCACATACTATACATCATACCTGGAGGTGCTGTTTCTAAATAGACTGTCACAGGCTGAACAGCAACAATTCTGCAGCCATTATAATCTAGATGAATATAGTTACTGTAGACGTGCGGAGGAATTATTCATGACTTGGGTTTGTAAAGCAGCACTGACACAGTGAGTTTATTTGTGAGAAAACGGAATTATTTCAACCAGTTGTACAATCAAGTGCACACGAGATTCGCACACTTCCCGTTCCAGTACCAGCGAGTCAATTAATGAAGACGGACACGGCCATCGAGATTCCGAGTCTCATCGTAAGCCACTTAATCCACGGATTCCTCTCTCATTACTGCACTCCTTATCTACTGCAAAGTATGGCCCCATCATCTCTCTGTGACAGGTGATAGAGATATAGAAAGTGGCAGCCAGAAGATTGTCTGCATGTCATTCTGTTGGGTAAGATTATGCTGGAGTAACAGAGAGAGCTGGACAGTGAGCTGAATACATGGCAGGCCACAGAGGCTTCAGGAAATACTACTAAGATGGTGGCTTTCCACCCATGTCCTGAATCGCTATATGATTACTATTGTAGATTTATAATATGAACAGACCACAAGTACATTTTGTAAGTTCACAACTTTCAAAATCGAAATCAACAGTAGATGTGATATAAAGCAAGTTTGCAATATACGGTCATTATTTTTTTTGTTTTGTTATCATGCTGTAAAACAAAGCCGTACTTACCAGAAATCCAGGTCCAGTATTCAGAAGGCAGCTGTATAACAGCTATACTTACCAAAAATCCAGGTCCAGTCTCCTGAAGGCAGCTGTATAACAGCTATACTTACCAGAAATTCAGGTCCAGTCTCCTGAAGGCAGCTGTATAACAGCTATACTTACCAGAAATCCAGGTCCAGTATTCAGAAGGCAGATTTTCTGACTTTTTGAAAAAAAAAAAAACAGACTAAACACAGGGATTCCGGCCAGTACAGAGAGTCCCGGCTCAATGTTTCCATCAGTCACATGACTACCTTCTCTCTGTGAGCGCTCAGATGGTGGTATTTTATGTATATAATTAATCCCTAGGAGAGTGCTTAGGCTAGGTTCACACTGCGTTTTCAGCATCCGTTTAACGGATCCGTTTTTTTTAACGTCCAGAAAAATAGGGTCAGCAACGTTTTTTGGTCCGTTTTGGTCCGCCAAAAAAAACGGATCCGTTTTTTTTATAATGGAAGTCAATGGAAAAACGGATGCACACAAATGAATCCGTTTTTTGCAATCCGTTTTTCATGCGTTTTTTCAAAAAACGGATGCGTTAAACGGATGCTGAAAACGCAGTGTGAACCTAGCCTTAGGGTTCAGTGCTGCTGTTTATTTTCTTTCTGCTTACCTAGCGCCTTGCAAAGCCAGTGCATCAGTAATCCCCTTCCCTCCCACATTGTATCTATATTAACGCTCTGTGTAACTCATCAGCCCCGCCAGTGCCAGCATGTTGTGTGCACGTTTACCAGCACTATGCCATAGCATAGAAGGGAGGAGACATCCTCAAACAAAATATCAGACAAAATACAGTTTGTTATAGCTTCATATATCGCACAGACTTGCAAACTCACTACTACCTCCCATCTGGGGATGTCCGTTGTTGTGGAGTAATAGTACCACAGGATGCAGCATCAGCCAGTCACATGATAGAATAATGACATCAGTCGCTATAGCATTTGTGTACATCCATTTTGATCCGTTTATTTCCATTGACTTCCATTATTTAAAAAAATGTAAAAATAAAATGGATCCATTTTTCTTTAACAAACACAAAAATGAGGTCGAGTGCGTTTTTGTGTAGGTTAAAAACTGACAGGGCCGTATTTACCACTAGGCACGCGGTCCCGTGTCTACGGCAGCACCTTGCAGGGGGCAGCACCAGGGAGCAGGGGGAAGGAAACAACTTTTTTTTTATTTTAATTTTTGTAGTCTCCCACCGCCGCACAGTCGTGATTGCAGAGTAGAGTGAGGGAGACTGGTATGATGGTATTATCATCTGGTCACAGTATGGTAGTTTTATCCAGTCACAGTATGGCAGTATTGGTCAGGTCTGGTATGGCGGTGTTATCCAGTCACAGTATGGCAGTATTGGTCAGGTCTGGTATGGCAGTGTTATCCAGTCACAGTATGGCAGTATTGGTCAGGCCTGGTATGGCGGTGTTATCCAGTCACAGTATGGCAGTATTGGTCAGGTCTGGTATGGCGGTGTTATCCAGTCACAGTATGGCAGTATTGGTCAGGTCTGGTATGGCGGTGTTATCCAGTCACAGTATGGCAGTATTGGTGAGGTCTGGTATGGCGGTGTTAAATGGGACGCCTGGAGCTATTACCTACCAATCCTGTGGTGGGGCGTCTTCAAGTTTAGTGCCTAGGGCAGCAGTAGCTGTTAATACAGCCCTGAAAACAGATCCATTTTGATCCATTCTTTTTATAATGGAAGTCAATGGAAAAACAGATCAAAAAAGATGCACACAATTGCATCTGTTTTTCATCCGTTTTTTGGAAAAACGAATTGCAAAATTCTAGTGTGAACCCAGCCTAAATGTATTAGAATACTAGAATTCCCAGGGGGCAATGTTCTAGAATACACTGACGTTGAGACACGTGATGGTGTCTCTGCGATGTTTTTAAAAAAAACGGATGCATTTGTGTGCATCCGTTTTTCCATTGACTCCCATTGTAAAAAAAAAAGGATCAAAACTGATCCTTTTTTTCTTTTGACCGACACAAAAAAGTAGCTGACACTACTTTTGTGTCCGTAAAAAAAATGGATCCGTTTTGATCCGTTTTTTTTACAAAGGAAGTCAATGAAAAAAACGGATCAAAACGGATGCACACAAATGCATCCGTTTTTTTTAATCCGTTTTTCATCCGTTTTTTTGCAATGAAAAAAACGGATTGCAAAAACGCAGTGTGAACCCAGGCTAACTAAATGATACAACATTCACACTATAGTAAACAAATTATATCGTAGTAAAATTGTATAAATTTACATATATTAAAGGGGAACTATCAGCTAGTTAGACAAATTACCTGCTGCTATGTCCCTATTGCAGAGAAGATGCCCAAGAGAAAGGTGTGTCTCTTACCTTCCTCCTCGGTGCCGTTCCGGTGCAGTTAGTCTTTTGCTTCATGGTCCAGTGAGACTGTTAGGAGCAGTGCCCGCCCTCATAGCACCGATCCAGCCTGCTCTATATTATCATTAGAAAGGGGCTGGCCGGAGGAGGATCAGTGCTATGGAGATGGGCAGTGCTCCTAACAGTTGCCTTAGTGCTCCTAACGGTCTTACCGGACCATGTAGCAAACAACTAAATAGGAAGGTAAGAGATATATCTTCCTCCTCTGCGTCTCCTGTGCAGTAGGGACATAGCAGCAGGTTAAATTCGCCTAACCTGCTGATCTTCCCCTTTAAATACTGGGCAACATGTATCAATTCTATTTGTGGCAGAACAATTTGAAAAGATCTTGCATAAACTCCTAAAATCCTTTGTACTAAAGGACCATAAACATACAGTCTACCCATAAAAAAGTCTTATTAGTAACATTAAATGACATAGTAATTGTTGTAGCCGGTGTTGTACAAGGCTGAGTAGATAGCCCATTATGTTATAGGTAGCCGATCATTATATTGACTTATCAAGCAGATAACCTGGAGAACTCAGCAAATGACTCAGTCATATTAAATGAACTATCGTGAAATTGCTTTGTGCTTATTACTCGATGCAGATGTAAAAAGATGATCACTTAATTGTCTCAAATCTGAAATTAATTAATAAGTACAAACAGCGAGACGGCGGAGGACTCGGCAGCTAAGCCGGCAAAGACTTAAGTTGCATATAATTAAGTGAGGGCAAATCAATATAAAGATCACTTCCTGATGTTTGGCGGAGCACACGGACAAATTATTCCCACTCAGATGGAGGAATTCTAAATGCTCTCCCTATAACCCAACACTTTTCAATAGCAGCTGCCAATAAGCTAATTACATGTGTTTTGTTACTTGTATAATTCCCGGGTTAGGAGACAGATAACCACATGGGGGATCATGTACTATAACTGGGATATTAAAGGAATTACACTCAGGGGTGATGAAGCTTAAGACAAAAAAAAAAGAAGTGTTTGGTCAGCAACAGTTTCATGCAGTTTGTCATTTTCACCAGAAAGTCAATATTTTCGCGACTTGATTTAGGCCAGTGCTCCTCATCTATCAATGTGGCAGGACAGGACTATGTGAGCATGGGAAGGGCAGGGACTCAGTGGGGAGGGATAAAATTAACTTATAGGCAGAGTGGATTTTACCTAGAAAATCATCGGTATTGGGGCGATGGAACTATAGTTAACCCCTTAAGGATGGAGCCAATTTCCATTTTTGCGCTTTCGTTTTTTTCCTCCTTAAAAGGCCATATCACTTGCATTTTTTTAACCTAGAGACCCACATGAGCCCTTTTTTTTTGCGCCACTAATTGTACTTTGCAATGATAGGCTGAATTTTTGCATAAAGTACACTGCGAAACCAGAAAAAAAATTAAATGTGTGGTGAAATTGAAAAAAAAAAAGCGAATTTTTTTTTTATTTGGGGAGGTTTCATGTTTACGCCGTTCACCCTAGGGTAAAGCTGACTTGTTATACATGTTCAAGTTAGTATGATTACAATGATATGTAACTTTTTTAACTTTTATTTTATTTGATGGCTTTTAAAAAATTAAAACCTTTTTAAGAAAATAAATGTTCTTTAAAATTGCTCTATTCCCATGCTTTTAGCGCTTTTATCCTTTGGTCTATGGGGCTGTGTGATGTCATTGTTTGTGCCATGATCTTTACTTTCTATCAGTACCTTGTTTGCTTATATGTGACTTTTTGATCGCTTTTTATTACAATTTTTCTCTTTTTATTACAATTTTTCTGGACTTGATGTGACCAAAAATGCACAATTTTCCACTGGATTTTTTTTGCGCTTACGCCATTAGCATGAGAGATCAGGACTGAAATAAATTAATAGTCCTGGCTATTACGCACGTGGCAATACCAAATATGCTTATTTATTTATTTTTATAAAATGGAGAAAGGGGGGGGGATTCAGACTTTTATTAGGGGAGGGGATTATTTATAATATTTATTTTTTTTACACACATACTAGAAGACCCCCTGAGGTTAGGGTTATTCTCCCTAGGGTTTGGGTTATTCTCCCTGGGGTTAGGGTTATTCCTCCTGGGGGAATTCTAGTATCACTACACTGATCTCTCATTGAGATCTATGCAATATAGATATTCTGCATAGATCAATGAGATACGCATTCTATTGCTCTCGGCTGCTGCAGCTGGACCAGATGCGAGGATCGCTCCTCCGTGATCACATCGCGGGGGGCCATCCCCCCCCCCCCACTAGACACCAGGGACCGGGAAAAGAAGCCTTTTAAATGCAGCTGTAAACTTTGACAGCTGCATTTAAAAGGCTAATTAGTGGACATGGCGATCGGACCGTGCCCGCTAATTGCCGCAGTCCCGGGCTGCAGATAGCACCGAGGATCGTGGTGGTACACAGCCGACTGGCCGCCTCCAGGAGGCGAATCGCCTTCTATAGAGGGTGAGGGGGGAAGTGCTGACATCACAGTGGGGTTTGCAGCTGATTGGATGGGCATATGGGGTTATGGATAATCTCTTGCTCCCACAAAAAGACAGTTCTGCAAGCTAAGATGTGCGGCTGCCATTGTAGTCGCCATGTTTAGTGAATTTGCAAAGCAAATCTGGCGAATTTAGTGCCCGATTCTCTGCGAATCAGAATTGTTCAGATTCGCTACGCTCATTTCTACTTGCAATGTAAAATAGCCTATACCCTGAGTAAGTCAAAACTCCACGTGTATTGCTGACACTCCTTAGCATCATCAGTGGACAAGTAAAGGCCATACTAACCACCCACCATCAACATAATCATTTCTATTCTTGCCCTTCAAATATTTATTTCCGATCCTTCATCCATGAAGCTGGAGTCATGCACTGCAGCAAAGTAGCCGTAAAACACTTTGATAGGAAAATTAAGGGAGTGATGAATTATTAATTGGTGAAGTAAATTAGGGGATGAATAAATTATTTAATGGAGAAGGTAAATTATGTATTAATAATATTCCAGTGTAAGGGTGTTAGGGGTAAGTGAAACCAATCAAACCGTCTGGTGCAAAGAAGATGAACTGCAAGTTAACAATGTTTCCATATATTTAGAGGATATATTATGTAGTCAAGTTAACAATGTTTCCATATATTTAGAGGATATATTATGTAGTCAAGTTAACAATGTTTCCATATATTTAGAGGATATATTATGTAGTCAACCAAGGACCAAGCAGTAGAGCCCTAATAAGACATCCTAATACACAGAAAAAAAATAAAAAAAAATAAAATCTATAAAAAATGTATAATTTTTATTATATATTTATGATTTCTTTTTTTTTTTTGCTTGCTTGTTTTTTTGTTTTATATGCCAGGAGTGAGGGTTACAGAATTTATTTATTTATTTTTTTTTTTTAAAGCGCCGGAGTTGTCCTTTAATAATAACCAGCCTTCTATTATCATGAGGCTACAGTGTTATTCTAAGCTGTCAGGTTTCATCTAATTTTTTTGCAGACTAATTAGCATTTATATCATTTTCATATCTAAAATAAGCTAATTACTTTGACGAAATGGAAACAGCAATCTACCTTTTAGTTAAGCCTAGTTATTCATTGAGGAGCATCTATATTCTTGCTCTCCTCAAAGACTTGTTCGAAGCATTGAATGACTCTACAGCACTTCTACAACACTTCAAACTGATCAAACTGGTTTTCATAACGATCAGCGTTTAAACTGCGAGAGAATTGTTAGAAAAAAACGACTTTGCGATCGCTTTAAGATCGCTTAAGCCCATCTCACACATAGGGTGAATCTGTGAAAGACTGTATGCGAATTATCAGCAAACAACCAACGGCAATTTAAGAACATGTTTAAAGATCACAATGAATGATTTCCCGATCATCGCTTGATCGTTTGCTGTTTTTTCACGAGCCAATTATCATTCAATTGCGTTCTTTATCGCACAAATTCGAACAATAATCGCTTTGTGTAAAACAAACCATTACGTGTAAGACTTTTCCATGTGTTGTCACTAGTTTTCGTAAACTATTCTTATTTCAAATATAGATTCGTTCGCTTTCAGATCTGTAAGAGGAAAAAGACAACTACTTAAAGGGGGAGAGGGAAAAAAAAGTTCAGCACACAAAAACGCCTCAACCACAATAAAAGATCATTTACACATAAAGCCAAATATGCTAAAAAAAATGCCAGAAGAAAACGCAAATGAATGAACAGAAAAAAAACACCATCTGCTGCATTGGCATTTTTACTAGCGTTTTCTCTTTTTTTTTTTTTTTTCGCCTGAAAAACACCAGACAAAAAGTGCGTGAGGACACCCTCATGGGGTTGTTTTTGTCTTCCTCTGAAAATCCTTGAACTTCTACCTATGTCTATTACCAAGTATGTTACTATAAAACTTTCTTTATTGCCTCTTTAAAGTTGGTTGACACCAACAGGAGTGGGTGCAGTGTACTGGTAGAGAAATTGAGAAAGAAATTGCAATCTGTTGCACTGATCTCTATATGACAATTGCTTCAGAAAGTCTGATTGTGTAGGTATAATGGGGGAGATTTATTAAACTGGTGTAAAGTAGATTAGGCCCAGTTGCCCCTAGCAACCAATCAGATTCCACCTTTCATTTCTCACAGACTTTGTGGAAATTGAAAGGTGGAATCTGATTGGTTGCTAGGGGCAACTGAGCCAGCTCTTCTTTACACCAGTTTAATAAATCTCCCCCAATAGATTTACTATAGTTATTATAAAATCTCTTTTTCTATTCTGCATAATCTTACATGATTTAAAGGGGAACTATCAGCAGGTTAGACGACTCTAACTTGCTGATAGCCCCCTATTGCCCCCAGGAAGCTGAGGAGGACAGTATGTCTCTTACCTTCCTTCTCAGCGCCGTTCCTGTGCTGTTAGCAGTGTAAACCTCGGTCTAGAGCACCGTTAAGAGCACTGCCCATCGTGTTAGCCGACCTGCCTGCTCCATTGATTTTTGGATGATCGAACAGCAGAGTTCTATCGAACTCGAACCTTGCTGAACCTTCTGCATTTGATTCCCGATGCCTTCCCAGAATTCCTGGATTCAGCCTATTACCTAGGCTGTATCCCGGAATTCCAGGGGGTGCCCGGGCCATCTCCACCTTCCCCACGGAAGGCATCGGGAATCAAATGTGGAAGGTTCAACAAGGTTCAAGTTCGATAGAACCTAAGATTTTCTGCTGTTCGATCATCTCTATTGATTAAAATTAGAAAGAGCGGCCTGACTTGTTTGATGGGGATGGGGCAGTGCTCCTTATGGTGCTCCGGGACAAGGATTATACTGCTAAAAGCACGGGAACGGCGCCGAGGAGATGCCTTGTGCCCAATGGGGGCTATCAGCAGGTTAACCTTCTGATTGTTTCCCCTTTAAGATTAAAATAGGACGTAATAGACTGTAATATATTCCCAACACATTCTCTTAATAAACATAACACACATTGGTTTTATCCACTTGTATAGGTGACTTTGCTTCTGGCACCTTAACTGCTCTAGTTGTAATAAAGTGCTTTAATAAACATTTAAGTGTTTGTACCGAGAAGATATAAGCGACTTCCTCTTGTACAAAGGAGACTGTTTTCCCTACAGAATCACTCATTGAGTTACACGTCTAGAAGTCACGCACGCAGCCTCTGTGCTCATTATAGACTCCATGAACTATACGGTATATCCAGCCAGCATTGGACCGGTGACAACCGCTCCATGAGCTGAACCATCTCATACCATACATGTATTTCCCTTATAATAAAGAATACTATACAGTCACTTTGTAGCTGATAAGATATGTAAATTACCCCATAATTATTTCCATAAATAAATCATTGACATTCAAGGGTTATTAACGACTTTCTACAATTATAAAGTCAGAGAGGCGAGATGGATGAATACTGAAAAAGAAGAGGGAACGTTCACAATAGGAAAGTGGTGCTTGTAGGAACCGAGCGGACCACTGGAGTCAGAACAAAATTACACTTCGGTTAGATTCTATGGTGGTAAAACTGTAGTGCCCCAATGGGGTACTTACTTTTGGCCTGAGGTAGCATATCCTGTATAAATATTGCCTAGTAAAATGGGATTTTTGTATCATCATTGATCATTTTCTAATAGCAATAACTAATATTGTACCATGTGGCAGGTGGTAAATAGAGATGATTGAACACCAGAAAAAATGAGGTTCTATCGAACTCAAACTTTGTTGAACCTTCCGCATTTGATTCCCGATGCCTTTCCGGTCCGTGGAGAAGGAGGAGAAAACCTAATTCCAGAATTCCAGGCGGTACTCGGGCTGTCTCCTACTTCCCCACGGAACAGTAAGGCATCGGGAGTCAAATGCGGAAGGTTCGACAAAGTTCGAGTTCGATAGAACCTAACCTTTTCCGGTGTTCGACCATATCTAGTGGTAAAGAGTTGAAGAGGTTGTCTCGTGAAAATTAACTTTTCCCCTATCCACAGAATAGGGGACAACAAAGAGATTGTGGTTGTGGTGGGAGGAGGGGGGTATCCAACCTCCATACCCCTCGCTGATCTCAACATTGGGCCCCCGGCTTCTTTGTTTTGAATAGAGCCACGGGTACGGCACGTGACCCACAGCTCTGTTAAATCCTATAGAGCTGCTGGAAAGAGCAGAGTAACCACTTTCTGGTTTACTTGGCTCCTTATTGCGGCTCAATAGGAATGCTCACCACATCAGGGCATACCCAGCTTATAGTGATTGGACTATGTAGCACCTGCGCAGTAGACACGGCTAGACGCCAGTGCATGACGGTCGCTCCTTTCCTACTGCCATTCTTCCCCGGGCACTGATGGATATCACATGTAAGTTTTTAACTGTTGAGTGTTATAGGTGTGTTTAAGTTGTGTATGTGATTTTGTACATTAAGGGGTTAATGTTTTGTAACACCTACTGTTTTCCGATTGGCTTGCTGAAATATAAATACTTTGTTAGCTTGTGCCTATGTACGCTTGAAAAAAAAAAAAACAAGGGTTGAAACGTGGCATTGTAAATCTGCCATGCTGGAATAAACAGAAGTTTTTCATCACAATACCGCCTGTTGGATGCTGTTGCCTACTTTTTTCTATGCTACTGGTCTCACTTAGGACACTGGGACTGGTAACAATGTCATCCCGCAACTGTGTTACTTATATCTATTAAATTTAGGACCTGTTGGTCCAGATAAGGAGGAGTTTGATAGTCTGCAATTTTTTGGATATCCTCGGCTAAGTGATTGCCCGTCCGGCCAATCAGTGACTGGGGCGGGACAGTCACTGACTGGCTGAGTGGGTGATCACTTTTCAGGGTCGTGACGTTCCAGCTGGAGAGGCTGGGTACATGACGTAGCCTGTTTCCAGCTAAAGATGACAACCGGCTGATGTGAACAGGACTCAGAAGCGACTCAAGGACAGATGAGTTCAGTTGTTTGTTTGTTTTTTCAGCTCCCACCAGCCTGCCTGCAGTTTTTGTACTTCTGTGGGACTTCTCCTTAAAGGGGTTATCCAGTGAAGATCATTTTCTTTAAAATCAGTTTGTTTCAGAAAGTTATACAGATTTGTAGTTTACTTCTGTTTTAAAAATTCAAGTCTTCCCATACTCTTTAGCTTCTGTATGCCCTGCAGGAAATGTTTGTTTGTTTTGTTTGTTTTTCCCAGACTGACACAGTGCTCTCTGCTGCCACCTCTGTCCGAGACAGGAACTGTCCAGAGCAGGAGAGGATTTGCTACTGATCTGGACAGTTCCTGTCTCGGACAGAGGTGGCAGCAGAGAGCACTGTGTCAGACTAAAAAGAAAACAACATTTCATGCAGGACATACAGTAGATGATAAGTATGGGAAGACTTCAGATTTTTAAATAGAAGTAAATTTCTGAAACCAGTTGATCTGAAAGAAAAAGATTTTCACTGGAGTGCCCCTTTAAATAACAATAACACTTGAAAATTAATTCCTGTCAGACACACTCATAAACTCACACATTTTAGATAGATATTTTTCTCTTTCAATATCGTGACGTATAGTTGCGTTTGTAAAAAATCTATACATCTTAAAATGTTGTGAATCTAGAAGAACTCCATTTGTTTTAGGGACATTGTTATGCAAAGTGCTTTGGCAACTGAATGCTTCAAAATTCCATCCAAAGCAATTATGCTAAATCTACTATGTAAGTGTGTGTGCATGTGCGACTGGTAACTTTTATTTCACTTCAAACAACAAGATGGATTGCAGCGAGACATTAAACGACGGTTATTCAAAGCCTACTGGAGCAAAGCGGGTTTTATGTCTGTGTATTTACAGCAGGCGTTCTCCTCGCTCACCACCCGGGCAGCAGGGAATTGGTGAATTCTCATGTTTGTTTTAGATTTCTGCTACCTACAAAGTCATCCCGATCCGTGTACTGAAATCAGCAGCTGTTCACCTTTTAATATGATTTGTATGTAGCTACTATGGTGCATCGAAATTGGCAATTACATATATTAATATCTGATGATTATTACCTATGTTTCCCATAGTTTCAGAGCGCTCTCATTCGGCATTAGTTATTTTGTGAATGACATAATATTTATAAAAGCAAAAATGAATGGGCCAATAATTCGCCTCTAAGCATTAGTATTCCTGAATTAGCCTTAGGCCATGTTCACACAATGCATATTTTTGTAAAAGTACGGCCGTTGTTGCCGATTGCAACAATGGAGCATGATTAATACGAAAATATACATTACCTGGCCTCTATGGAATCCCGGCCGGGATGTATACACATAGTATACACTCTGGCTGGGATCTCTCGCGGCGCAGTAGAAAACTGACATGTCACATTCACTGAATAGCGGCCGCAGAAAACCCTGTCAGTACACACTATGGAGCTAGCGACTTTGGCCGCACTCTCCATAGTGTGCAGTGGGGAGTTCTGATGCGGGCGCGCACGGATGCGCCGGCATCAGAACTCTGCAACCCCTAAAGATCATCCGGCTGGTACTGCAGTACCGGCCAGGATGATCTTTTCAGAGACCGGACGATCTCTTACAGTGTATGAACATAGCCTTAAAGTGTACCTGTCATCATAACTTTCTAAATCAAAATCAACAGAGAATGGAAAATAAAGCAAGTTTGCAATTTATATTCTATTCTATTCCATTTTTATTTATTTTTTTAGTTATAATGCTTTAAAACAAAGCTATACTTACTTGTATCCAGGTCCAGTTTCCTGAAGGCAGCTTCTTGTTCTTGTGCTGGTTAACAAGAGACTAAATGCAGGAAGTCCCAGTCATCTGCACTCACAGAGAAGGCATTAATTCGATTGATGGATGCATTGAGCCGTGAGTTCCTGTGTTTAGTTTCTTTTTTTCAACCAGCAAAAGACTAAAAAGTCGCCTTCAAAAGACTGGACCTGGATACAAGTAAGTATAGCCTTGTAACTGTCATTTAAAATTTTAATCAATAAATATCAATGGCACAAACGATTTTAAGAAAGGTTTTATTAGGCAAAAAAAAAGCCTCTTTTTGTACTAAAAAAGCTGTTTTGCAGCCTCCCCCTCCCCTTACTTCTTATCTGCTCATTATCTGGCCCCTGTATCGGGCCCCTTAGGCTCTTTTAAGAATAGACCCGCGGGTACGGCGTGTGGCTCTATTCATTCCTATGGTTCCAACGGAAAAGCAGAGTACAGCGCTCTCCCGGCATACCTGGCTCTTTCCATTACTCCATAGGAATGAACAGAGCCGCGGGTCCCGTGCTGAACCTGCGGCTCTATTCATAACAGAGCCATCAGGGTCGGGTACAGAGATCGGTGGGGGGGACAGAGGTCGGACCCCCCAGGATCTCCTACTTTTTCCCTATCCTGTAGATAGGGGAAAATTTTACTTTTACTGGAATAAGCCTTTAAATTTGTATATTACAGTAAGAACACAACAACGAAAATAAAAAAGGAATTAGGATTTACCTAATCACATGGTTAGGCATAGACTTCCACTATACGACCCCTAATATAGCCAAAAATATGGCCAACATTGGCTAGATACCAGGTCTACATTGCAGAGTATTGCGAAGCCCATATACCATAGCTGGTGGCTAAAGAAGTTGGATGCAACCCTAGGGAGTCCTGGAAAACATACATAAAGTCTATAGCTGTGTCAATGTTTTCCAGTCAGCCTTAGGGCAGCATCTAAAATCTTTAGCCACCGGTGATCAAATGCACGGCAATCGGGTTCGGATGAGCATTTTTGATGCTTGTTTGCTCATCTCTACAGGCTATGTCAGCATATACAGAACTAACCAGATGTCATCAGAGACAGAATACACAACAATTGCAGAGGACCGGCCAATTCCCCTGACCTGTCTATTGTAGTAACTCTCCACGAAACTGTGTTATTTCTCTGTTATTTGTCTGAGAAATGTATTTCTTCTATACAGTCTGACAGTGTCCAGTTATTGGTGACAATATTATGTTTTTCTAGGACATATCTGATAGACAAGGGGGAGGGTAACACCTAGTTGTCAGATCTGGGCCAGTGACTTCAATTGGGATCATACCTTCATTATGGTGTCCGTCACATGTATCTATTGGCATCTCGCCAAGAACAGAACGCTGAAATATACTGCCGTACAGCAGTGGGTCCCATTAGGCTTTTTTCTGGTATGAATAATTTTAGCGGGACTCAATAGCACAGTAAACAACATTGAGTCGCAGCTGTAGTTCCATAGTGAACATCAGTTACAACTGTCAAAAAAAAAACCTAAATTTCCAGTAGGAATAAGAGGGGACCATTACTCTACAGAGTAAAGATGCATCACAATTATCTAATAGGTAATACAAGGATTCACAATAACCCAACGGGAGAAATAAAAAAGATCCTCTTCAAGACTCTCCTCCTCCAGGCTGTGCTGTCCTGCTCTGTGGTGATTCTGTCCATAAGATGGCCGACATAGAGGAGCATGTGAGGTTGCGCTGCCCCCAATGTTCTCCATTAGCAAATACAGGCTCAGTGGTGGGTAGGGGGGGGAAGGTCACATGCTCCTCAAGGTAGCCATCTTATGGACAGACTTGCAACAAAGCAGGAGAGCACAGCCTGGAGGAGAGGAGTCTGATTTTAGCTCTATGAGGTACACAGGGAGCTGCTGTCAGTAAGCGTAGTGAATAAAATTACTAATACTGTACACTTAACTATTTTATTATAAAGTGGCCAAATCCTTTAAACAAATACAGACCCTGAAACTGACCTTTAAGAAAATACGGAACCTACACTTGACCCCCTTAACTAATACAGACCCTGGATCCGACCTCCTAAAAAAGAAATACAGAATCTTTCACCGACCCCCTGAACTAATACAAGACCATTACTGACCCCAGGCATTCACCTATATTAATGGCAAAAGGTGGTTATTTGGTCCTGTTATTGTGCTACTCAGATTTGAGCTTTTTGATAGGCCGTGAATATGTGATCAGAGGGTCTCCCTAACACTCAGTGGAAATTATGGGCGAAGCTCAGTTCAGTACTTGACAGTACAATCACATCATCCATGCGATTGCTTCAGGTATTGCAGCTAAGGCACAAATCGTCCTTTTTCACTAACATTAGCAGAACTGTAGTGCCGCTCAAATACATGGACACTGCTGTGTAGGCAACAAAATCTACAAGAAATTATCGCTGAAAACCCAAATTTATGTATATAAAATCACTCTTTATTAGTGTTCAATTAAAATACAGAATAGTAACAGAAGAACGAATCAGAACTGAATTGGCAAAGCACATGGGCAACTATATGGTAAATAGTAATAAGACAGTCTGCCAAAGGGTAAAAAACTCTACACATTGGGGGCATCATAATACAACCTCGCATAAATGTAAGCCCGAAAGCAAGACTGGAAATATTAAAAAACACCAAAACATACAGTGTTCAATACCTCAAAAGTGCTGGTACACAGAAGCCCAGTGCAGTGCGCCCCGACGTACATTTTGGCTGAACGCCTTTATCGAGGAGTCCCCGTTACTTTGTGGCACTGGCCAATGAATTTAAGTGGGGAATTATGTCTTACTGCAGAATATAAGTGATGTATATACTATACTGTATAATATAATATAATACAGTATAATATATACTGTGTAGGGTAGCTTTTCTTTACAATTTCCGGGGAAGGGGTGGTTGAAAACAATAAAATCTACTTTCCTCCCCAACTCCAACGCTTGCCGCCCACTTACCGCTACTTTGGTCCCCGGTTTCTGGTTCCTTTTTTAGTCTGAGACAGGACTTAAAGCGAATGTACCATCAGGTTCAATCACTTTAAGTGTAGCATATCAATAGAACGGTGCTGGTGCGGGGAAGCCGGTGCTGCGGTCCTATTTTTCAACGGCAGCCTGGTTCCTGTGCATGGCACCAGTCTATCACCGGGCACCGGCCTGGGCTGAAGCACTGGAGGCGAGCAAGACTTTTTTCAGTGGAAAAAAGAGGGGTGGGGGTTTCCTCCCACTATGGATGGGCCGGCCCGCCTCCAGTGCTTCAGCCCGGGCCCAGTAATAGACTGGTGCTGTGCACAGGAACCAGGCCACGATTGAAAAAAAAGGATCACGACCGCGCCGGCGCCATTCTATTAATATGCTACACTTAAGATGTCACGTCTCAGGCCCGCTCAGCTATTCAGCAGCAGAGGCGGAAAGATGCTACAACCCTTGAATGGCTGAGCGTGCCTGCCCACATCACGATAGTCCCATCTCAGACCAGAAAGTGGCCAAAGACTGGGGAGCAGAGCAGCGGAATTCAAGCTGGGGAGGTGAGTAGATATAATTTTCTCAACCATTCCCTCTCCAGCGATTGTGGGAAAAAAGGGGTCCCGGCCAAAGTAGCCCTTTTAATAGTATAACATATCTTTGTTTGGCTCTTATTAAATGAAGAGTTTACCATTCTTAAAGAAGTCCCACCAACAAAAATATCTGCAGGTAGACGGGGATGGGTGTGAAAATAACTAAAAAGTTAACTCACCCATCCTCCGTGCCTTGTAGCGTTGCCGCCGGGTCTGTTTGCCACAATCAGGGTTGTGCAGCTCTGCTAACTGCAAAGTCTCAACCCCGGCTGAATGATTGCTCACTCAGCCAATCGGTAACTGGGGGCGGGACACTCCCCAATCACTGACTGGCTGAGAGCAATCGCTCAGTTGCACTGTGACGTAACTGATGCAGAAGCTGAACGGGTCCCCTGCTGCAGCGTTAGGAGGCAAGGGGAATGGGTGAGTTAACTTGTTAGTTATTTTCACACCCACTTCCGCCTGCCTGCAGATTTTTTTGCTGGTGGGACTTCTCCTTTAAATGTTACAAACTTATAGAACTTTTTAAAATCCCTTTTATGTGTATAGGTTGAATTTCAGACTTGGTTGTAGTCCGATTTTTTATAACTTCTTCCCTCCCTGTCTTTCTCATTACATTATTCTACCCCCGCTGTCAGCTGAAACAGCATATCCCTAGGGAGTAATCATTCTCCAGGTGATCCAAGTGTAACTGTTGGGATATTTCAAGTGCAATGGATTCGAACTGACAGCTTTGACAACTATACAAATGCACATAGTCCACTATTCATGAAATCAGTAGCATTATATGATGAATTCTCATTGCACTATTATCCTAATATTTTAGCTGCCGTAGGTGGCTTCTTGTTTTCTACCCATGGCGGTGACCTAGATATTATATGCTATATTTGCTTGTCACTATGTATAAATGTGCAACCTCAATAGAGAAGTTCTACTTTTTTAAATAATAAAAACAATATGTGTGTATTGTAAAGTGGGTGATGTGAAAATTTGACATGCACTTGGGCCTCATACCATGTGACACCCATCTATTATTGAATTTATCTTTCCATCTGCCTGTTTGATGAGATGTAGATCATAAGTAATGACATCCTGTCCTTCACATACTTGCCTCTGGCATGTTTGGATGAAATTGGAAAAGCTTATAGAGATGAATATGAGCAGTGCTCCGACTGACACAATTGCAATGAAATGTCTTTAACAATATACTCACTGTAAATAAGAGGGGAAGAATTTTTGTACAACCTTAACCGCATGCATAAATTAAACTTGCATGAGTTTACCCTAAAGGGCTTTTACCATTGTCATCCTTCGATATGGTTCACATGGCAATGCTGTATAAAAATTGCAATTAATGCAAAAGTTAAAGCAAAAAAAAGTAGGACAAAGGTATATAGTAAATATAATGAACAGATAAGACATGTGGAGATGAGTGAATATATGGTAAAAACAAAGGGGGGAAAAAAAACTGAAAGTGCAACAGCAACCTACAAGTGCAAGTGCCTTTTAACTCAGTGCCTCTCCAGTTGCTAGGAAAAGCTGGATCCAGTCCTGGGAGAAGTGTGTCACAGAGCAGCACTGTGTTAAACGGCAGTAAGGAAGTGGTTCGCTTCTTTATTACTGTATATTCACTCATCTCTAAATACATAGGGGGGATTTTTGAAGACCAGCGTACTTGTACATCAGTCTTAACTTAGGCCCCGTCCCCTTTCCCCCTGCCGGATTCAATAAGAGGCACACTCCATTTAGTGAATCCGGTCGGCTGGGTGCACCAAACCTGCGCTCGGTACCCCAAATCTACACCTGCTTCCAGCAGGTATAGATTTGCCTCTTGATTTACGCTTGCGAGCACGATAAATGTGCCTTGCTGCACCCCCTGCCCGGGCAAGCAGTGGACATGGCCAAGGAAAAGGGGCCAATATGCACCTTCTCCCTGACGTACGCCTTCATAATGTCCCCCATAGTGTGCAAGTATATTTCCAAGGCTGTACACCTTCAGGCTATGTTCACACACTGTCAAAATGACGGACGTTTTCATTGGACGGCCGTCATTTCACGGCACATTTTGACAGTGTGCGGACATAGCCTTATTCTGCCCCCCCCCCCCCCCGAACAGACACAAACAATGAAAAAAATTAGGTTGTTTGGCTGCAATAATTTAGCTGTGGACAATGGTTTTCCTGCTTCCAACACATCAACTTTAAGAACTAACTGTTCACTTATTGCCCAATATACCTCACCCCTTGACAGGTGCCATTATCACTAAATAATCAATGTTACTTTATCAATGGTTTTAGCGTTATGGCTTTTTGGCATTTTGTCTCCTTAGGAGAAGTCTGCCCTCAGGGTTTGTTTTTTTGTTTTTTTTATAGCAGGTCAAAGGGAGGAAACAACAAACAGCAGTAAAGGCCCTATTACACTAAGCGATTTTCAGCCATATTCGTCCGATATCGTCCATTTCGGACAATAATCACTTTGTCCTATCATCATTGGAATCCTACCTGTTGTTGAATCTCTCTGCGCCACACCTCCGGGATCTCCACACATCTTGCCTCAGATGAGTAAAACTACTTTGAATAATCGCTTTGTGTAACAGAAGACAACAATCAGCCGACATGCACAATGTTGGCTGATCTTTGCCTTTCCACAGGCTGAAACAGCAATGATCAGCCTAGCAACAATCTGCTGCCCTCACTCCACGTAACAGGAGCAGCGACAGCAGACCACTGATATCTCCTATGGGCTCTGTCAGGACAGGGAGGTACAGACAGGACAAGACAGTGGGCCCTAGGTCTCAACCCACCCACTGTCCCTACCTACTTGCCTCAGTCAACGATAAGCGGCCGTGGACAACCGCGAAGGCATTCCCTATGCTGTATATGTGGAACACAGAACTAGGGATGATCCAAACCTGCTGAGGTTCGGGTTCGTACAAACCTGAACTCTCGGCAATGATTCCCGCTGTCTTCCACCTCTGTGGAGAGGGTGGATATAGCCGGAGGACCGCCTGGAAAACTCGGATACAGCCTATGGCTATGGCTGTATCCCAGTTTTCCAGGCGGTCCTTCGGCTGTATCCACCCGCTGCACGGAGCGGGTAGACAGCGGGAATCATTGCCGAGAGTACAGGTTCGTATGAACCCGAACCTCGGCAGGTTCGGACCATCCTTACACAGAACAAGACAGACAGACAAACACAATATGGGATAGTAAACAAGTCAGAACCAAACGGGCAATGCAGTACAAAATCAGCAACCAAATCGGACAGTCTAAAGGCAGGTGGAAGGTCAGATAACAAGTCGAGCAATCAGAGGGAGTTAGGAAGGGAATCGCAGGAATAGACACAGGAAAGGTGGGATCAGGGTGTTAATCTAATAGCCAGCTCTGAGACTCTGCCTCAGCTCTGTTTTATGCTGAGCAAGAGAACGGTCCGGATCCTCATTGGAGCGGCGCTCTGATCCTCCAGGCTGCAGACAGGCAGAGAACCCAGTCAATCAAGCAGACCACCCAGCTGTGTAATCAAGTCCCACAGCTTCTCAGCTAAACTCCTGCATTGCCAGGAAGCTGAGAAGCAAGCGGGTGTGTCACACAAAAGCAAAACAGGCCCAGTTCACACCAGGTTACTGCATAATCCTGACAGGCTCCTTGGACAATCTTAAGATGCCCTGCACTTCCCTGCTTGCTGCCAGCAAATGTCATATCACCGGCAGCGAGCGGTGAACGGGGAGTAAGCGAGCGCGGACCTGACAGGTCGCTGCTTGCTTGCTCCAGCTGAACGCTCCGTGTAATAGGGGCTTAAACTTTCCTTTCCCCATGACGGGGATCCTCCATCTGACCACTCCTGGGACCCCTGCCGGGCTCGGGGATCTGCTCTGCTGCCAACGTCACGACCCAACTGATGGACAGCCCGCTCAGCCAGTTAGTGGCTGAGACGGGGCACTGCTCCAGTCCGGGCTGTCCAACTGCCAGGTTAGGCATTTTCCCCTGAGTCATGACCATCGCAACTCGGGGGGAAAATAGCTTCTGGCGGGGGCACCGGACCTTCTGGCATGGCGATTTGCGGGCATGGAGAGAGCTAAGTAGTTGTTCCTTATCATTTCCCCCCCTGCCCCTGCCGGATTAAAAATAAATAAATAAAATCCAGACTTTTCCTTTAAATATATATGTGTCAATGTAATAAGAGAGGATACAAAATGAAGGATTTTACCACTCAGCAATTATAATACCAGGAAATGTAAGAAAACTATTGAGCTTTCAATTGATGGCGGCTGTATTCTTTGTCTACAGAAATAGCCACTTGAATAATATACTAAACGCCAATGAATGCGATATACTGAATAAACCCATCTCAGATATCAGAAGACTGCCACCGCTTTCTCTTGGATTGAAAATGACATGTAGTCACAGTATGTAATAACAACAGTTATCTTTCTGATCCCCATGATGGCTATGGCCACACATTTACCAATTCCCCAGTAATGGGATAGAAGAGAAACGAGTCTTTACCCCGATGATACGAAATATTTTGTGTTCATTTTCTCAACTAAACAATGATCTTTATGTCAATAGGGTTCAGGTGATATTCAGTTTTTAAGATAATTCAGTACTTATCCTTGGGGACCGCGCAATCAAATCTATCCGAGCTGCTCCATATCCTCTCAAAGTAGCAATTTCGGGTTTGGTAATGTTCATAACAACTGAGGCAGTCCTTAGCCCAAACCCATATATTTAAAAAGTCAGAGCGAGTTTTTTTTTTTTTCGGTAACACATTTGCTATGCTTGATAGAATCCATTTATGAAAGCCGGTGCGCAGGAAGCTGCGAATAAAGATCGTGTAACAAAACACTGCGATAAGTCTCATTTCTTTTCGTTAACCGCATTAGCATGATGGCAGTCTAATGTCTTCTGCATATTTTTAGCTGAATGTACTGTACAAAGAGAAGTATTGGTGCATTAAGGGGTTGGCTCACAAGGACAAAGTTTTTCCATTTATATATTAGAGGGGGAAATCTATCAAGTAGAATTGGCTCTGTTGCCCCTAGCAACCAATCAGATTCCACCTTTCAGTTTCAAGAGAATCTGTGAGGAGTGAAAAGTGGAATCTGATTGGTTGCTAGGGGCAACTGAGCCACCTTCACTTTACACCATGTTTGATAAATCTCCCCCTATATGTCCATACTAATTCACATGGATGTCACACATTGAGAACCTCCTTTGTCAGCCATAGTGGAAAGCTACTTCTCTGCTATAAGAGCTGCTCTTACTCTTGAGGAGTCAATGAATTTAATTGGTGCAGTGTAGACCAACAGGCTGGGAAAGCCAGCTCATTCCTCTTTACTCCCAGACAGGGTCTGATGTTATTTTCTTTCCGAAAAAAGAGCTGGGGTTTATATTTGGGGGTAGCCCCACTCTATACGGTAGTTAGCCGCCATACTGTATGTACCACTGTTGTTAGGCTCCCCTGTAGTTAGGCCTCCATACTGTATACCTCCCTTCCCCTCTGTAGTTCTTCCCACATACTGAATACCTCCCTCCACCTCTGTAGTAAGGCCCCCCCATACTGTATACTTACCTCCTCTTTGTTTACTGTATACATTCACCCCCCTTGCAGGTAGTCCCCGAACTGTATACCTCCCTCCTCTTTAATTGTTCCTAAATACTGTATACTCCCCCCCCCCCCCCATGTAGGTGGTCCCCGTACTGTATACCTACCTCTTTTTTAGTTGTTTCTAAATGCTGTATATGTCCTCCCATTCAGGCAGTCCCCATGTTGTATACCTCCCTACCCCCTCTGTAGTTGTTCCCTCATATTGTATACTGTACATCCCTCCTCTGCGTGTAATCCCCATACTGTATAACTCCCCCCCCCCCCCTTTGTAGTTCTTCTCCCATACTGTCTACATACCTCCTCTGCAGTAAGGGCCCCCATACTGTATACCTCTGCCCCTCCTCTTTAGTTTTCCCTCAATACTGTATACATCCCCCATGCAGTTAGTCCCCATACTGTATACCTCCCCCCCCTCTGTTCTTGGCCCCTTTACCCTCTGTCTCCCCATATTCAATGTCCCCTACTGTGCATCTTACCACTCCTGCCTCCCCTGCAGCTTGTGTTGAGCAGGTGGGGGCAGAGCAGAACAAGTCTGGTACTGATTGGTTGATGCTTGGCCACACAGTTTTAAGGATTTAGTCAACTGATTTAACTTAAACATCAGGTACATCCTCTTTAATATGACCCACTGATAGAACTGCACCATCATAGGGAAGCTGGTGCCGTGGTCTGTTTTTGAACCGCAGGCCGGTTCCCGTGTACAGCGCCATTCTATCCACGGGTAGCGGGCCAGGGCTGAAGCCAGGAGGCCGGCCGGCCCCCAGTGGGAGGAAAGCCCCACCGCTTTATGACGCGGCTCCATTAATTCTAATAGAGCCGCATCATAGAGGGAAGGGAATTCCCTCCCACTGGGGGCGAGCCGGCCCGCCTCCTGTGCTCCAGCCCCGGCTCGGTACCCATTGATAGAACGGCGCCGTACACGGGAACCAGGCCGCGGTTCAAAAAACGGCGCCATTGACAGCGCCATTCTATTCGTGGGTTATATTAGAGTACATCCTCTTTAAGACATATTTTTGGCGTAGGGCTTATATTTGAAGCCTACTTCAAAAAACCTGCAAAATGAAGCTAGGTCTTATTTTCTGGATAGGTCTTGTTCTCGAAGGAATCATAGGATCGTAGCAAGGGCCCCAGCGGTCCAGGTGAGATGCAAAAATGATTGAGTGCTTAGGCTAGGTTCACACTGCGTTTTCAGCATCCGTTTAACGCATCCGTTTTTTGAAAAAAACGCATAAAAAACGGATTGCAAAAAACGGATTCATTTGTGTGCATCCGTTTTTCCATTGACTTCCATTATAAAAAAAAACGGATCCGTTTTTTTTGACGGACCAAAACGGACAAAAAAAACGTTGCTGACCCTATTTTTCTGGACGTTAAAAAAAAACGGATCCGTTAAACGGATGCTGAAAACGCAGTGTGAACCTAGCCTTAATTGAGATTAAAAACAGTAAATAAGTGGAAGCCAAGAGCCCAACCTCTAGGAAACACAAGGGGTTGTGATCTGGGCTGCCACTTGTATTTAATGCTTTTAATCTTTAAAAACACTTACTCGTTTTTTGTGGGAGAAATGGCGAGAAAGGTTTTGGAAAAGTTCAGCAAATAAAATTCTTGTTTAAGAGATTCTGTGGAGATGAGTGATGGCTGGAAGAGATCATTGTGGCGTTTGGATGGAGAAGAGAACAAGGAGAACAACTCAGATCAGAGAAGATGTCACCAGATGTACAGTAACTGCACTGTAATCACTTTAGTCTCACTCTTTTATTGGGCGGCGTATTGTATTTTTTATTCAGCATGTGTGGTCAGGATGTTGCAGTATTATGTGTATCAGTAACAGTATGTTGATAATATTCAGTCACTATAATGTTGGTTTCAGTACAGCAGGTTTTGTGAAATGACAGCACTATATATGTTAATATGTATGGTGGTATGTATTTGTTGTGTAATGGGATTATTTGGTATCTGTATACATAACATATAGAGGTACACAGTCCACTTAGTTGGTACTGGTTTATAGAGATGATCGAACATCGGGATTTTTCAAGTTCGTTTGAACTCGAACCATCGGCTTCTCATTCAAAGTAAATGGGAAGCCGATGGTTCGAGTTCTAACGAACTTGAAAAATCCTCTTGTTTGATCATCCCTACTGGTTTATGCCACCGATATTCTGCCAGCAACCCTTTACCCATGATTCCATTGGGCAGAAAAGTCAGAATCGGAACTGTACTGTACATGCAATATACCAACATATAGAGAAATCAACTGTATTATTGTAAAGGTGGCCATACACCTTCAATAACTGATGGACGAATGATTAGATAAATCTCCCACCCATCGTCCCCACACACAGGATCGTTTGGCATGGCCGAGCACTCCTGCGTTCTCTAAGGGGATGGAAGGGATAACTAACAGCGAGTGGCTTTTCTCTTCCTGAACAAAGGAGTCGGCCGTGATTTTCCATCAATGGTTAATCGTGGAGGACCCATAGAATGCGCGCGCATAAATCTAAGGTTTCTATTACACAGGATGACTATCGTGCAGAAAATCGTTATATCGTTTGAATTTAAACGATAATCGTCCCGTGTAATTGCAGGCAACGATCGAAAAATCATTTGTGTTTCGTTGATCTTTGATTTAGATCGGACCCTAAAACCATCGCTAATCATTCGCTGTAATTCCACATTCGTTCACTAATCATTCAGTGTAATTGCACATCGTTCCTTGCTTGGATCAGATGGAGTAAACGATCGTAGTAACTATGGTAACTAAAGACTATCGTTCTACGTAATGTGGTGAACGATTTCAGGTTAACAATAAACAATCTCGTTTGCGATCGTTTATCATTAGTCGTTAATCGTTAAAAATAACTTTGTGTAATAGGACCCTAAGGTATATGGCCACCTTAACTCTTTCTCCCAGTGCACAACAATAAATAGTTAGAGTTATGTAACAGATTCAATTCTGCTAGATGTGCTTAAAGGGGAAATCCAGCGCTGATTAAAAAAAAACAATCAATCAAACATAGTTTTTACATTTACCATCCCTCCTGAGTATGTCTCCATTTGAATTCCACACTGTTGTCAGGTCCCTGAAGCTCCAGTTGGTGTCTTCATTTTTTCTTTACTTCCTGGTTTGGGCTTTCCCATGATGCACTTTTGTTATATAACTTTGTAATGTGTTTCAATTACTGGGAAAAAGCTTTTCGCTGGAGTCCCCTTTTAAATCTTTTACATTCTGATGTATGAAGATCATAAGGCGTAGTCCATTGTTTATGTATTAGTTGGTATTGATCAGGATTCACCTCGGTCTGATGACTACTAAAGATAAATGTAAGCGGTGGCAGCCCTCCGGTAAATTAAGATGAAACATCTTGAGGAACCTTATTTAATTTTTTTATTATCTGTGTAGGTCTTGTCATCTAATATCATCATTCATCAAACTTGACAATAAGTTAGTCATGCAGATGCTCATGGTAACGTCTCATATATTAATATATACTACTACATACTATAATGCCTCATGAATTCTTATACACACTAATAACATACCGCCTACTTCTTAATGCTGTAAATTGCAACTTACCATATTTCACAGCTGTTTTGCTATGATTGTTTCCTATAGTAAAGTTAAAGGGAATCTGTCAGCTACAATTCATGTTCCAAACGGCTGACACTATTAGATACCGTATTTCCCCAAAAATAAGACAGTGTCATATTAATTTTTGCTCTGAAACTGGACTGTGTTCCTGCACGGCATGATGTATTAAAGGAGAAGTCTGGTGGATTATAAAATCCTGCAGTCGGCAGGGGACGGGGGGAAATTGATTACAAGTAGGCACTTACCTCTCTGTGCCCACGGTGAGTGGTGCAGCTGAAACCAGACCCTCATGTGGTAACCAATAGGCGTATGGCCAATAATCCTCGAAACAGCACATGACTACTGGGGGGTTTCGACCACATGCATTTCTTTACATGTACAGACATTGTATGAATCACGTTTTTCATGGTTTTTAATGGCTTAAAAGATAAATAAAAAATTTCCACATTGAATCAATGATTAGAGCCGTCTGCATATTGTCTGATGGAATTCTCACCACAGGATTGCTAGATTGGAAGGTAATAGATCCAGGCGTCACATTTACCACCACCACACCAGACCTTACCAATACCACCATACTGTGACTGGGTAACACCACCATACCAGACCTGATCAATACCGCCATACTGTGACTGTATAACACTGCCATACCAGACTTGACCAATACCACCATACTGTGACTGTATAACACCATCATACCAGACCTGACCAATACCTCCATACTGTGACTGTATAACACCGCCATACCAGACCTGACCAGTACCACCATACTGTGACTTGATAACACTGCCATACTAGACCTGACCAATGCCACCATACCCCCCCCCCCCCCCTTGAAAAGACGCCAGATTTACTGGCACGTTTGGACAGGTGGGGGGCTTAAAAAAAAAAAAAAAAAGTTGTTTCCTTCCCCCTGCTCCCCTGCAAGGTGCTGCCCTAGGCACCGGACCACAGGTGCCTAGTGGTAAATACAGCCCTGTGAACGGGGAAACACTCCACTACAGGGACTCACCATCCGTGTATTCAGTGCTTCCCGGAGTGAGCACGGATCGTATGAATGCAGACTAAGTGAAAGGTAGCTCTAAAATGAGTGGCTATGGCAGTAACTTTGTCTCTGAATAGGAAGAGCAGCTGTGGGGAAAAAACTGCTGCTCATGTGTGGAATACTGTGCTGCTAATTTAAAATGTAAAAAAAAAAACAGTAGTGTTACACCTTATACGATGGTCATGCTTTTCTGCAGAAATTCCCATATTCACACAAAAACATTATATTCTCAATTGAACAACTTATCCAACAGCTCACTAAAGGCAGCGAGTGCATCATTAAACTTAAAGGATGAAAAGCAAATAGATGTAGAATATGAAGAAAACTTTTTATTTTTTATTTTTCAAATGTCACCCAGCTACAGTCAAGTGAAATGTTTCCCCCTGTATCCAGATTCATCAATGTCAGTTAAAATGAAGTTATTCTAGCAATAAAAATGGTTGTGTGAGTTTACTGCTCCGATGGTGACATCCATCATTCTGACACTAGAACTTTCCTTGCTGCCATAAGGTTCTTCTCAGTGACATGAGAGGGTTAATACTAACATTTCTTATTTATATCAAACCATTTATTGATCAATACATTGTTATATATCCATGTACACACAGGATTTTCTGGAGATTTCTGATAGATTGCTTTCATTATGATGAATATTAACCAATCAATGTAATATACACTCACCGGCCACTTTATTAGGTACACCTGTCCAACTGCACATTACCACTTAATTTCTAATCAGCCAATCACATGGCGGCAACTCAGTGCATTTAGGCATTTAGACATGGTCAAGACAATCTCCTGCAGTTCAAACCGAGCATCAGTATGGGGAAGAAAGGTGATTTGAGGGCCTTTGAACATGGCATGGTTGTTGATGCCAGAAGGGCTGGTCTGAGTATTTCAGAAACTGCTGATCTACTGGGATTTTCACGCACAACCATCTCTAGGGTTTACAGAGAATGGTCCGAAAAAGAAAAAACATCCAGTGAGCGGCAGTTCTGTGGGAGGAAATGCCTTGTTGATGCCAGAGGTCAGAGGAGAATGGGCAGACTGGTTCGAGCTGATAGAAAGGCAACAGTGACTCAAATAGCCAACCGTTACAACCAAGGTAGGCAGAAGAGCATCTCTGAACGCACAGTACGGCCAACTTTGAGGCAGATGGGCTACAGCAGAAGACCACACCGGGTGCCACTCCTTTCAGCTAAGAACAGGAAACTGAGGCTACAATTTGCACAAGCTCATCAAAATTGGACAGTAGAAGATTGGAAAAACGTTGCCTGGTCTGATGAGTCTCGATTTCTGCTGGTAGGGTCAGAATTTGGCGTCAACAACATGAAAGCATGGATCCATCCTGCCTTGTATCAACGGTTCAGGCTGCTGGTGGTGGTGTCATGGTGTGGAGAATATTTTCTTGGCACTCTTTGGGCCCCTTGGTACCAATTGAGCATCGTTGCAACGCCACAGCCTACCTGAGTATTGTTGCTGACCATGTCCATCCCTTTATGACCACAATGTACCGAACATCTGATGGCTACTTTCAGCAGGATAATGCGCCATGTCATAAAGCTAGAATCATCTCAGACTGGTTTCTTGAACATGACAATGAGTTCACTGTACTCAAGTGGCCTCCACAGTCACCAGATCTCAATCCAATAGAGCATCTTTGGGATGTGGTGGAACGGGAGATTCGCATCATGGATGTGCAGCCGACAAATCTGCGGCAACTGTGTGATGCCATCATGTCAATATGGACCAAAATCTCTGAGGAAGCTTCCAGCACCTTGTTGTATCTATGCCACCAAGAATTGAGGCAGTTCTGAAGGCAAAAGGGGGTCCAACCCGTTACTAGCATGGTGTACCTAATAAAGTGGCCGGTGAGTGTATGTCTGAACAGATATCATCTATGCAGTCTCCTTCCCTCAGTTCTCAGCTGCTGCCTTCTGCTGAAGACACAAAAATCTGTGTGAGCCTTTCTCCCTGTCCCCCCCCCCCCTTTCAAGGACTGCTGATGTAAAAAAAAAGTGCCTGGCAGGCTTTATCTGCAACTTTGTAGCTTCTTAGTAATGCTGGGAGGGTTATTCTCAGGTCAAATTTCTAATGAACTGACTGTGATTAATCTTCCCAGCATTACAAAGTTGCAGATAGGGACTTCTTTACATCAGCCGTCTCAGAAAGGGGGAGGGGGAGAAGAAGAAAAAAAGCTTACACACAGATTTTTGTGTCTTCAGCAGAAAGCGGCAGCTGAGAACTGGGGGAAGGAGACTGAATAGATAATAACAAGCATGGAATGAATTGTTAGTCTCATAATAGGTAGCAACATATGAAAAGTTATGTTTGAACGGAATACCCCTTTAATCCACTACTTCCCTTGTAGGAACATTATCATTATCAATACCAAATATGTTTAATTTTTCTTTTTTAACACATTTTAAATTTATTATTAAAAAACAAACAAACAAAAAAAAACCTATGTATTGGCCACCATAGGAGACTATCAATAGATTGCTTATCGCTTTCAAGACCATGGGTCATTCATGCCTCAATACCCAGGTCGTTTTGGACTTCAGCTTAATTTTGTAATAGTGGCAGGGGAGAGAGAGGAGGGGGCAGAGCTCCCTTCCCTTCTGTGTCGTGGCTCCATTAGAATCAATAACGCCAAATCACAGAGGGGAGGGGGTTTTGGCTCACTGGGAACTTGCGGGTCTGCCCCCAGTTCTCCGTGCCAGGCCGGTGCTCGGAAATAGACTGGCACCATGCACGAGAACCAGTCGGCAGTTCAAAAAAAGGGCCGTGCCACCAGCATCCCTGCACCGCCAGCGATCCGTTAGCGTAAAAAAACAAAAAACTATGTACCTGATGGTACATTCGTGTTAAAGTCCCCTCCATTCCAGGAACGCATATACATTCCAAATCCAAGGGTCATCGGTAGTTAGAATGTATATAGCCGTATTGTTGACATGAAAGGGTTAATCAACTTTATTTTAAGACACTGCCAATATAAATAGCACATCATTTCGAGCAATAGGACCACCAAACCCAGCAATCTAATCTGAAGACGGGTGGTCTATTAATATGTATTATGCTGTTTCTCCAAACTATACACATAGATATACCTATACAATAGATGCCCCAGCTGTACTGCCCTGACCTCAGTCCTGTTTACCATTAAGACCAGGCACACAGGCGCACTTCTAATAGTCAGCCATGGCGAATACAAAAAGAGCACTATCAGATGTGTGTTCTATATAATAACCCCTCGATGTAGTACTAATGGGTAATGCAGGGGTCTCAGTACAGTACATTGAATGAATATGAAAGTGGCATCTTCCTTCATCTGCATCCGTCTGCGGAATTGTGCTGTTCTGCATATTCTTCACTAGGACGGTGTATTATAAAATACCTCAACAAGGGAGAGAAAGATAGATGTATTTATTTGGACATAAATTCAATGAAAATGGAAATGTTTTCCCTGAGGATATTCCGTAGACAGAATACAAATTAGAAATGTGTTACTGCTGATTTCAGGCCAATTTATAAATGAAAGCTGTTTACGCGTTTAGAAATGCATATGCTTCTCCCGTTTCTTAAAGAGACGTCTCGAGAAAATAATTATATGTTTCATTTCCATTAGTCGCGGAGCCGTCTAACGTGAAAATGGGCACCGACTCCGAGCAGATAGAGATGATTCTCCTAAGCATTTTATCATATCGCTTATTATTTTCTGAGTCATCGAGTCTGACCTCATACCGGGGGATCATAGGGCATTATCAGAGGCCGCACGCGTGTCTTTTTATACATCTAGCCCACATCCACTCATGAACAAAACCAATTACTGCAAAGAATAATTACTTTGCCATGCTGCCGTACTCCGGGCCTGGAATTTAGATTAGTATTTGTATTTCCTATTGGACAAGATTTGGATGGTCAAGTAAAGTAGATAGTGTGAGCTGTAGCCTATGTCACCGATATATGTCATGTACCATGTGGTAACATTCGGAGCATGAAAAGCATGTAGGAACATTTCGGAAAATGTTCTGTTTGAGGGAAGTAAAGGGGTTATCCAGCTCTACAAAAACATGGCCACTTTCTTCCAGAGACCGCACCATTCTTGTCTCCAGCTTGGGTGGGGTTTTGCTGCTCAGTTCCATTGAAGTATATGGAGCTTAATTGCAAACCGCACCTGAACTGGAGACAAGAGTCGCGTTGTCTCTGAAAGAAAGTGGCCATGTTTTTGTAGCGCTGGATAACCCCTTTAAACTTACGGACCCCCACCCCCACGTGCCTGCATTGTTTTCATAACCTGGGTCAAGCGTGCTCAGTTAAACTGTAATATCTAGTTGATTTCCACTTAGCCTGCAAGCAAGGGGGTAATGTTGGAACGGGGGGCCCATCAGGGAAATAGATTCTAGGGGCCCACCATGCACCAAAGTTTTTATGTTAGTACAGTGAATTTGCATAGATCTGTTTATGTGACTAGCACACTGCCAGTCACTTATACAATCATTTCTGTGGCACCATATGCAAACAGCATAGAGTGCCAAATAAGTTTCTTAATTGAAGCAGGGACTCCTTTCAACCTGACAGGAGCTCCTATTTCTCGACGTAAGCTACCAGGTATAGAGATTGGCCGACCTGTGGCATTAAGCTCTGATGTGCATCAATGCAGAGCGCCACACCAATGTTCATTAGAAGAGGCAGGCTGGCTGGGTCGTATCGCTGCCCTGAGGATGGTAGCCCCGCCCTGCCTCCAGGGAACCAAACAGCCTCAATGACATATCTGATAAACTATAAAAGTACCAAAAATAGTACAGAGGATCAAGGTAAGAAAATGACCTTTATCCTCAGGTCCCTGTGTGCTTTAGGGACATATCAGCAGGTTATAGACCTCCATTACATTTAGTATAAAAATCAAATAAAACTTTTTGGGCCTAGAGCTACTGAACAGGGAGCCTTTCCTCCTGCTTAGGGTCCACCTGCGGATTCCCCAGATTCCCAGTGGGCTGGTCCAAGCCTGCAAGGGGAGTTGAGGAAAAGTGTCTACACTGTTGCCTGGCAACAGCAGAATCACAGTTAAAGGGGTTATCCATCACTACAAAAACATGGCCACTTTCCCCCTCTCTTGTCTCCAGTTCAGGTGTGGTTTGCAATTAAGCTCCATTTACTTCAATGAAACTGAGTTTGAAACCTTACCCAACCTGGAGACAAGGGAGGGGGAAAAGTGGCCATGTTTTTGTAGCGCTGGATAACCCCTTTAAGAGAGAACTTTAGGTTGTGTGTGGTATTACAACTCCCCTCCATTCACTTTAATGGAACTGAGCTGCAATACCACCCACAGCTAGGGATGAGCGAACCGGCTGAGGTTCGGGTTTGTATGAACCTTAGCTATCGGCTTCTGATTCCCGCTGTCTGCCCGCTCCGTGGAGAGGGTGGATACAGCCGGAGGACCGCCTGGAAAACTGGGATACAGCCATAGCCATAGTCTGTATCCCAGTTGGTCCTCAGGTTGTATCCACCCTCTCCACGGAGCGGGCAGACAGCGGGAATCAGAAGCCGATAGTTCAGGTTCATACAAACCCGAACCTCAGCTGGTTCGCTCATCCCCACCCACAACCTGAGAACAAGTGTAGGGTTGATTCTGAAATAAAGCAGCTATGTGTTTCCTAATTGTGGATAACCCCTTTATTGTGGATTTAAAGATGGTTTTTAGAGACTACACAAACATTTTTAAGACCAGATATAAGGCCAGATGCAATATACTATGCAGTACTACAGTTTCCATATGCCGCTTTAAAGTCTTTAATCAAGAAACATTCAGATGTCCAAACATACAAACATTATATATAAAATACACATGCTTTTACATGCTTTTGTTTGTTTTTTTACCTATCATGGGGGAGATTTATCAAACCTGGTGTAAAGTGAAACTGGCTCAGTCGCCCCTAGCAACCAATCAGATTCCACCTTTCATTCCTCACAGACTCTTTGGAAAATGAGAGGTGGAATCTGATTGGTTGCTAGGGGCAACTGGGCCAGTTTCACTTTACACCATGTTTGATAAATCTCCCCTAAATATTTCGAATTTCTTACTCTTGTCTATTGTCCTTTTTGCGTTGATGTCCCTTCCATCTCATCCTACAGTTACATCCATCTAGTAGTAACTCTTACCTAGTGACAGGCACCCTTTCATTACGTAGTGACAGACATCCTTTAATTTGCCGCTTCACTGATATAATTCAGTTTACATATTTTGTTATTGACTTCTATCATGACTTAGGATGGACTGCGGATTTCTAAAGCTCTTCCCATGTGAGGTGCTTTCCCTGGAGTTCTTGCCTGCTGAGTAATGTTATTGTAATAGGCCTAGATATGTGGAAGAGAAGTGACAACCATTCTCGAGTTATTTTTAAAGCCCATTCAATTGTTGACCTAACCGAATACATGTAATATCTTTACTCTACTGGCGCTAACTGCTAGAATACTGCACCCCATGGTGAGAACTATAGATCTGAATGGGTTGAAGAATTTCAGTATTTCCACTGAATTGCTGAGCAGTAGCTAGAACATAAGTGGAGTACATGCTTTGCCTACTTGATAGGTACACAGCGGGCAATGTGTATCATATGTGAAGCACGTGCACAAATAAGAGAAATATTCTGTATTTGATAAAAGGGGAAAAAAATAGTGCAGTATTTCTCCACCGCTACCATAAAGTACTTTTTTAGCCAAGCTGTTTTAGGCAAAAATTATCAAGGTACTTTCACCTCATATTAAAGTGACTCTGTACCCACAATCTGCTCACCCTAAACCTCTTGTACCGTCAGATAGCTGCTTTTACTCCAAGATCTGTCCTGGGGTCCGTTCAGCAGGTGATGCAGTTATTGTCCTAAAAAAAAAAAAATTTTAAACTTGCAACCCTGTGTCAAACTGGCGTGGCCTAGAGTGCCTATGCATTAGGCTGACACACCCTCTCTGTCCCTCCTCCCCGCCCTCCTCATCATTAGGAATGCTCCAGGCAGATTGTCTCCTATTCATCAGCTGTGTGAGCACGGCACATGGGCTGGATCGTTAAGGCACCTGTGCAGTGTTCACTGCAGAAGAATAGGAAAAATCCTGCCAGTGGCATTCCTAATGATGAGGAGGGTGGGGTGGAGGGACAGAGGGGTGGTGCAAGGTTAGGGCACAGATATTCTAAGCCACGGCAGTTTGACACAGGGCTGCAAGACAGATCTTGGATTAAAAGCAGCTATCCGAAGGTACAAGTGGTTTGGAGGGGACAGATTGTGCACAACTGCACAAAAAAAGCTGCACATGATACATGTCCCGTTAATGGTGCGTTTACCCAGAGAGATTTATCCGACAAATTATTGAAGCCAAAGCCAGGAACAGACTATAAACAGAGAACAGGGTATAAAGGACAGACTTTCAATCATCGGTCAGACAAGTTTATGAGCTTCGAACATGACAAACCAGCGTATTGTACATAAACTAGACGAACCAACATGTATCATTGATCTTCCCAGCTGCTTCAAGGGGTTGTCTGGTCTTTTAAGTACCCTCTTAGGTGAGTTCTGAACTAATAGAAAGGAGTAACCCATTTAGAGGGGTAGGTGGCTAGAGGCTATGTTCCCATTTCGGAAACATAACGGGGGAAGGCGGACGTCTCGTAATATAGACTGATGCTAGTAAAGATAAGGATCATTATAAGCGGACATCTATATTACAAGATGGACGAGTTTTCCTGCTCCCAAAGTAGAAGCTGAACAGAATGATGTATCAATTACATTGTTCTGTGCAGCTCTTCCTATCTTCCTGAATAACATTTACAATAAGTCATCCTCTCCATTATGTGCATGAGCCCAGTAGTCCTGGATATTCATGAGAAGCAGAAAAGTCCACCCACCAGCTGCTGATTGGCAGTTATCTATCCAGTCAACTGTCAATCAGCAGCTGGAGGGTGGGAAGAGAGGTGTGGCAAGAATCCTATTCTCCTGCATATTAGGAGAACGGCTGAACAGAATGATGTAAATAAAACACCCATCGTTTAGCATGTCTGTTACTAGTTTATGCTGCCCTCATTTAAAACTGATGACCGGTTCCGTTTAACTATAGGTGTATGAAGTGCTTTTAAAAGGGTAAGGTTCTCTTTGAAGAAGAAGAAGAAGAAGAAGAAGAAGAAGAAGAAGAATATTACTGTAACAAATGACTGGTTTATCTGCTTAGAACAGTCGACGTACAGTGACAAGTAAAGTAAACTAGATGCAAATGACTAAACTTCCCCTGATTTGTATCCTGTAGTCTCCTCTGTGCTGCCCTCATTAGTTAAATAAACCTCAGCTCCTGAGAGAACAGAATGAAGCCAAAGAGGAGCTACACTCATTTGCATTCATAGAAACTCTTAGCAAAGAACAGATAAAAAATACTGAAAATTTGTTCTTAATTTAGATGTGAATATATGCTGGTATTGTAATGTGTAATACACCCAGGATTGGGCAGCGGGGTGCACCTTACTAATCAGCTATGGGAACAATCAATGGACCTTTACATCTTTCTTTAAAGCATCACAACGTTTAAAAAAAAGGCAAAGGAGGAGATCTAAAGTGCAGCAAATTTATCAAAGATGTATGTGCACCATATCGGTGTGATTTTTTTCCCCTTTCAAATCAATTGGTGTCAGAAACTTAGATAGATTTATAATTTACTTCTATTTAAAAATCTCCAGTCTTCCAGTACTTACCATCTGCTGCATGTCCTGCAGGAAGTGTTGTTTTATTTACATTCAGACACAGTGCTCTCTGCTGACATGGAACTGTCCTGAGAAGGAGAGGTTTTCTGTGGGGATTTGCTACTGCTCTGGACAGTTCCTGACATGGACAGAGATGTCAGCAGAGAGCACTGTTTCTGAATGTAAATAAAACAACACTTCCTGCAGGACATACAGCAGCTGATAAGTATGGGAAGACTTGAGATTTTTTAATAGAAGTAAATTACAAATCTGTATAACTTTATGATATCAGTTGATTTGAAAGAAAAAGATTTTCGCTCGACAACCCCTTTAAGTTGAGTCTACCCACAACAAATGTTTGCACATATAGGCTCCATGGATGAAATATTATTATCTTCATTATGTCTATGTTATACTTCCTTCCCTTAGGGTGCGTTCACACCTACAGGATCCGCAGCAGATTTGATGGTGCAGATTTGATGCTGTGTTCGGTTATTTAAATGAAATCTGCTGCAGATCCGCAGCAGAAAATCAGCTGCGGATCCAGTAAGTGTGAACGTACCCTTAGGGTCCTATTACGTGGCCCAATGTGTGGTTTAAATGTGCGCTGATCTTGCAGCTGGGAGCTTCTTTAAAGAGCCTATTATAGAGCTGGAGGATCACTGCTTCCATCATTTATTACATGGATGTCTGTGCGGCCAACAATGTGCGTTTTTTTTTTTTGTTTGTTTTTTTTTTTTTAAGAGTGACTACTTTTTCATTTTGCTGGTTTCCCGCCACTGGATCTAACGTAGCGGAGGCTAATGTGCAACAGGATAAAGACATCTATGCCAACCTATGCCGTATATATACAGATTTAGATCACCAGTACAATAAAGAATAAATAGAGAAATAAAAAAAATTAGGTACAAAATATCTTCAAAGACAAGAAAATAATATAAACAGAGCTCCAGCTGTAGACTTGGGGGGAGATTTATCAAGCATGGTGTACAGTGAAACTGACTCAGTTGCCCCTAGCAACCAATCAGATTCCACCTTTCATTCCGCACAGACTCTTTGGAAAATAAAAGGAGGAATCTGATTGGTTGCTAGGGGCAACTGAGCCAGTTTCACTTTACACCATGTTCGATAAATCTCCCCCTATATAGTATCTAAGATGGATATCACAGAAATAGTGTTATAACTCAAAATATAACAGTAAAAGAGTGTAATAGGAGCATACTATGGATTGTGGTGCCAATAAGTTTTTGCTGACATGGAGGTTTATTCAAAGATGAGAGAAATTACATTCGTTCAAAACTGTAATATGACTGGACACAAAGGGGAGGATTTATCATTGTTCTGCCCAGACGTACGCCAGGGAGAAGGTGTAGATTCGCCCCTTGTCCCTGGCGTACGCCTACGTATCCCCCGCTCACCCGATGGGTGGGCAGTGGGAGTGGCAAGGAGGGGAGGAGCTGTTGCCTCCTCTCGCGCCTCATTTATCATGATTGACACCTGCTTGCAGGCATAAATCATGGTGGAAATTTACACCTGCTCAAGAGCAGGTGTAAATTTCTTTGCTGGCCGTAGGGTGCAGATTCGGCCGGATTTGCACCTCTGGGAGGGGGGGCAGGGCAGTTGGGGACGGGCCAAGACCAGCGTACCAGAACCACGGTCTTGATTAATCACTCCCCCCCCCCCCAAAAAAAACCAAAAAACACAGTATATAGTGAACTAAACCATAAAGAGAATACCTTTAAAACAAAAAAGGAGAAACATTTGGGGATACTGTATGGCACCAAGATGCCAGGAACTAGAGATGGGCAAATCTACAGTAGGAACAAAGTGAATAGCTTCATTCCTATCAGTATTCTTATCATCAGGCTATGGGCTTTCAAGTCTGCTTTGCTCCTTACCGCTCCTCCCTGGGTGCTGGAAAAAGGTGGATCCAGTCCTGGAAAACTTCTCACAGTTTCCCAGGACTGGATCCAGCTTTTCCAGGAACCCAGAGTGGAGTGGCATGGAGCAAAGCAGAGATCAAAGGCAGCCGACGTATAAGCTGACTCCTGAGCAAATGGCGCAATTTGCTTTGTTTGTAATGGAATTTTGTTCATCTCTATTTGCAACGTATGGACTACACATTGCATTATATTAGCATCTTCACTCCATACAGCCATACTATAGCAGACGTTGCAGACGTTATTAACCTGATTGATGTGAGCATACCTTCCAGATTACACTGCAGCATTTCCCATACACCCTAACTATCCCATTCTAAATTCAATCACAGAAGCTTGTAAAACACTAAGGGCTCTCTGTATACATAATAACTAGCTGAATTCATCAGAATAATAAAAGATTGCCAGAGAATATTCAGCAACGAAACAACCAAGTCTGAACTAAGCCCAGGGATAGATATTGTATTATTCATGTAGAACAGTGGAAGGTGGGAAAAGTTCAGTTCTATTTGTTGCTCCATCAATACTGTTTTTATTTCTAACTATTTGCAGCTAAGCCCTAAGGTCCTGGCCATGGTGGCTGGACTGTAGATGAAGAACATGGAGGTATGAGGGTAGATGACTGGACATGTTCTCGGAGAATTATATTGTTTGATAAACGTAAAGTAGTAGTATTCTCCATAAGGTCCTGGTGCTGCCAAAAACTCTTTCACAGCAATTGTAAAAATAAAAAAAGCTGATTTATTGGTAAAAAAAAAAAAAACGGAATAAAATCATGCATAAAAATGTCAATAACGCGTTTCGGGAATTATACCTCCCTTCATCAGACTGTATAAGTAGCAGTGTGGTAATTTTGTCAAAACACAGCATGCTGAGGGTGTGGCATTGTTTTTTATTGTTTTGGGGTTTTTTTTGTTTTTTTTTTTGCAAACTGTGGCATTTCTTCTTCCACAGACTTCAATGGGATTGTTCTGGTTGTCTCAAAAACATCATTGCTGTGTGTATGGCGTTTTTCTTTGTGGTGTTTTTGTCACCTTTTGTGGTCCAGCAGATAGGTCATGTGATGGTAGAGGAGAAAAAGGTCAGCACACACAGCCTTCTCATAGTGCTAGGGTCCTATTACACTGAGCGATTTTTAACTATTAACCATCGCAAACGAGATTGTTTATCGTTAACCTGAAATCGTTCACCATATTACATAGAACGATAATCGTTAGTTACGATCGGTACTATGATCGCTTGTTCCTTCTGATCCCCTTAATCTGAGATTGTTTATCGTTAACCTAACACAGAACGGTAATCGTTAGTTACGATCGTTACTATGATCGCTTACTCCTTCTGAACCCAGAAAAACAATGAACAATGTGCAATTACACTGAGCGATTAGTGAACAAATGCGGAACTTGAGCGAATGAATGTGGAGTTACAGCAAACGATTAGCGAACAATTAACGATAATTTTAGGTTCAGATCTAAATCAACGATCAATGGCAGACAAACGATTTTTCCATCGCTGCCTGCAACTACACAGAACGATTATCGTTTAAATTTGAACGACTTTTCGCACGATAATCATCCCGTGTAATAGGCCCCTAAGCAGGCATAAAAGGAACAGGTCGATGGGTATGTGTCATAGCTATATGTATATATACATATAGTCTACCTGTCTCCTAGAAGTGAATTTTGTCTGATTTTTTTTAACTCCTTATTTGTTTATAAAATTTTACAATAGAACCTTGCAACATACAAGGTAACCATAAAATGGTATAGTACATTACAATAGGAACATATTACAATTCTTACATATTACAACAATAAAACAACAAATAACCTCACAGAGATTGTAAAAGTGCTACATAAACATCCACACTGACCACCACCACCCACTCCCAGGTGGCAGAGGCAAAAGCACAGGAAAAAGAAAAAGGTCAACAATCCATCAATATTAGTTGGTATATATGTATCCCATCCTTCTTTTGGTATAACTCAAGAGCTCATATTTCTTGGTTTCCAATACTAGATTACTTCATGCTTGCACCAAGGGGGCATGGGGAGCCAACTTCTCAGGATCCACAGCCTTGTAAGAAATAAACACTTAATCACCAGAGGTCTATTCTTTTGAAATAACTAAAATCCGCTAGGACCTCCAACTCCACCGACCTACGTATATTCAGTTTTTTTTGTTGTTGTTTTTGGCGTGTCTGAAACACTCCCTTCTAATAACTCCCAATATTCCCACAGGACCATATATTGTGTAGAATGTCCACCTCTATGTTCCCACATCTTGGACAACCTGATGTACTTCTGACTCCATCTTGAACAGTTTTAATGAGGAATAGTAGTTATGATGATTAATTCTAAACTGTATCAATTTCTGGGCCTCGTTCATGGATACACACTCAATATTTAAGCATATATTTTGACAGCCTTACTCCTCAATGCCCCCTAACTCCTGAGGCTTGAGGTTCGCTCGTCTCTTATCGCTAAAGGCCCTATTACACCAAATGGTTATTGGCCATATTTGGTGTAGTAGCTTTTTCCTGCATAGACCCTGTAATGGTGAATATTGAAGTCTAAAAGAAAAATTGACTTTGAGATATTGAAAAGATAATGATGTTACTGACATGTAGAGCCCTAAATTAAACCAAATACACTACCCCCGTATCATATAGATGCTTTAAACTATGAAATCCAAAGAAATCAGAAATTTAGTCCGGTCGGAACGAACTTTTGAAAAGTTTGCTCATCTCTACTTATTACGGGAAATGCTTATAAAGTGCTTTTTTCCTGCACTTACTACTGCATCAAGGCTTCACTTCCTGGATAAAATGGTGATGTCATTTCCTGGATAACATGGTGATGTCACTTCCTGGATAACATGGTGATGTCACTTCCTAGATAACATGGTGATGTCACTTCCTAGATAACATGGTGATGTTACGACCCGACTCCCAGAGCTTTGCGGGCTGTGGCTGCTGGAGAGGATGATGGCAGGGGGACACTGAGGGACACAGGGCACTGGAGGGACACTGAGCATCCCTCTGCCATCATCCTCTCCAGCAGCCAAAGCCCGCACAGCTCTGGGAGTCGGGTCGTGACATCACCATGTTATCCAGGAAGTGAAGCCTTGATGCAGTAGTAAGTGCAGAAAAAAGCACTTTATAAGCATTTCCCGTAATAAGTGTATATTGGTGATTAGTATAACTTTTGGGGGGCAAATCAATACTTTAATAAAAATTTTTGCTGTACTTCCCTTTTAAGAAATGGCTACATGATTTTGTTAAGAAACACTCAAAATGTCAACATTCCATTCACTTTGCCACGCCAGAATGCCAAGCACGGGTAGAGATATTTTCTTCCTGCCTATTTATAAATCTCACAAAGCACATAAAATGTGAAGGAGCCAACAACTGATCTTCATTTTTTTTATATACAAAGAAGCTGAGCTGATAATATATCGGAGAGAGCTGCCCCAGGCGTTTCCTGAAGAAACATTTTGAAGCTAGAGATACGGAGCAGATAATAGAGAGAGGATGAGACTGGGCATGCATCGACTGAACAACCAGGAAGAGATAATGCGCCTGATAAAGAAATACAAGGGAACCCAGATCTAAATTCACTAAAGCTGCAAATTGTTCCTTAAAAAGCAGAAGGTGGCAAGAGCCGCCGTTCCCGAAACAATGGAAAATAATTTGAAATCTCCTGCAACCGAAAAGACGGCATGTTTTAGCATCTACATCATAAAAAAAACTATTATTTTGCCAAATGTAAAACACAAGAGACTCTACAGAGAAATAAAAGAAGTCTTGGATTACTCTATAACGTTCTCAGAAGCCGAAGCAAATCCCTAAGCTATTGCTGTTATGTCGTTCGCAGATAATGAATGCACATTTTAAATCCAAAGTGACCTTTTAATTTAAATTTCTCATTTGTTGTAACTAAGGACGACAAGAGAAAAAGTTACTTTATAAAACAGTCAAAAAAAAAAAATCGAAAAAGCAAATATTGGTAGAAATCCAGACGCTGAGGATAAAATAAATAATGCCGTCCTGCTGATAACACCGAGGCAAAATGACTCTTTTTACAAAACAGACAATGAAAGGCATGCTACGACGCTGCTCTCCTCGTGTTAGTATTTACTAAGAATTCCGCTCTAACTTAATATGATGCCAGGAAAACACAATTAGGTGCTCCGCAGGTACTAGCAGAAAACCTGTAGTGTATTTGCCTCAAGATGTTGCAGTATACCAAACGCAACACAATATAGTGGATACAAAGTATATGTTATATCTTCACTAGGGAGGCAGGGTAGAGTTGTATTGCTATAGACTTGTAGAGTACTGGGTCAAGATGCCAAGAAAACAATTACTGTATGCGCTCCGCAGGCACTAGCATAAAAACCTGTAGTGTATCTGCCTCAAGATGTTGCAGTATACCAAACGCAACACAATATAGTGGATACAAAGTATATGTTATATCTTCACTAGGGAGGCAGGGTAGAGTTGTATTGCTATAGACTTGTAGAGTACTGGGTCAAGATGCCAAGAAAACAATTACTCTATGTGCTCCGCAGGCACTAGCATAAAAACCTGTAGTGTATCTGCCACAAGATGTTGCAGTATACCAAACACAACACAATATAGTGGATACAAAGTATATGTTATTTCTTCACTAGGGAGGCATGGTAGAGTTGTATTGCTATAGACTTGTAGAGTAATGTGTGGATTGACATTAAGTAAGTTATAAAAGCTTGTACTATAGTCACCATAGACAAAGGAACATAAATATACCTTGATCACTTTGAGGTGATGCTCATTTCCTTCCGTGGGATGTACACATGCCTTTTTGGGTCTCAGAGCAGCAATCACCACCAACCTCACTTGTATCTCAAGCAATATTAGTAAATAAAATATTACATCCGATATTAAAGGGGTAAAAATTCTTTCAAATCAACTGGTGCCAGAAAGTAGCAGTTATTCGTAAATTACTTCTATTAAAAAAAAAAATCTCAAGTCTTCCAGTACTTATCAACTGCTGTATGTCCTACAGGAAGTGGAATTCTTTCCAGTCTGGAGAGAGCAGGAAAGTTTTTCTATGGGGATTTTCTACTGTTCTGGACAGTTCCTGACATGGACAGAGGTGGCAGCAGAGAGCGCTGTGTCAGACTGGAGAGAATACACCACTCCCTGACATGAGATTTTTTTTAATAGAAGTAAATTACACATCTCTGACACTTGATTAGACCAGTTGGTTTGAAAAAAAAAAAAAACATTTTTGGTGAACTACCCCTTTAATGATTTTGAATTACAAAATGAATAAGGGTTCTGTGCATGGGCATGGTGCAGCCAACGGACACTATATTCAAGAGTATACACCTGAGATGGGACTGCTATAGAGGCGGCTATCAGTCACTGCTAATAGTAACAGCATTTCACTGCTACATGGAATATGTTTGTAGGCATCTGATCTGTCAGAAAGCGGTGCTCTTGCTACTATATAGAACAAGGATAAGCTGGTAGAGAGAAGAGCTAATATGACCAGGCAAACTTTAGGAGGGTGATTCATAGTCTCCATTGTGGTCTGAGTCAGACAGAGAAAAAAGGGAAAGTGGATGATTACAATAAGAGGAGACATCTGCCATGAGTCATAGGCGAGAAGCGTTGGATTTTTTTTTGCCTTTAACTTCAGCTGATCAATATTGGCTGATGATACACTACACGTCCATTATTCACTGACACTGTTATTTAGTGCTAGTGCGGCGGCATTATTTCATCACTGTATAGCAGTTTTCTTTAGTCACTGTATATTAATCAGTCTCGGATGTATGTTGATGAAATCTGAATGATATCCGTCAGACTGGCTGCATGACTACGCTCTAGCCGGCCGCTCTCTCTTCGCTCTAAAACAGTGATAATCTGCCAAATCAGGCCGATTCATCAGATTATCGCTCTATGTAATAAAGACAACAATCAGCCAAAGACAACAATCCTCAACTGATCATGTCTTTTGGTCCTGACATAAAATCACCAGCGGCTAACTGTGCATCACTATGTGCCAATGACTGTGTAAAGAAAATAATAAAGTATGTACATACCTGTTCACACCGCCCAATGCTTCTGCCCGCTCCCTCCTGGGCTTCTGTCCACTCCCCGCAGCTGCCAGTGGAACTTCAGAGCTGGTCTCTGGGGTGACCCCTACCTGCACTGGAGTTACCCCTACCTGTTCATGGTTCTAGGTAGGGTGGTCCTAGACCTACCTGTTCATGGCTCTAGGTAGGGTGGACCTGTAGTGTCCCACCATGGGTGTTGCTATTGGTTACACCCTTCGCAAAAGCCTGTACTTATTGTAAGTAAGTGGTGATGTAGTAGTGATAAAGTTTCACCACAAGGTGTCGCTATTTTGTATATGTACTTAGTTGCTGCACAGCTAAAGTATAGAAAGGGTTATTGTTTGCTTATATGCCACATGGATCTGTGAACCAATGAAAATATCTTCTTCTTCTGTCCTATCATCTCCTTCTTTACTTCTTTATGCACTCTTTGCCCATTCACAGCACACCTTACAGGGAGCTGTAGATAGGAAATCACGTGTGTAGGGGAAGTGTAGAGGTCTTTTGTATTGGAATTTGTAGAGGAAGGATGCAAACTAGAACGCTCCCTACAGTGGTTCTTTTGGGCCCTTGCCCTCTGCCAGGTCCCCAGTCTTCGTAAAGGTTCTTTGGTCATGAGACTCTGTAGAGTGCAGTGTTAAAGCCCTTCACAGAAGAGGACAAGTCAGAGATCATCTAAACCCACGCCGAAAGCTAGGAACTGATCCGGATAGATCAAAGTTGCTAGAAGCCTATGAACTCTAGCTCGCAGCACGGGTGTCAGCAGGAAACCCTCAACATTCCGCTCATCCCAGGTAACAGGTTCTAGGGCTTGTGTCCCCCACTAGGACGGGTCCGCCGACACTGATAGGGCAATAGGTGGTTCCATCTGACAAGAGTCGATGCACGGGCACAAGTATTCTCTCTCAAGTGTTCTTCTATTTCTACCTCATCCTCCAACAGAGCACAGTACTACTTGGGTTGGGACTCTCCCAACATCCTCCTCTCTGCTCCTTTGATTCTTCTTTATACCTCTCAACATGCAACCCAGTCGGCACGACTGTACTACTCTCTACTCTCTCATCACAGTTCTGGATCCTGTACTATCAAGTGTCCTATCAAGTGTAAAGCATTCTGTCAAGGCAAAGCTGTATGTTCTGCTGCACACAAGTACCTTCAGAGTAAACGAGATTTTTTTTTTATGGTAAGGAGACCTTGTGATTCTTTGCCCTGCACCAACACAGCATATACACACTCTTTGGGACATTTCCCCTTTCTGTGGGTGGCAGTACCAATAGTCCAGGTGGGTCACTACTCCACTCTGGACCACCGTGATAACAGCGCAAGGGACCTCGTAGCAACCCAGCAGGTCACTGACCACTGGGGAACCAGGTGTAACCAGCCCTCTAAAATAAAAGCAGGTGTACCTCCATACCTGTGTGCCCAACCGGGACTGGCGTCACAACATAACATCCTAGGGTCCGACTACATCTTGACCAACTGCCACAGAACTGGCGTCACACTCCACCACCTAGCAAGTGACTGGCCGTACCACCTCCATACTAACGCAGGGGGTGGCACCAGGGGCGGATTAACTTTACCATAGGCCCCGGGCTGTTCACCAAGCCTGGGCCCCCCCCACCAGACTGTAACTATGAAAGCACTAGCCTGGCGTTCATAGTACAGGATAGATAATGTCATGATGTCCTGATTTGTGCAAAATAGCCAGGAGACAGTTCACCATCGAAAGTATAGGTCTTTTTGGGTGTTCATGGGCACCTCTGGGAGCTCAGGGCCCCGGGCTGCCGCCCAAAACACCCCTATTATAATCCACTACTGGGTGGCACACCTAGACGAGGAGACCACCCTATCTGTTCATGATTCTAGGTAGGGTGGTCCTAGATGAGAAGACCATCCTACCTGTTCATGGTTCTAGGTAGGGTGATCCTAGATGAGGAGACCATCCTACCTGTTCATGTTTCTGGGTAGGGTGGTCCTAGATGACAAGACCATCCTACCTGTTCATGGTTCTAGGTAGGGTGATCCTAGACGAGGAGACCATCCTACCTGTTCATGGTTCTGGGTAGGGTGGTCCTAGATGAGGAGAAGCCACTAGGACTCCCCCAATGACTCAAGGTTCAGGCAGAAAGAAAGCTAAGTCTTCCTATATGACGGCTTGATAAATATCCCGCAAAGCTCTTCGTAGACTCCAGAGAATATGAAAAACTGCAAAATAAAACAGAGCAGAATGAGATTTCCTAAGTGATTTGGATAGCGAGTGATGACAGTCTTGCATATGTAACATTATAATGTCTATTGGAGGAGACAGAACAAGCTTTTATCATTGCCTAGCTCCCATCATTATAGGATGCAGCACATTATGGAGCTATACGGCTATACGAGATTTACCATCACATATGAATCATTTAATAGCGGCCGCTCTCCTGTCTCCGTCATACAGAGTGTATAATCTCATGGTGGTCACCTGTATGGAAGCCGGCTGGCAGGGAACCTTTACTGATTGTAAGATGTTCTACATATAGCAAATGGATTAGTAGACATTAGAAGAACATCTTTCTCTTTTAAGTGTTAAAAAGAAACTTTCAATCTATTTGCCCTTTCTTAAGGATTCTGTTTTAGTGAACACACGCTTTTTGATCAAAGGCATAATATATCAGTGCCGTGCATAAAGAATAAGGTACAGAAGCCATCATCTTCTTTATTATTACTTTATATAGTGTGAACAGAGTTTTGTAAATATACAGCAAGCTGTTCTGGATTGTATATGGATTTGCCTTAGGGTTCAGGCACAGTAATGCAGTATACAGTAGTATACAGGGGCTGTAGGGCTCTTTAGTATAGAACTGCCCAATGTGGTTATGTTCCCACTACGTTTTTTCCTTTCTGTTTCTTAAGCAGAGGCCGCCCGTTGGTGCAATGACAGCTGCAGGTACAGTATTCTAGGTCAGGTGGACTGATGGGAATTTGGATGTGTCTATAATAGAAAAGTCCATTGAATTTAAAGCGACTCTGTACCCAAAATCTGTTCCCCCCAAACCACTTGTACCACTTTGGATAGCTGCTTTTAATTCAAGATCTGTCCTGGGGTCCGTTTGGCCGGTGATGCAGTTATTGTCCTAAAAAACAACTTTTAAACTTGCAGCCCTGTGTCAAAATGCCGTGGCCTAGAGTATCTGTGCCCTAACTTTGAACCACCCCTCTGTCCCTCCTCCTCACCCTCTTCATCATTAGGAATGCCACTGGCAGGATTTTTCCTATTCCTCTGCAGTGAACACTGCATTGGTGCCTTACCGCTCCAGCCCATGTGCCGTGTTCTCACAGGTGATGAATAGGAGACAATCTGCCTGGAGCATTCCTAATGATGAGGAGGGTGGGGAAGAGGGACAGAAAGGTTGTGCCAGCCTAATGCATAGTCACTCTAGGCCACGCCAGTTTGACACAGGACTGCAAGTTTATAAGTTTTTTTTTTAGGACAATAACTGCATCACCTGCCGAACGGACCCCAGGACAGATCTTCGATTAAAAGTAGCTATCCGAAGGTACAAGACGTTTGGGGGGGGACAGATTGTGGGTACAGAGTCACTTTAATTTAAAAAAAAACCTGAAAGGACGGTGAAAAAAGAAAAATCAAGTGTGAACAACTAAAAAATAATGCCCGGTGTTTGCAAAAGCCGTCCTAAAATAATTGTCATGATAATTATTTTGACGTCTGCGCAGGCAACGTCCGTTATTTTTATACACTGTGTGCTTAGGGCGTCCATCATTTCATCCGTCAATGTATTGCATTGAAGTCAGTTAAATCACAGCAAAAATTTACGCTTTTTCTCTTTTTTGAATGTAGCGTGAAAAGCATTCAACTTTTTATTATTACACAAAGCGATTATCGGACATATTTTGTCAATTATCGGCCTAACGACTGATAATCGCTTTGTGTAATAAAAGGCAACAATCAACCAACATGCACAATGTCGGCTGATCGTTGTCTTTCATTGTCTTAAAACATGTTGAAAGACAAACAATGTGGAGAGCAACAATCTGCTGCTGTCGCTCCGTATATTAACACCTGCAGCGAGCGGGGAACAAGGAGCAAGCGAGCGCTAACCTGACAGGTCGGCACTCGTTTGCGCCCAGACATCTCCCCGTGTAATAGGGGCTTAAAGGGGTACTCGAGCAGGGGGGGGGGAACTCTTTCGCTGGGACCGGGGATGAGGTGGCTGAGGGAAAAGACATCCACTCACCTCCCCGGTTCCAGCGGCGGGTCCCGCATCGCGACGCTCCGGTGCCTGGTGCCCAGACGCTTACTGGTGTCTGACGCCGCCCAAGACGTGATGTCTCAGGACCGCTCAGTCAGCCAGTGAAGGAGGCGGGATTAGTTTCAAATCCGCTCAGATCCCGCCTCCTTCACTGACTCGCTGAGCAGACCTGAGATGTCACGTCTCGGGCCCGCGTCAGACACCGCGTCCGGAAACTGGGCACTGGAGCGCCGCGATGCGGAACCCGCCGCTGGAAATGGGGAGGTGAGTGGACGTCTTTTCCCTCAGCCACCTCGTCCCCGGTCCCAGCGAAAAAGTGTCCCCCGGCTGGAGTACCCCTTTAAGACTCGACAGTGAATTTTTCTGCTTCTGAAGAAAAATTGTGGACTGTCTTCTTTACGGCTTTTTGAATTTGATAATTTTCTGACTATCCAATAATCCTGAATGTCTGATAATATCACTCGTTGTGTTAAAGGCTATGTTCACACGACGTCAAAAATAGAGAAAAGGAGTCCGATTTTGAAATTTAAACTAACGTCTGTTATTGCGGCGATTTAAATGGCAATGCATTGAAGTTAATGGAAAGACGGATGTCCAATGCACACAATGTATTGAATAACGGACGTCTTTACCGAGGATGTCAAAAGAACATGATCATTATTTTTGGATGCCTTTTGCTAACAGCGGATGTTTTTATTAGTTGTTCACACACAGTTTTTCTTTTGTCACCGTTCTTTCTCCATCTTTACTATTAAATTCAATGGACTTTTCAATTAAGCCGCATCCAAAGGGCCAATTAGTAACCAAACTAGAATAATGTACAAACACCAGTCATTGCACTAAGGGGAGGCCAGACACTCAAAATGACGGACGTTATTTTAAACGGAGCTGAAAAAACGTTGTTTAAACATAGCCAAAATATGAGACTATTTTAACTTAGCCTTATTCTTTTTGCACTTTACAAATACAAAAAATATGGTGCGGGCATGGTTGCATGGAACACATTAAGCTGATGTTAGAAATTTATACATCACGTGTGATTCTAACTCCGTCCCCAAGCTGAGATCTCAGGGAGTGTTCATGCCGGCTGATGCTGTATTTTTAGATTCACACATAAATAGAACATCTTATATGACCGGGCTGAATTCATTGATTTCTACTATATATACATACATCACTAAGGGCTGTTTTTATGGATATGAATTTATAATCCAATCTAACTAGCCTGGAGCTGAAACACGGGATAAGTTTCCAGTAGCATCACTAAAACTGAGAGTTTTGAAAACTATGTTCTAAATTGTTCATACCTGGGCTCTAATGTTAGAACTTTTGGGACAGATTTATCAAGGGGTAAAGTAGACACTTGTATAAACTGCCCACAGCAGCCAATCACAGCTCAGCTCTTAGCTCTGGTAACATGAAAGCTGAGCTGTGATTGGTTGCTGTGGGCAGTTTATACCAGTGCCTATTTTACAGCCATTTGATGAATCTGGGCCTTTGTGTTAAGTTGTTTTAAATCAGATATTAATAGGCTAATTTTGACATCTATTTTTATATAGACAGAGAAGCTGAACAGAATGATGTATCACTTACATTGTTCTGTGTAGCTGATCCAGAGCTATCCTCCTGAATAACATGGATAATAAGTAGTCCTCTCCATTATGTGCATGAGCCCAGTAGTCCTGGATATTCATGAGAAGCAGAAAACTCCGCCCACCAGCTGCTGATTGGCAGTTATCTATCCATGGCAACAGTGGGGGATCGGGTAGGATAGTATCAGTTATTGTTTGTTTGTTGTTTTTTTAGCCAACCTAAGAACCTTAAAAATATTTTTCTAATGCAACACAACCACCTCAATGTAATTATTAGTTTTCTTTTGCAGTACAGTGTTAAAAAGACGTATTACCACAGATTTCAAATTTATGAAGGCCCTTAGCCCATGGTCACACTTATCAGAATTGCCGATGATTCTTAGTGTGTTTTATATGGAAAATGAACAGCAATATACAATACAAATTTTTTAAAAAAACTTGCAAAAATTAGAGCATGCACCGGCGCCAATCTGTTCAATTCTGTGTTCTACAACATACACAGTAAAAAAAACGCCTCTAATGACGGCCGCTTGTATGGTATATATACTATTTGATGACGTATTTAATCAATTTGACTTATTTATCTAATGTCTTTATCATCTCATAACCAGCAGGACACTTCATAAGTAACTGCAGCCTCATATAAAAAAAATTTACAGCGTGGAATAAATCCGGCCTATGACAGCTGAAGTCAGATCGCCATGTTTGTTTCCCGTAAAGACAATCCATGGGAGGGGGAGGGGGGTGATCATCTTTATCAGCGTAAATTAGCTAAGAGGCTGTAGGAGGACGTGCGGTAAATAGATTTCTTTGTACTTATTCTCCACATTTTATTATTATTTTAGCATTAAATATCCCTTTAAAAATCTTGGTTGCCAAGGAGACCAGGAGGCAAACTACTCAGATCTACTCTCCACAACAGCTGTGGTTTGCAGTAACTGGTGTGTGATGGATATGAAAGCTATAGCCAGATAATAAGTTGAAAAGGCTCAATTTGTTATCATAGTAAATGTACTGATAGCGTACAAAGACATCAAAGATAAAAAAAAAAAAATACTACACTGTGAGGTTTAAAGTTGTATAATAACTAGTGATGAGCGAGTACTAAAATGCTCGGGTGTTCGTTACTCGAGACAAATATCTCCCGATACTCGAGTGCTCGTTTCGCGTAACGAACCCCATTGAAGTCAATGGGAGACTCGAGCATTTTTGCAGGAGACTCTAGTTCGGTTGAGGGAAGGTCGTGTGAAAACCTGTCAAACTCAGAAATTGATGGAAACACAACGGAAATGGACAGGAAACAGCAGGGGCAGCATGTATGTATGCCTCTGAGGCTGCCTAATGGCACCATTATGCCTAATTCTGTGCAACAGCCTGGTTAAAACAGAAGTAGGCATATGGACCACCCAAAAACTCAGCCTGACACAGCATGGCAGTGAGAACACAGGGAACCATTAAAACAGAGGTAGCTTATCATGAACCAGCCAAAAATTCAGCCTGAAACAGCATAGCGGTGAGGACAGAGTGAACAAGGTAGAAGCGGTAGCCAGTAAGCCTTCCAAAAATTATACCAGACACAGCATGGCATTGAGCACACAGAGAACTCCCGGGAGCAGCAGTAGCCAACACAAAGGCCAGGCAGGAGCAACAGTAACCAACATGGAGGCCAGGCAGAAGCAACAGTAGTCAACATGGAGGCTAGGCAGGATCAGCAGTAGCCAACATGGAGGCAAGGGCAGGCACAGCAGTAGTCAACATGGATGCCAGTGAAGGCCCAGCAGTACTCAACATGGATGCCAGTTAAGGCCAACAGCAGTAGCCAACATGGAGGCAAGGGCAGGCACAGCAGTAGTCAACATGGATGCCAGTGAAGGCCCAGCAGTAGCCAACATGGAGGCAAGGGCAGGCACACCAGTAGTCAATATGGATGCCAGTGAAGACCCAGCAGTAGTCAACATGGATGCCAGTTAAGGCCCAGCAGTAGCCAACATGGAGGCAAGGGCAGGCACACCAGTAGTCAACATGGATGCCAGTTAAGGCCCTGCAGTAGCCAACATGGAGGCAAGAGCAGCATGGTGGCTCAGTGGTTAGCACTGTAGCCTTGCAGCGCTGGAGTCCTGGGTTCAAATCCCACCAAGGGCAACATCTGCAAAGAGTTTGTATTTTCTCTTTGTGTTTGCGTGGGTTTCCTCCCAAAAACATACAGATAGGTGAAGCGCTGCAGAATCTGTGTGCACTGTACAAATTAAAAAAAGCAACAAGGGCAGGCACAGCAGTAGTCAACATGGATGCCAGTAAAGGCCCAGCAGTAGTCAACATGGATGCCAGTTAAAGGCCAACAGTAGCCAACATGGAAGCAAGGGCAGCCACAGCAGTAGTCAACATGGATGCCAGTGAAGGCCGTTCTGTGACCCTGCCTGCTGCCTTTGAAGTCCGTGCTGCTCTGCCTGAGTGCCTGGATCCAGTGCAGGAAGAATTTTCCCATGACTGGATCCCGGGGTGGAGTGGCATGGAGTTGCGCAGACTTCACAGACCAAGCTAACCTGAGCATGTCCATGTTTTCCAGGACTTCCTTCAGCCACCGGTAAGAAAATGCTGCAGACTTGTTTTAGGACAGACCCGAGCTTGCTTAAGTTGGGGACATTTCTAGTGTGCTCCTTCTCCAGAGCTGAATTCAGATTTCTACTATTTGCTACTGGAATTATTCCTAACAAATTAGCTGAGATCTCATGATGCAACAGTCTCTGTGGCCCCAGAATTCCAGGATTGTAAGTCTACGTTTCCAGGGTGCTAATAGAAATGCTGGTTAATTGGAGGTGAGATATGTAAATGATCCTATGGACGAGGATGTGTTATAATATCTCTCCTAGGTAAAGATCAGTGCAGCATAAGGAATACAATTTTTATGTGCAGTAGATCAACATTTTAGACCTATATACAATCAATACAGTACAATGGTGTTTTATGGCCTACTGTATGCTTTTAATTGAATCAAGATTAAAGTGGTCACCCCAAAAAAAAATCTTTTAGAAAGTGCCAGAGATTTGTAATTTACTTCTATTAAAAAATATCAAGTCTTCCATTACCTATCAGCTGCTGTATGTCCTGCAGACAGTGGTATTCTTTCCAGTCTGGAGAGCAGGAGAGGTTTTCTATGGTGATTTGCTACCGCTCTGGACAGTTCCTGACATGGACAGAGGGGGCAACAGAGAGCACTGTGTCAGACTGGAAAGAATACACCACTTCCTGCAGGACATATAGCAGCTGATAAGTACTGGAAGGCTTGAGATTTTTTAATAGCAGTAAATTATGGTACTATGGTACTTTCTGGCACCAGTTGATTTAAAAGAAAAAAAAAAATTGATTAACAAACCCTTTAACCCTTTACATTTTTAACTACAGTTGTAGGCTATGTTCACACAACGTTTTTTTCAGCTCTGTTTAGCCTCCATTTGATGCTAAAATAACGGACGTCATTTAGCAGCCTGGCCTCCCCTTTAGTACATTATTCTAGTTTGGTTACTAATTGGCTTTTGGATGCGGCATTGAATTTAATAGTAAAAACGGAGGAAGAACGGTGACAAAAGAAAAACTGTGTGTGAACTACGCTATTTGCAAAAGACGTCCGAAAAAATTATCATGTTTGTTATTTTGACGCCCGTGGCAAAAACGTCCATTATTCAATACACTGTGTGCATTGGACCTTCGTCTTCCCATTGACTTCAATGTATTGCCATTGCAGTCAGTTAAATCTCTGCAAAAAACGGACGTTCTTTAAATGTAAAAATCGTCCGACTTTTTGAATATTTTTGACGTTGTGTGAACATAGCCTTACTATGCACATTATATACTATTGATGCATATTTGCCTAATACTGTATATAGTCAGTCTTCTTTCGCCAGCTTGTATGAATGATGCCGCCTTGGGTTCAACATAATAAAAAGATGTGAAAAGCCACATAGCAGCATAACCTAATCAACTGTCATATGCTTTTATTGTGTATAGTATTTACTTGTACCGATATTGATCGCCTTCTATCGATCTCTCTCTCAACACATTTCTCTAAGGCCAAACATATAAATGTACGTTCAAAGGAGACCATCAGTCTCAAATGTTCCTGGAAATCCTATCAGTGAACGATGAATAAACACTCTAAGACGTGCTCAATGCTGGGAAGTCTAAAAGGTTTTACAAATGGAAGGCGCAGATCTCCCATCTCTCTGCTTACATGCCTGCTTTTACATTCAGATAGGGTATTCTTCCTAAAGCATTTCTACAGGACAGACAGGGCTTGTTTATTTTAATTTATGGTTAACAATGGGAAAACAGGCACACAACACTTAAAACAGTCAAAAAGTGGTGTATTCTTTCCAGTCTGGAGAGCAGAAGAGATTTTCTATGGGGATTTGCTACTGCTCTGGACAGTTCCTGACATGGACAGAGGTGGCAGCAGAGAGCACTGTGTCAGACTGGAAAGAATACACCACTTCCTGCAGGAAATGCAGCAGCTGATAAGTATAGGAAGACTGGAGATGTTTTTTATTTTTATTTTTTAAACAAGTAAATTACAAATCTTTGGCACTTTTTGACACTAGCCGATTTGAAAGAATTTTAGTTTTTTGCTGTAGTTCCCCTTTAACTAAGTCTTAGGGCCCTATTACATGGCGCGATAATCGTTCCGTGTAATAGAGACAACGATCAGCCGACGACAATGATCATCGGCTGATTGTTGGTTTAGGTTTCGATGTGTAATATGTGTAATAGCAATGCACGGCCGTCCCTGCTCCTGGTCTTCTCTTCTGTGCTCCGCAGCTTCCTGGTCCCAGTGGCTGCAGCGTCTGAGTGGCCTGTCAGCTGACAGACCGCTCAGCTAATCACAGAGCGGGTTGTATGCAAACAATGGCTGTTATTTAAGACGGCCGTGGAGATAATTGACATGCGCAAATAATTGACAGTTCACATACTGTGTGGCTGTCATGTCAGCTGTAGCGTGCATGAAAATCGATTGTTAATTGATTTCCAGGCACACCCATACGGTCAGACGATTTCAATGCGCTTTATGGTTATGTTCACACTTTGAATGAGAACGGCCGTTCCATGACCCGGCCAGGTCACGGAACGGGCAGTCACAGAAAAGATCATCCGGCCAGATGATCTTTAACGCCGCTAAATTTGGATGCGGGCGCATCCGTGCACGCCCAAATCCGAATTCACCTCTGCTCACAATGGAGCGTGCGGCCGGAGCTGCTCGCTCCATTGTGTGAACTGACAGGGTTTTCTGCAGCCGCTATTCAATGAATAGCGGCCTCAGAAAACTGACATGCCAGTTTCTCATTGCACCGCTAGGGATCCCAGCCGGAGTGTATACTATGTGTACACACTCCGGCCGGGATTATCTCAGCCTTCAGCACAACGTAAGTTCCGTACTAATCACGGCCGTTGCAACAACTACGGAACTTACGTTGTGTGAACATAGCCTAATAATGTTCCACTGGCCAATAAAGCAGTATCGGCCGGAGGAACATGTTAAACACCGTCCATGGTCTGACACTGCAAACAACGGCTATAGGCTATGTTCACACACAGTATTTTAGTTTAGTATTTTGGTCAGTATTTGCAACCAAAACCAGGAGTGGATTAAAAACACAGAAAGGCTATGTTCTCACACTGTTAAAATTGAGTGGCTGGCCATCATTTTGCCGTTATTTGAAAACAACGCCCCTTGTTTTGAAATAACAGCCGTCATTTGCCGTTAAATAACGTCCATCTACTAAATTTCAAACCGTATGTGAACATAGCCTTTCTGTGTTTTCAATCCACTCCTGGTTTTGGGTGCAAAATACTGAGCAAAAATACTGTGTGGGAACATAGCCTCATACTGTATGGTTGATAAATCTGGGCCAAATGTAAATCCAGAGAAAGTCACATGGGAGAAAACCTTGAAATTATAGACAATCTTCCTCTAAAATCTTATGTGAAGGTCCCAGTGCTGCATGGTATTCTAAAAGATGTTAATTTACTCTATTAAGCTTGTAAAATATTTTAATTCTATTAGTGTTTATCTCTTCTCTATGTTTGTACATGGACGTGCCATAAATCGTAATATATTCGGGGGGGGGGGGGGGGGGGGAGCTGCATCATTCTGCAATACTAACCTGTCAGATTTTTCCCTGAATTAATACATAGTTAGTAGTGTCAGTAAGAGAAGAGAAAATGTTGAGTTATAAAAGGTCTTCTATAAAAAAAAAATAGTGATATTACCATTAAGGCTGGGTTAACACTGCGTTTTTGCAAAAACAGATGCAAAAATTGATGCAATTGTTTTTCCATTGACTTAGACAAAGAAGTTTAAATGCCCTTTCAACAAGCTACAAGCTGTTATATATTTTTGTAATCTTTGTATTCCGACGCTTACTGCAAAAATTAGAAATGAGCGAACCGAACCCGGGGTCATTTTGAACTTTGCAAAAGATTTTGGTTTGCTATTTTGCAAAGTTTGGTACAAGCTTGGCAAGATGGCGGCCGCAAAAAAAAAAAAAAAAAGGAAAAAATAAAAGGGTTTTCTTACCTGTCCACGCTCCCCCAGTGTCCTCCTCCGGTCTTCTGAATCTTCAGCCCATTTAGTTGATCACTGACTGAGGCAGGACAGCACTGCACCGCAGCCAGTGATTGGATGAGCTCAGCTAATCACTGGCTGCGGTTCTGTCCTATTCAAGTCAGCCAATGATTGGCTGAGCGGGGAGAGTGGCTGTCACTGAAAAAGAGACCAGAGAAGACCGACTTTGGGGGAGCAAGGAAAGATAAGTAAAATGAGCGGCTTCTACAAGCCGCAGTAAAAAAGCTAAATACTTGGAAGCTCAACTTGAGAGAGGTGCAGGATTTGGGGCAAAGTAAGCTGCACCGTTCACCATCCACTAGAGATGAGCGAACCAGGTTCGGGTTCGAGTCGATCCGAACCCGAACGTTCGGTATTTGATTAGCTGGGGCTGCTGAACTTGGATAAAGCTCTAAGATTGTCTGGAAAATATGGATACAGCCAATGACTATATCCATGTTTTCCACATAGCCTTAGGGCTTTATCCAACTTCAGCAGCCACCGCTAATCAAATGCCGAAAGTTCGGGTTCGGATGGACTCGAGCATGCTCCAGGTTCGCTCATCTCTACCATCCACCTATAACATAAAACAATACAATTTATACTCTATTTCCATTATCTTCCTATTTCTTCTTTACAGATGCGCACAACACAGAAAGTCTCAGTATGGCCGGTAGGCCTTGTTGGTGGTCGACGATATGAACGTCCAGTTGTAGAAAAGGGAAAAGTTGTGGGTTGGTATACAGGATGGCGAGCAGACCGACCTTTTGCAATTGACATGGCAGGTAAGCTACATATAGTAACATATATGAACTGTAATGTACGCACTCACAAATACTGGATATAATTAAGTGCAGTAATTAACCCTTAGAGGAACGGGCCAATTTCGATTTTTGCATTTTCTTTTTTTCCTTCTTGTGCTTAAAAGGCCATAGCACTTGCATTTTTTCACCTAGAAACCCACATGAGCCCTGATTTTTTGCGCCACTAATTGTACTTTGCAATGACAGGCTGAATTGTTTCATAAAGTGCACTGCAAAACCAGGAATAAATTCAATGTGTGGTGAAATTGAAGAAAAAAAACGCGTTTCTTTTATTTGGGTTTTTTCGTTTTTTTACGCCGTTTTTTACGCCATTTTTTACGTGGGTTAAAACTGACTTGTTATAAATGTTCCTCAAGTCATTACGATTACAATGATATATAACATGTATAACTTTTATTTTATCTGATGGCTTGTAAAAAAAATCAAACCATTGTTAACAAATATACGTTCCTTAAAATCGCTCCATTCCCAGGCTTATAGCGCTTTTATCCTTTTGTCTATGGGGCTGTGTGAGGTGTCATTTTTTTGCGCCATGATGTGTTCTTTATATCGATACCTTGATTGCGCATATGCGATTTTTTTGATCGCTTTTTATTACAATTTTTCTGGATTGGATTTTTTTACACTTACGCCATTTACCGTGCGAGATCAGGAATGTGATAAATTAATAGTTTGGGCGATTACGCACGCGGCGATAACAAACATTTTTATTTATTGATTTTTATTTATAACATGGGAAAAGGGGGGGTGATTCAAACTTATTAGGGGAGGGGGCTTTTTTATTAACAACAATACTTTTTTTTTTTCACTTATACTAGAAGCCCCCCTGGGGTTAGGGTTATTCCCCCTGGGGTTAGGGTTATTCCCCCTTGGGAACTTCTAGTATAAGTACACTGATCTCTCATTGAAATCTATGCTGTATAGTTATACTGCATAGATCAATGGGATAGGCACTCGATTGCTTTCGGCTGCTGCAGCCGGAAGCAATCAAGTGCCAAGACGGGATCAGCGCCACTACGGCCCTGACCCCGGCCAGTAAAAGATGTGTGGATCTCTCCTCTGGGACAGCATCCTGGGGGGAGAGGGGTGGCGATACACCCCTCTAGACACCAGGGATGACTGCATACAAGTAATCAGATGCAGCTGTCAATTTCAGTTGATGTGAAAGAAAAAAAATTTTAGTGAACAACCCCTTTAAAGGAAATTAATTTTTATAACTAAAATATAATATCACTGTGTTTTCCACTTACCGATGGGAAACACCATTTGACTACTTTATCTTGCTTGTTTTACAGTCAGTCATACCTTTAAGAGATAAATAAACAAGAAAACTAAAGTATTAGGTAAAAACTAACTAAAACAATGAAATTGAAAATCGCAATAAATAAATGCTGGAAACAAATATTCTACCAGCTAAATATATAAAAACAGCTTAAGGCCATGGCCATGTTCACACATGGCAAAGCAGTGGCCATTCTGTGACATGTCACAGAATGGCCGCTGTCTGGGATGTTCAATGTCAGCCTGGTGAACATCACTTCAACTTTATTGGAATGCCAGCACATTAGGGTGTGCCCGCACTCATAATGGTCTCTTTTTTGCCGCCGTTCTTCACTGAATAGCAGTCGCACAAAATAGACATGGCTGATTCCTACCTATCTGACAGCTTGATATCTGTGAAGGTCGGTATAGAGCTAGCCTATTGTGGTTTTAACCCTGCATAGTTGACGTTTAGTGGCGTTTTTATACCTTTAACCAATATAAGAGTGACGTTTTGATTATACTCAGTGATACTTCAGTTTTACTATAAGCTACAGAATATTGGGCCATTTTCTGTAGTATAGCACTTATGACTGACCACTACCAAAGTGTCTGTACTTTGTAAATGTAGGAGGAAGAAATCGGCAGATACAGATGTAGCCAGGGTTAACGTGATTCCTGACACAACAATTGTAAGGGAAGGGTGTTAAAGCGTCTCTGTACCCACAATCTGACCCCCAGGGGCGGATTAACTTTACCATAGGCCCCGGGCTGTTCACCAAGCCTGGGCCCCCCCACCGCACTATAACTATGGCAGCACTAGCCTGGCGTTCATAGTACAGGACAGATAATGTCATGATGTCCTGATTTGTGCAAAACTGCCTTAAAAAAACAGTGATTTTTTGCAAATCATGGCAGAAGTGTAGCCAGAAGACAATACACCACTGAAAGTATAAGTCTTTTTGGGTGGTCATGGGCCCCCCAGGAGCTCAGGGCCCCGGGCTGCTGCCCGAAACGCCCCTATTATAATCCACTACTGCTGACCCCCCCAAACCACTTGTACCTTTCGGATAGCTGCTTTTAATCCAAGATCTGTCCTGGGGTCCGTTCGGCAGGGGATGCAGTAATTGTCATAAAAACAACTTTTAATCCTGCAGCGCTGTGTCTAACGGCCGGGGCTTACATTTGTATATGCATTAGGCTGGCACCATCTCTCTGTCCTTCCTCCCCACCCTCCTTATCATTAGGAATGCTCCAGGCAGATTGCTTCCTATTCCCCACCTGTGGCAGCCCAGAACATGGGCTGGATCGTTAATACACCTGTGCAAAGCTCAAACAGCAGTAAATGTTCCTGGATCATTCCTAATGATGAGGAGGGTAGGGAGGAAGGACGGAGAGGTGGTGCCAGCCTAATGCATATACAAATGTAAGCCCCGGCCGTTAGACATAGCGCTGCAGGATTAAAAGTTGTTTTTATGACAATAACTGCATCACCTGCCGAACAGACCCCAGGACAGATCTTGGATTAAAAGCAGCTATATGATGGTACAAGTGGTTTGGGGGGGGGGGTCAGATTGTGGGTACAGAGTCGCTTTAAGTCAATTAGAACTTTAAGTTAAATGTGTCATTGTGATCAAGTTAACACAGGAGGCTACATCTGTACTTTAATCCCAGGCCTGGACTAACAATGTGGTTGTTCGGTCAATTTTTAAAATAACTACTATGAGTAACGATAGAAAGACCGATCTCTGCACAAAAATAAGTAAAGTTGGCCACATTAGACGCTTTGCATGGCCTGAAAGGGTGATTTAGACCATGTGCTGCCAATCTTTAATGCCTTTTTGTGAAATCTGACAAGCGTACTAGATGCAGACGGAAGGCAGAATGCTGTAAAAAAGTTGATCTGCCATGTTGGATTTTTTTCAGTTCTCGGGTGCAGTCTTTTGAAAGTCATTCATGCCAAACGAAACCTCATTCTTCACAGGAGAATTATTTAAAATCTTTATCTATATCATAAAAATCAAAGTCTGTCTGTCTGTCCTGTCTGTCTGTCTGTCCGTCTGTCCGTCTGTCCGTCTGTCCGTCTGTCCCATATAGACTTCCAAACGCCTGAACCGTTTGACCCCAAATTTGACGCACAGATACATTGGATGCCGGGGAAGGTTATTGCGAAGGTCCCGTCCCCGCCAGATGTACAGGAGAGGAGAGGGAGGGGAAAGAGAGGCGCCCCATAGAGATGAATGGGAATTTCTCCTTACTGCAAACACAGGTGAAATAATTAGCTGCAGCAGAAACGGCAGTTGGAGCCTTAGCAACCAATAGGATTACTGCTCTCATTTTCACAGGGAGCAATGGTTGCTAGGGAAGCTGCCTCACAACATCCACAGTAATAACTGGTAGACCCCCTACTCCATCTATACAGTACATGTATACAGGACCCCCTACTCCATCTATACAGTACATGTATACAGGACCCCCTACTCCATCTATAAAGTACATGTATACAGGGCCCCCTACTCCATCTATACAGTACATGTATATACAGGACCCATTACTCCATCTATACAGTACCTGTATATACAGGACCCCCTACTCCATCTATACAGTACATGTATATACAGGACCCCCTACTCCATCTATACAGTACATGTATATACAGGACCCCCTACTCCATCTATACAGTACATGTATATACAGGGCACTACAGGTATACCAAACTGTGACTGGGTAACACTGCCACACCAGACCTGACCAATACCGCCATACTGTGCTGGATAACACTGTCATACCAGACCTGACCAATACCGCCATACTGTGCTGGATAACACTGTTATACTAGACCTGACCAATACCGCCATACTGTGACTGGATAACACTGCCATACCAGACCTGACCAATACCGCCAAACTGTGACTGGATAACACTGTCATACCAGACCTCACCAATACCGCCATACTGTGCTGGATAACACTGTCACACCAGACCTGACCAATACCGCCATACTGTGACTGGATAACACTGCCATACCATATAAACAGAGGCACTGCACTCCCAGAAGATTGTATGCTGGTGAAATTTTATTCAGAAGAAAATCATAAACCACAATCCAACCAGATCAAGTTGTACGAATTAAAGTAGAGAAGTAATGCTACGGGCGACGTTTCGGTCGTGCTTCCGACCTTCCTCAGGCCTATGTAGCCATACTATAAAGAAAAAAGCAGTGATGAATATATAAGCCAAATATAGATACAAAACAGGAACTGCGTAGGGCAGTATATCCAGAAAACCAAGTGTACTAAACATGAGTAACTATGCATGTGTAAATCCACATATACGCATATATATGTATATCAAACACATAAGTATAATGGCTAACAGACTATTATTCTGGTATGGGTTGTGATATGGTAAGACAAACGAAAAATAAAGAGATAACAAAATCAGATCTGTAAAAACATCTAGGTATTTCTAATGGCATCACATAACTAGCTAATGGCTCCACAGAATATAGCAGCATAGGGCAGTATGCGGGGGGCAGGAAGAGGAGAAAAAAATAAAAGGAGGGAATAATGTAAGCTAGGCTTGTATAGGATGGCATGTAAAATATTACCAAACAGTGTTGTTGTAGGCCAATAAGAATGTATAAAAGAAATAAAGAAAGAGACAGCAGCGAAAACAAAGTAGATAAAAGAGATACTAAGAACAGTGTCTTACCTGTAGGACAAGTGTGTAATGTGAAGGATCTGGTGGTAACTAGTGCAAGTGGACTGCCGGTATAAATGGAGTAAGGGGCGATGACGTCACGACGGCAGCGCCGCGCCGCCGGCGTGACGCGCACACAGTCACGTGTCCTGGTGCGTCGGCAAGCCGGCGACGCTGACGCGCAGCGCCGCGACGCACTGATGTAGGGATGTATCCTAGGTAACTGTGAAACGGAGAGATGACGCTTGCAGATAAGGGGGCAGGTCCTATGTGTCATCTGAACAGGCGGTGAGTCTAGACGCGCCATATAGGAAGTGTATCCAAGGTAACAAAGGGGAGGGAGAACGTTCATCAGTAGAGAGGTCTGTCCAATGTATCATATGATAAACAACGGATGAATAAATAGATAAATACACAGTATGAAGGGTGTGTAAGTCAAATAGAGTAGCTAGGTGTATTGGTAGCTACAGATGCATGGAAGTATTAGGACTGTAAATAGCATAAGATAATGAAATAAGACAATGAAGAGAGAGTGAAAAAGAAAAGAAGAAGAAAAAAGGAAAAAAGAAAAATAGAATAAAAATGAAAAAAGTAAAAGGAGGAGATGAGAGGCAGAAGAGATAAAGAGGTGTCAGCTGGCCCATAATTACCGATAACGGTTAATCCTTGCTGCATGCCAAAGCCTAGAATATGAGAAAAGAAGAGATAAAGTAGTCAGATATATGATTAAAAATTAAAACTCCTATCATATTCTCTGTTTAAACCCTTGGGTTCAATCGTCTGGAGTGTGTGGATCCAGTACGATTCACGTCTTTTTAAAAGTGCTACACGATTGCCACCCCGTCTGGGGGGAGGAATATGCTCAATGACTTGAAATCTAAGTTGGGCTATAGAGTGGCCCAACTTAGATTTCAAGTCATTGAGCATATTCCTCCCCCCAGACGGGGTGGCAATCGTGTAGCACTTTTAAAAAGACGTGAATCGTACTGGATCCACACACTCCAGACGATTGAACCCAAGGGTTTAAACAGAGAATATGATAGGAGTTTTAATTTTTAATCATATATCTGACTACTTTATCTCTTCTTTTCTCATATTCTAGGCTTTGGCATGCAGCAAGGATTAACCGTTATCGGTAATTATGGGCCAGCTGACACCTCTTTATCTCTTCTGCCTCTCATCTCCTCCTTTTACTTTTTTCATTTTTATTCTATTTTTCTTTTTTCCTTTTTTCTTCTTCTTTTCTTTTTCACTCTCTTCATTGTCTTATTTCATTATCTTATGCTATTTACAGTCCTAATACTTCCATGCATCTGTAGCTACCAATACACCTAGCTACTCTATTTGACTTACACACCCTTCATACTGTGTATTTATCTATTTATTCATCCGTTGTTTATCATATGATACATTGGACAGACCTCTCTACTGATGAACGTTCTCCCTCCCCTTTGTTACCTTGGATACACTTCCTATATGGCGCGTCTAGACTCACCGCCTGTTCAGATGACACATAGGACCTGCCCCCTTATCTGCAAGCGTCATCTCTCCGTTTCACAGTTACCTAGGATACATCCCTACATCAGTGCGTCGCGGCGCTGCGCGTCAGCGTCGCCGGCTTGCCGACGCACCAGGACACGTGACTGTGTGCGCGTCACGCCGGCGGCGCGGCGCTGCCGTCGTGACGTTATCGCCCCTTACTCCATTTATACCGGCAGTCCACTTGCACTAGTTACCACCAGATCCTTCACATTACACACTTGTCCTACAGGTAAGACACTGTTCTTAGTATCTCTTTTATCTACTTTGTTTTCGCTGCTGTCTCTTTCTTTATTTCTTTTATACATTCTTATTGGCCTACAACAACACTGTTTGGTAATATTTTACATGCCATCCTATACAAGCCTAGCTTACATTATTCCCTCCTTTTATTTTTTTCTCCTCTTCCTGCCCCCCGCATACTGCCCTATGCTGCTATATTCTGTGGAGCCATTAGCTAGTTATGTGATGCCATTAGAAATACCTAGATGTTTTTACAGATCTGATTTTGTTATCTCTTTATTTTTCGTTTGTCTTACCATATCACAACCCATACCAGAATAATAGTCTGTTAGCCATTATACTTATGTGTTTGATATACATATATATGCGTATATGTGGATTTACACATGCATAGTTACTCATGTTTAGTACACTTGGTTTTCTGGATATACTGCCCTACGCAGTTCCTGTTTTGTATCTATATTTGGCTTATATATTCATCACTGCTTTTTTCTTTATAGTATGGCTACATAGGCCTGAGGAAGGTCGGAAGCACGACCGAAACGTCGCCCGTAGCATTACTTCTCTACTTTAATTCGTACAACTTGATCTGGTTGGATTGTGGTTTATGATTTTCTTCTGAATAAAATTTCACCAGCATACAATCTTCTGGGAGTGCAGTGCCTCTGTTTATATGTATTATGGGATTGAGGAATCCCTCTGCACGAGCACCCAACAATACGATTTAGGGTGTGCGGACTGTTATTGTTTCACAAACACTGCCATACCAGACCTGACCAATACCGCCAAACTGTGACTGGGTAACACCACCACACCAGACCTGACCAATACCGCCATACTGTGACTGGATAACACCATCATATCAGACCTGACCAATACCGCCATACTGTGACTGGATAACACCGCTATACCAGACCTGACCAATACTATCATACTGTCACTGGGTAACACCGTCATAACACACCTGACCAATACCACCATACTATGACTGGAACTATACAGGCCCCCCCAACTATGCACTACAGATATGCAAGACCCCTAAAAACTATACATTGTGGGTATACAGAACCCCTCCAACTATGCACTACAGGTATACACTAATTCCACTGATTAACTCAGATGAAACAATACCTTTAGCTTGGCCTCCTGGGCACCTTAGAACAAATCTAATTAACACACTGACACTTTATACCCGGGCAGCGCCGGGTACATTTTCTAGTAATAGGTATATATCTTTATTAGAGGTGAGCAAAACAGGCCAAGGTTTGGATTCGTACGAACGTGAACCATCAGCATTTGAATCCCGATGTCTTCCCGTTCCGTGGGGAAGGTGGAGACAGCCAGGCTCCCGTCTGGAAAACAGGAATACAGCCCAGGTCATAGACTTTATGATTTCCAGGGGGAACTCGGGCTGTCTCCACCTTCCCCACAGAACGGGAAGACAGTGGGATTCAAATGCCGATGGTTCACGTTCATCTGAAACTGAAACTCGGCCCAGTTCGCTCATCTCTAATCTTTATAAATCTTTTTAGTTGCAATTACATCTACATCTTACCAGACTATATGGTCTCTTCATCAGGACAGTGTATCATCAGTTTTTCAGTTTATTTAAATAGTTTTTAACACATGCAAAACACCCTATACATTGGGGGAGATTTATCAAACATGGTGTAAAGTGAAACTGGCTCAGTTGCCCCCAGCAACCAATCAGATTCCACCTTTCATTTTCAAAAAGTCTGTGAGGAATTAAAGGTGGAATCTTATTGGTTGCTAGGGGCAACTGAGCCAGTTTCACTTTACACCATGTTTGATAAATCCCCCCCATTGTCTTTAGCACCTACACTGACAATTTCTATGTCTTTTCTATTTTTTATTGTAGGCATTTTGAAAGTGAAGTATAAATTAGTTGTTCCTCTTTAAATCCCTCTGCCCTGTTTTGGTGTTTTTAACAGTATATATTCTTACCTGTGTACAGTATACTGATCCTCACGGTGTACTGTCTGTGCAAGAGACCGGTATGTTCTTAGATGCAATCAGCTAAAAAACCTTTTAAATAAGATCTCGATCTCCCAGAATTCCCTCTCTTAGCAGCTGTCATAAATGATTCTTCATTTTCTCCGACTCTGGAAGCTATACACTAACAAACCCTCTGGCCTAGTGGAGGCAGACAGCAGCATATGGATTAGTCCACATAAGATGATGTGCCCCGAACATAACACAATAAGGTTGTTATATGAAGCAGTGTTCTGTACTCAAGACAATTCTGCATCCCAGAAATGGGAGGAAGCTAAGACCAAGCTACAGATTATAGTGGAGAACAATTGGTGATTTGTCGTTTTGAAGACCAAACATGGAGGCAATCTCAAATTCCTAGTTCCTAGTTTGCTCAGCTTAAAGTGTCACTGTCATCATGTCAAAAGTTTCAATCGGTCCAGGTCTGAGTGTACCGATTGTCAGAACGAGCGGGAGAGTGTCAGCATAATCAGTGGGGCTCCATAGACGCACATTATGAGCCTGACTGATCACATGACACAGAGTCGGGAGAGGACTGCGCTTATTGCAGTCTTCCCCCGGCTCGTTTTCCCGATCGGTAAAGGTCTGAACATTAAGACCCAGACCGATCAAAACTTTTGACATTTCTCTGTGACATCTCGAAAGTTATTTTTGGTGACAGTGACACTCTAAATAGGCTCAAAGTAAGAAAAAAGACAAATAAATCTGCCGAAAATGAAAGTAACACTGTCGGATCCTAACTATAACTCTTGAGCAGTCTGCCCAAATCGTATCAACTTTTTTTAGTGGTTATTTATGTTAATGATTATGACTTAAAACAGAAAATTTGAATATTATATAAGACCAATTGTAAAAAAAAAAATGTAACACAGAAATGTTAACCAAATATAAAGTATATACAGTAAATTCACTAAATACTTGGTCGAGGCTCCTTTTACATGAATGACTGCATCAATGCGGCAATGTGGCATGGAGGTGATCATCCGGGGGCATTGCAGAAGGGTAAAGGGAGTTCAGGTTGCTTTCGGCCATCAGATCGTCTGCATTGTTGTGTCTGGTGTCTCATCTTTCCTTTATAGATTCTCTATAGGGTTACGGTCAAACGAGTTTGATGGCCAATTAGGCAAAGTATTACTGTGGTTATCAAACCAGGTATTGGTACTTTTGGCAGTGTGGACAGGTGCCAAAGTCCTTCAGGAAAATAAAAATTCCATCTCCAAAAAGCTTGTGGGCAGAGGGAAGCATGAAGTGCTCTAATGTTTCCTGGTAGACGGCAGCATTGACTTTGGTCTTGATAGAACACAGTGGAGCAACCCCAGCAGATGACATGGCTCCCCAACCATCTCTGATTGTGGAAACTTCACACTAGACCTTAAGCAGCTTGGATTGTGTACAGCCTCTCCACTTTTCCTCCACACTCTGGGACCGAGATTTCCAAACGAAATACAAAATTTACTTTTATCTGAAAACACCTTGGACCCCCTGATCAACAGTCCACTTGTTGGTCCAGGTAACAGGTGAGACGCTTCTGGCGTTGTCTATTGGTCATGAGTGGCCTCATACATAAAATGCGATACTTGTAGCCCATGTCCTGAATATGTCTGTGTGTGGTGGCTCTTGAAGCACTGACTCCAGCAGTAGTCAACTCCTTGTGAATCTCTTCAACATTTTGAATGGCCTTTTCTTAACAATCCTATGAAAGCTGCAGTTATCCTGATTGCTTGTGCACCTTTTTCTACAACACTTTTTTCTTCCACTTCACAAATATAATTTGATACAGAACTCTATGAACAGCCAGCTTCTTTAGCAATGACCTTTTGGGGCTTACCCTCCTTGTGGAGGGTGCCAATGACTGCCTTCTGGACATTTGTCTGAACATCAATGGTTTTAGGCTGCTAGGGTTTGTTATGTGATGGATTGGGTGTCCAGTGTTGAGGTCCATGTAAGAACAAAAGCAGAATACATATTAGATAAAGAATAAATGTAAAGAACCAGCTGCCAAGTTGAACGGAAGGATCTCCAAATGTGTATTAAGACAAGTTTATCTCTAGAATGGATCCAGAGGAGGATGGGGCAGGGGCATAATCCAGGAACAAGACCAAGGTCAGAAGTCAAGAATGAAATTAAAATACATAGGAATAATAGCCAAGCAAAGGTTAATACTTTAATCTGCAAGGTGCAAAAGCCAGAGTCCCCATAACATATGCCGTTAGGTCATCTTCAGACACCAGTTACCTTGGCAACCTAGTGACATTAAGAAATAGAGCTGCATCCTGATCCAGCAAGACGGCAAAAGCCAGAGGTCACTGCAGAAGGGGGAGGACATGTGCCGTTGTCCAGCAACCAGATGAGGCTATACACTGGATCTGTGGATGCTCACCAGGACTCATCACTGGAGTCAGGTGAGGTGAGAAATAGTACCCCAAGACGTCTTGACTTTTATGGAAAATGGCCAATCGGCAGAGGGTCGAGAAGAAATATCAAAACTCTTAGGAATCCGGACAGAAGGCAGTAGTTACAGGAAGAGGATAACTTGATTTTTTTGTTTCACTACATGGAAAAGCCCTTCGAAAGTTAAGCAAGTGTATAAAAGTGAGCTTTAAGTTGGATATTCTTTGTGGACAGGTGGACTTAGTCATTTGGAACAATTTGGGGACTTGGCCTCAGCAATAAGCAAGAGCTTACATATTCTTACGAAATTCCATCCAGAGGTCCAAGTTCTCTTTTCTACATCATATCATGTTTCTCCAAAAATAAGGCAGTGTCTTATATAGATTTTTGCTCCCAAAGATGTGCTAGGTCTTATTTTAAGGGGATGTCTTATTTTTCTTTGAAGAAGAATTCGCATGTCACATGCACAGCAGGGACCGAGTGTACAGTATGGTGGCTTCCGGCCACCAGGGGGAGCTAACCACAGCACACTTGTACAGCACAGCAGGGACAGCGTATAGTATGGTGGTAGGCAACTGATAACAGCAGACTGTGTGCAGCTCTACATCTGGCGGTAGGGCACAACGGGAATGGCGGCAGACGACGAGCCTCTTAATGCCTTGCCTGCCCATTTACAAGTGACTGCCGCGGAAGGAAACATTGGGGTTGGTGGCAGGTGACAGTCTTCATGTCCTGCGTGCAGTTGCTCTGCAACAGGCGGTGAAGGTAGGGGACAACGGCGGCGGGCTAAAAAGAATCACAGCTGCATGCCCTCGTGCTCTGTTCGGCGGGCACAATACCAAAGTAGTGATTTCTTTATGGTACAATTATTATATATACTAGTGGCACAGCTTAATGTTTGGGGAAGGCTTGGATGAGCAGAAATATCACATGTGGGTGTGAAAAAAGTCACTTTTCATCTATAAGTAACGTTTCAGCTACTATTAATTATTTTGACAGACATTCACAATAGCAGGTACCCGGGGCTGTGCATGGCCCCAGGGTGCCATCCTTCTTCTTAAGGAAGAACCTAGCTTTAGCAAGAGATTGGTAAAATTAGCATTTCTTTATATTTCCTTCGATATAAGCAGATATTGTCACCATCTCTGGTAAGAAGAAACTATTTTCCTTGAAGGTGTTCAGCTGGGAAGGAGTGGAATATCTCAGTCATAGACACTAGATGATGGATGGACTTATGGACTGGATGTGTGTCCAGTCCATAAGAGGAGTGTATAGTGTTAGTGTTAGAGGATGGATAGATAGATAGACAGATAGATGATAGATAGATAGATAGAGATAGATAGAAGATAGATAGATAGATAGATAGATAGATAGATAGATAGATAGATAGATAGATAGATAGGAGATAGATAGATAGATAGATAGATAGATAGATAGGAGATAGATATATAGATAGGAGATAGATAGATAGATAGATAGATAGATAGGAGATAGATAGATAGATAGATAGATAGATAGATAGATAGATAGATAGATAGATAGATAGATAGGAGATAGATATATAGATAGGAGATAGATAGATAGATAGATAGATAGATAGATAGATAGATAGGAGATAGATATATAGATAGGAGATAGATAGATAGATAGATAGATAGATACTGTAGATTGATTAAGAAAGATAGCATTGGATAATATAATGTATGGAAAGGGTATGAGAGAACCGTGTAATGTCAGGCATCTGAAACTAGAGCTCATCACTTTCATCCAACTATGAACATCACGATGTGTTCATGTTCTAAATTTTGTACCGAATCATTTCATAATATATCTTTATAGGAGTCGGAGATCAGATTTTTCTGATACAAAGCTTTAAATCCCACCCCATCTCTTTCCTTTACACAGCTGGAGAGATGAATTATAACATTCTGTCTGCCTGCAGTAGCAAATACGGGAGGGGGGATCACTGCATTAGGCTCTATATAGTTCTGTATAAGTTCCTATTTCAACTTAAAACCAGGCTTATATAGTAAAACTGCAGACAACCCTGTATGATACTGGTTAGTTTATGCTGGGTATTATTACTTGTTTTTGGTTGATTAATACAATAATAGTAATAATAATCTGTATCCTCATCTACCTGTGTGTACAAGAATAATGGCAACATTTTATTTGCAAATAAATATGGACCGTAAATACTGTACATCATTGTATGTTATAATTTAACTGCATTAAAGGGGTTATCCAGGATTAGAAAGAGCATGGCTACTTTATTGCAAAAACAGCATCACCCCTGTTGTGTGGTATTGCAATTCAGTTCCATTCACTTCAATGGAACAGAGCTACAAATCCCACACCCAACCCAAGTACAAAAGCTATGCTGTTTCATGAAGAAGACGGTCATGTTTTTTTAAGGCCTTATTCAAACATTCCGTCATTGTGTTTGCAATTGTAGATCTGCAATTACGTACTTGAGTTATTACCCATTGATTTTTAAAGTGCTATTCACACAATCAGTAGATTACGAGTCCGCATTCTGATTTTTTTTTTTTTTAATGGATTCACTGGGATCCACTATTTTTTATGGATTTGTAACCTTTTGGCATCCGTATCGTCTGCAAAAAAAAAAAAAAAAAATGGATCTGCAATAGAAAAACTGATTACATGCCTTAATGCCCAGGTCGTTTTAGGATAACAGCTTATAGGGTCATAATGATCCCATAAGGTAATGTCCCTATGTCTGCCCCCTCTCCTCTGTCCCCTGCCGCTGTTACAATCTTGTGACAGTGGCAGGGGAGAGAGGGGAGGAGGCAGAGCTCATTGCCGTGCGCCAGGCCTTTTCTCCCCCCCGCCGGCCTCCGTAGCCAGGAAACCGGAAGCCTTAACCCTCCGCAGAGCCCCAATGGACACCGACAGAGAATTCTCCCTGACCGCTGACTGCAGTATCTATAGGGTTAACTCTCAGCACCGGAGCTGCGCAGAGACTTGCGGTGGGTCCCTGGCTATCACTGATAGCTGGGACTTGCCGCGGATGACACAGGCGCAGCTCCTGCACCTGTGTCATCCTGGATCGCAGGATCGATTAATTAACGTTGCTGCAGCATCAGGCAAAGGCTGCAGAGACGTTAATTAACTGTGGAGCAGCGGGAGGGGGTTAAACTAGTACATTACAGCTTTAAAAGACCCACACAAAAAATATGGATTACGGATGCACTACAGATTTACTAAAATGCACAAACCGTATTCTTAGGTTATTAGGAACGCACCCCGGCAGTATTTCTATTCATCATCTGTCTAAACAGTGCAAATGTGCCATAGTGACACATGTGCACTGTTTAGACAAGTGATGAATGAAAAGGATGAAAGGAGAGGCGTCACAGACCTGGGGCACAGACAATCTAGGCCACACCAGTATGACACAGTACTGTAAGTTTAAAAGATATTTTTTTTGCTCTAACCAAGGCACCGGGTACATTTTAAAAGACACTAATGATTTACACTCATCAAACAGATGGTACTAGCGGTTTGGTGGGGTGGGTTTGTGGATACAGATTATCTGAAAACAAATGTGAAGGACATAGGGAAATTAGAAAGTGACAACTGACACCATGATACGGATATGTTGTATTTCTTCATTTGCTATATGTTCATCAATTCCAGCTAAAGAAATAAATGCATTTTCTTTATTACAATATCTGTTTTCTGTCCACAAAATGTAATGTAATGTAATGGACCTCAACAGGAACTGACCATGGTGCTGAAATATTCCAATCTCTTCCACATCTGTTTTTCTTATATTTTTCATTTATAGCTTTTATTCACACTGTTTAAATTCTCACTTTTGCCTGTTTTCCGTGTTTCTTTTTTTTTTTTTTTTTTACATTACAATAAATATACTCTGACTAATGCATGAGAAATGTATGAGAGCAGGGAGCAAAAATGTATCCCGAGGTTATATAATGTGACGCAGCAGACGAATGGAGCTTTAAACGCTTGGCTTAAGGGGAAAGTCACTGACATACATCTTTGGTAGATGAAGGCACAAAGGCTTCAAAATTGATCTCATCAATCTCAAAGTGTAAAGTTAAGCTCTCTTTCTCTCTCTGGCTGTCAGACGACCATGGTTGGCTGATCTTTTGGATACAAGTATGAAATACTCCTGTGCTCAGTATTCAGAGTTTGGGCTCCACCAACAGGCTCCTGGATTCGAGCATTATACACATCATACATGACAGATGACCTTTGCTATTGCCATTTATATAAAACATACATCTATATGTTACAAATATATCAGCAGGCTGTCGATTTTAGAATGAGACGCTTATATACAAGTGTGTGGTGCTACATAGGCCGATCGCTTCTCTCTCTCTCTAAACAATCCTCTACCAGTTCAGACCTCTGGCACAAGAGGAGAAAATTACATGAGAACAAGTGTTGCTGCCGTTTGCATAAAACTATAAGAGGAGGCGATATTAGCAGGCAGCCAATGTATTCTAGCATTACGGAAGCTTGCGTGAGACTCTCCTTTCACTGACGTTTTTGAGAGATTTGGCTAGGATTTATGGCAACATTGTATATAGGGAATAAAATACTTGTCAGGACAAGGAGGTGAGGACAAGACACAACAGTGAGCCCTGATTCTGAACACACCCACTGTCCCTACCTACTTGCCTCAATCGGCCCTAGGGAGCCGTGGACAACCACAAAGACGTGTCATGTACCAAATACATGGGACGCAGAATGAGACAGACAAACAAACACAATACAGGAGAGTCAACAAGCCAAAGTCAGAACCAAACGGGCAATGCGGTACAAAATCAGGGAACAATCAGATAGTCAAAGGTCAGGCGGGAGGTCGGGTAACAGGTCGAGCAAGCAGAGGAATTAGGAAAGGGGATCACAGGAATAGACAGGGGAAGCTGGGATCAGGGTATGAACCTTAATAGCCAGCAGTGAGAGACTGGCTCAGCTTTCTTTTATGAGGATCAAGAGCCCGGTCCGGATCCCCATTGGACCGGGGCTCTGATCATCAAGGTTCCGGACAAGCAGAGGAATATGTCAATCAAAAGACTTGCTCAGCTGCAGCAATCGAGTCTGGCAGAGCTCAGTGTAACTCCTGCATTGCCGGAAGCTTAGAAGCAAGCGGCTGTGTCACACGAGTAAAAACAGGCCCAGTTCACACCAGGTTACTGCACATTCCTGACAATACTCTCTTTTATTAATTATTCAGAAAAATTACCATAGCATACAAGGATGTGTATAGCGCTTTCCGCCTGTGGTCCATGAGTGTTTCTATAGTGTAATAGGTGGGCAGCACTGTAGCCTTGCAGCGCTGGGGTCCTGGGTCCATATCCCATCAAGGGCAACATCTGAGTTTGCATAAGTTTCCTCCTACATCCAAAACATACAGATAGGTGAATCTAGATTGTAAACCCTAATAGGGACAGGGACCAAAATTGACAAACTGCAAATAGTGCTGCGGAATCGGTTGGCGCTAAACAAATAAAAGCATTAATATTATTGTTATTAATAATAATAGGTGATATGAGGCTCAGAGGGTAAAAGGCCCATATACTGTAAGTACAAAACTGGAGTCAGAATTGTCCCATAAAAAGTCCTTCTTTGTAACATTTTATCCCGCTAGAGATGAGCGAATCCTGAGCACGGTCAGAAACCCGAGCGCATGGCATTCGATTACCACTCATCTCTACATAATTACAGCTCATTTTCCTGCTAATAAAATAGTGATGGGGCCCATTCTTTACTTTGCCATAAATTCTAGTTACACGTTACACCCTTGCTACAGCCTTTATATGGTCCTTGATGTCTTCTTATAGTTACGTCTTATATTTTTATTATTTATAGCAGAGTGTATTGTGCTCTTTATCACCATAGCACTACACTGTTTCTTTTCTCTATAGACACCATGGTACATCATATTTCCATGAAAGTAAAACAAGCTTTTTCTCTAAGCACCCGATAGTCCATCTCTTTATTTTTCGTTGCTCGTCTCATAGGAGTCTTTAAAAAAGTCATTTCATGCTTGAGGTTTATAAATGAAATACTAAACAGCTAATGAAAATAATGAACGAATTTACTCGACTGGCCGAGAGATGTGACATATTGTTATGAAGCAACGGCAGTAAATAGGAATTGTATCCACTTGTGGCATTGCAGACACGGGCAATCCAGCTGTATATCATTTTGGTTTTCAGGTTCAGAGTGATTGCTAATAAATCATTTTATGTCGTCCATGTATAAGAGAAATACTGACCGGCTAATGAAAGTAATGAATAAAGCTCCTCAGCAAATTAGACACCATTCAAGTGCACAAGCGACTGTCTGCATTTCCTCTTGTTACACTTCAAATGAGGATGGGATGATGGATGAGAACAATAGAAGAGATTCATTTAAAGTAAACAACAATCATAGTCTGAACAATGGGATGGTTCAGGAAATTGCAAAACATGAACGATCCATAGGATTTAGCAAAATCACAACGAGACTGTCTGTGTACAATGACTTTCCCGGAAAAGAACCATTTTTATCTGCCCAGGGGGTAAAAAGCGAGGAAGGGTCATCTATTTGAAAACGTCTCTTAGCCAAGAATAAATTTGTGCCTTCTACACGACAGGATTCCCAGTCTCTGGGCCACCTTGATCACAGAAGTGACATATAAAATCTCAGGAGGTGAGGGACAGAGTAACAAAGTCTATTGTCTGCTTCATACTCCTTTAATAAATGAAATACAACAAGCATGGGCATGTGGCTACAATACTGCCATGTGTCAGTTTTGTTGTAGACCTTACGCAATTTTCCCTGACAGAAAATATATTGCAACTAGAAGATTACTATACATTGTAACAACTGATATTTAAAGGGATTCGGTCAGCACCTGAGCCCTATCTGAGGTGCTGACAGGGTGCTGTAGCTGGCAGTCCCCTTGTGGGCATGGTGCCTTTTAGTAATTTGTCCGTGCAGTGGATTATGCACAATCTTGGGTCACTCACTGTAATGAAGAGTCAAAGAGGAGTTGTGTCTCAGTGTTTGTGCCGCACTATAGCACACCTGACCATTCCTTCCTCCTCCCTCTCCTTCATGAATAATCAATGCTGCCCGGCCTCCTTCTCACTCAGCTGTAAGACAGTATCTGCCAACAGAGGACTGATCTGCAATCAGATATAGCTGAATCTCCTAGCCTGTGTTGGAGCTGTGGTCTAGGGGTAAATCAACTGTCTAGAGACCAACAACAGGTCTTTCTTTGGTTCAAATCCCCTGGTGGAAATTAAATATAATTATTTAGTTTTTTTTCATTATTGTATCATTTTTAAAAGTGCAAGGAATTCCCCAATAAAAAAAAAATTAATTGTAAAACTAATTGGGCTCTGATTAAAGTTCAAAGTGCATTCCAAAGATGCCATTCAAGCATTAGATCCCTATATTAGTTGTGAGAATAATTATATTGTGACATGACATGTACAAGAGACTAGGAAGCCATTTTGTAACTAAAACCTGACAAATATTTATGACCTGGGCGTAACTAGGATTAATGGGGCCCCATAGCAAAAAAACAGTATGGGGCCCACGAATCCTAGTGTCTAAGGGGTCATGTACATGAGAGCCCCCCTCTGAGCACCATCCTGGGAATGGGTTTGGGGTGAATGCTGCCTGAGGGCCACTTTGAGTGCTGTCGCGAGGGGGGGGCTGCGTTCATTGCTGCATGAGAGCGCTGGGGCGGTTGCCTGTATGTGCAAGCCAAGATGGGGGGCCCCATAGCAGTTGCATGGTGTGCCTCCATGGTAGCTACGCCACTGTTTATGACTAGCACTGATATAGGTAGTTTCCTGCAAATATTGTGTAAAGTCAGAATAAAGTAACCACCTCCACAACACTGAATACAAAGTGACCCACAGTAAATGTCTAATATTCTGCTAGAATGTGCTAGAATGTGATATTCTGGTGATACATGGAATTACATTTATTTTCAAATAACTGAATTATACATTTTGGAATTCAATTCCCTCCCAATATTAATAGAATTGTCTGATCTGTTTAATAAAATATCTGAAAGCTGAAGAATAACTATTTAGTTAACCCTAAAACTCACCACAAAATAATTAAATAAAAATAGTAACTCCCATTAATAATGGATTTCCACCAAGGACAATGTATAAAATCCATCCATCTATAGGGATTGCACAGCTGCCGTGTTGATACTGCAAATAGTGTGGACAGTGTTTTGTTATCACACTATAGCAGATACGCTTGGTGAGCAAAGCCTACAGAAAGCGCCTGCCAGTCACAGCCCGTCAGACCTTTATATACCGCGTTATACACAGTAGTTTTGTTGGAGAAATGGCACTGTTACTGAATGTTAATGTGTTAGGACAGACCCCAGTCATCCATCTGTGAACTGAACCAAGAAGGCTAAAAAAAAATCCCATAACAGAATAATTCTCTGAAAAGAATGAATTTAAGGCAAAAATAAATAAATAAATACAAAATATTAAAGGGGTACTCAAGTGAAAATCTTTTTCTTTCAAATCAACTGGTTTCATAAAGTGATATAAATTGGTAATTTACTTCTATTTAAAAAGATCAAGTCTTCCTATACTTATCAGCTGCTGTATGTCCTGCAGGAAATGAAGTTTTCTTTTCAGTCTGACACAGTACTCTCTGCTGCCACCTCTGTCCGAGACAGGAACTGTCCAAAGCAGCAGCAAATTCCCATAGAAAACTTTTCCTGCTCTGGACACTTCCTGTCTCGGACAGGGGTGGCAGCAGAAAGCAATGTAAGCCTGAAAAGAAAACATAATTTCCTGTAGGACATACAGCAGCTGATAAGTACTAAAAGACTGGAGATTTTTAAACAGAAGTAAATTACAAAATCTGTAAAACCATTTAATTAATGGTTAATTTAATAGAAAAAGATTTTTGCTGGAGTACCGTATTTTGCAGGTGCTATGGACGGGGAAGCCCTGTAATAAAATGTTTCCCTGCCCAGCATTATGTATCAGTATCATGCTGGGAGGGGGAAACTGTGTCAAATATGCTGGGAGGGGGAAACTGTGTAATGACACAGCTGCATGGCGTCGCAGAGATTCAAGCCTTTCCTTACACTGTACTACAAGGTATCCCTGTCCGTAGCATCCATAAAATACAGGACGTGGGAATAAGCCCTTAGTCTACACTGTCTAAGAATTACTTTTTGATCACCTTTCCTATTGTTTTTGACTGCTGCCATTAAACAGGTGGCTGCCAATAACAGGTCATCATAATAGGCGTTGACATTTTTAGCTTTTTTTTTTTTTTTCTTATTGTCTAGTAACATTTCAGAGCAGTCTCTTGCTGTCACCCAGACTGGTGCAGTTGCTTATACATATGTCATTTCTGGAAATTATTATTACGACTACTATTATATTATTATTACTATTATTTACTTCTACTACTATTCTTATTACTATATTATTATTATTATTATTATTATTATTATTATAGTAATATAGTAATTATTAATAATAACTATTACTACTATATTATTATTTCTATTTTTTACTACTACTATTATTACTATTACTACTACTACTACTACTATTATTATTACTATTATTACTACTACTATTGTTATTACTATTACTACTACTATTGTTATTACTATTACTACTACTATTGTTATTACTATTACTACTAATATAATTATTATTACTACTATTAATTATTATTATTATTATTATTATTACTATATATTATTATTATTATTACTATTATTACTATAATTATTATTAGAATAATTATTACTACTACTACTTTTATTACTACTATTATATCATTATTATATTATTTTAGTATTATATTAAATATTATTATTATTATGCAGTTAATTTATTTTAGATACATATCTTCTTTTCGATGACAAAGTCAAGCACATCGCCTACAATCTATCACATACTATATGCCAAACAAAGTTTGAGAGCAAGAAAAGCAATTGTCCCTCTTAATCCATAAGAAAAAAAAAAATCAATGGGAAGCAGTCACCTGATACATTGTAACATCACTCTTACTGCACCGGTCTAATGTGATTTAGTGGTGTACTTTGTAGTTGGTAATCTTTCCTTTATGACTTCTGCGCTTTAGGTTTTATCAGTCCAATGCTGCACCATCTGTGATAATGGAATCTGTTGTTGCTTTCTATCAGTTTGAAAGTTTAGTATTGATTCAGCTTCAGTTGGAAAGACCCAAGTAAAGAAAACTGGTATATATATATATACATATATATATATATATATATATATATATATATATATATATAGCAGAGCTGAGTTTGTACTAGGTAATGTTACAATGTATTATCTATGGTTGCAGCATTGCAGGTAATTACCATTTATCATCATGCAGTACACACAGTTACATTCAGATGTTCCCCTTTAAATAAAATATTATATAAATACATGTACATATACTGTATGTACTAGGCTGCACATGGAGATTAGCATGTATATCCATCTTCCCCATGTCTCCAACCACTCTGCAGGATCAGTGTAATGCCTTATTCAGCACATTAACCATTACCACAATGCAATCTCCCTAACATCATACTATATTATAACAAGAATATATCAATTTGCCTTTAAAGGAAATGCTAACGCCAGGAAAAGCCTAATATATATGTATATTTTCTGGTATTTTCATAAATTTATGGATGCATTTTAGGATACTCACATTGGGAAACATTGTGGGGGTTATGAGCTTGAAACATCCATATAAAAGGTTTGCATTTATAGTACAGGAGTGTGCAGTACAGTAAAACAAGACAGTGAGGCATATACAGTATACACTATACAGTATAACAACTGGAACTGTAAGGAAAAAGTAAAAAAAAAAATAATAATAATTCTTGGTAGTGGTACAGTAAGTTATCAGAGGGTTCTTTGTCACCATCATCTTTCATGGTTCTCTACCACTGAAGAAGAATAGGCAGTGGTAGTAGGGGGTCACCCTTACATGTAGGTAGTCCCTGTGGTAGCCCCCCCCCCCCCCAAATAGTTATCCTTCCTTGAAGGTAATCCATGTAGTGGCTTGCCCTATGCAAAATATCCACAATGTAGGTAATACCCATGTAGGTAGCACCCCCTGTAAGTCGTCCCCCCGGGCATTTGCCACTCCTTTCAGTACGTGGGCCCCCAGTAGGCAGAATCCCTATGCATCCTCCTATAAGTAATCCTCCCTTGTAGTTAGCCCCATCCCTTCACCCCAATAGATAGTATTTCCATGTTAGGCATCACCCTTGTTTAATTGAAAAAACAAAAAACAACATACTCACCTGGCTGCAGTCCTCCGGTATCTCCTCTTCCTGCTCTACGAGCACACTAATGACGTTACTCGTACGCTGTAGCACTGGGAAAGAAAGCAGCCTCTTGTGGCCAGAGGCATAATTCTGCTTGCCGCCACAAGAGTAATGGGCAGGGCAGGGAGCCCTAGTAACTTGTTCTGTTAATCACACGCTGCATCACTTAACCGTGAGCGCTAAAGAGCATCCACAGTTAAAGGGCCAGACGCAGCACCTGGTAGCCAGGTGGGCCTCAGTTTGCTGGGTACTCCTTTGTAAGAGCAGGTGGCACCACCTGAGACAGCCGCCTCACGTCATGTCCTTCATCTAACATTTTCGTAAAATTGCAAAGGAAAAATTCCGAACATACATACACCCATTGGGTTCCTGCTTTATGGTTTTTGGTCTACTTACTATAGTATGCATTCATTACAATTTTATGTATTCATTTTACTTTTTTTTTCCTTCCAATTTTTAACATTAAACAGGCTATGCATATGTTTCAAAGGAGATCAAAGAATATGCCCGATTCATGTAAGATGCTTTCAATAGTTGTATCGTTTCCAACACAACTTGGTACACTGAGCATAAACGGAAGACCATCTGTTTTATCTGCTCTCTTGGGAACATATCTTACCCAGTTTGGTTGATGCTCATATGTATAACAAAGCTATACTGGCACGCCATCTCCACTACTACAGGCAGATCTTCTTTCTCACACCACTTTTACTCCCCATTCTATTACAGCCAGTTTACTGGTAACACTAGAACATGATTTCTGGCCTAGTGGGCCTTTATTGTTCATGCTAAGCTGACCATCTATTTTCTATTCCTGTGATATCATATTGTATTTCTTAATGAATCCAAATTAACTTGGCTGCAATACCAAGTACTGCCCCTAGACAAGTGTGGCACTGTTTCTAATCAAATGAATCTAATCCTACATTACCTTTTATTTTATTTCCAGTTCTGCATTGAAGGGGCATTCTCATCTCTAAAAGATAACCTTTATCCATCCGATAGGAGATAACAAGCAGATTAGTGGGGATCTGACCGCTGGGAACCTCACAGATCACAACAATTGAGGAAAATTGTCATCTTAAATAAAGTTCATCACATGTGCATGGCCAGCGATCCATTCCCTCTTTCAAATGTTTCAAACCTTAGTGAGTGCTGTTTAGGGTCAGATGCGCTATAGAGTGGAATAGAGCACTCTCTGCAGAGTCCGCTCTGTTCATTTAAAGGAGAAGTCCGGCGACAATTTTTATTAAAGTATTGTATTGTCCCCCAAAAGTTATACAAATCCCCAATATACACATATTAGGGGAAATGCTTATAAAGTGCTTTTTTCCCTGCACTTACTACTGCATCAAGGCTTCACTTCCTGGATAAAATGGTGATGTCACTTCCTGGATAACATGGTGATGTCACTTCCTGGATAACATGGTGATGTCACGACCCGACTCCCAGAGCTGTGCGGGCTGTGGCTGCTGGAGAGGATGATGGCAGACACTGAGGGACACAGGGCACTGGAGGGACACTGAGCATCCCCCAGCCATCATCCTCTCCAGCAGCCACAGCCCGCACAGCTCTGGGAGTCGGGTCGTGACATCACCATGTTATCCAGGAAGTGAAGTCTTGATGCAGTAGTAAGTGCAGGGAAAAAAAGCACTTTATAAGCATTGCCAGTAATAAGTGTATATTGGGGATTTGTATAACTTTTGGGGGGCAATACAATACCTTAATAAAAAAATTTCTCTGGACTTAAGAGGACAATTTTCCTTGGTTATAATGATTGGTGGCGGTCCCAGCAGTTTTACCCCCACCGGTTAGCTTGTTATTCCTTATTCTGGGGATAGGAGAGAACACTCGGTAATAGGAATACCCCTTTCAGACTGTGATTTATGTACCGTACTGAGGAACAATCTGGTCTTTCCTCTAGCACTGCAGAAAGTTACAAGAACACACAGGGCATTTGTATTTCTGTTTGGAGCTGGTAAGGTACAATCAGCAGTAGCTTCATCAGTGGTACCATGTTTGGGCTTCTGTCTCTAGCAAGGTATGTAGAACAATGTGTGACTGCTATTAAAGGGGTTGTCCAGCGAAAATCTTTTTCTTTCAAATCAACTGTTGTCAGAAAGTTATATAGATTTGTAATTTACTTCTATTTGAAAATCGCAAGTCTTTCCATACTTATCAGCTGCTATATGTCCTGCAGGAAGTGGTGTTTTCTTTTTAGTGTGACACATTGCTCTCTGCTGCCACCTCTGTCCATGTCAGGAACTGTTCAGAGCAGCAGCAAATTCCCATAGAAAACCTCTCCTGCTCTGGACAGTTCCTGTCTTGGACAGAGGTGTCAGGCAGAAATAAAAATAAAACATTTCCTGCAGGACATACATCAGCTGATAACTATGGAAAGACTTGAGATTTTGAAATAGAAGTAAATCTTTAGTACAAATCTATATAACTTTCTGACACCAGTTGATTTGAAAGAAAAAGATTTTCGCTGGTTAAACCCTTAAAGTCTTATATACCATCCTCTATATGTCACAATAACAATTGTGGAGAGAAATTAGGGTATTTTTAAAATAATGGCTCTACAGATTCCTAAGTGCAAATTCCCTGCTAAACATCTCCCAATATTTCAGCTTCCTGGGTCCAATACTAATTTGCTGTGTTCACACTCGTTGCAGTTTTATTGTGGTACTGCAGCAGATTCACTCAAATGACAGAGTTCAGTGACAGTACTGCATTGAAACTGCGGCGTGTGAACATTGCTGATGTCTTGAACATCTTTTTCAGAGAAATTTTAAGCTTTTGTACACAGTTATAACAAACTCTGGTGCCATGCAGTCTTTGCAAGGGGTTCTCTTATAAAGTGGTGTAGCTAGGATTCAGGGGGGCCCATAGCAAAAAATTTTAAAGGGCCCCCCTCCCCTAAGCACAACACAAAGCACTGTGTATATATCATTGGGTCACTTACACACTGCAGTACATAAGGAGTTAAGCAGAAGGACACATGCTCTTAACTTCTCCCCTGGGCCCCCCTCCTGCACGGGCCCCATAGCAACTGCCTACCCTGCCTCTATGGTAGCTACGTCACTGCTCTTATAGTCTGTGACCATGAGTGCACATCAGTCTTCATAGGAGAAGTAGGCTAAGAACAACAGCAAGGTACCATTAGAATGATTTTTATTCATTTACATTTTAGATGCATTTTTGGTCTTTAAACATGTATAACTAGGGATACCTGCACTTTATAAATGTCTGACTCCAATACGATTGTACCATCCACAACATAATGCTTCTCCCCTTGTCAGCAACGAAAAGCTTTTCACGGCTCTGTCCTGCAAACATTAACACATCACTTCTGTCTCCCATATGATTACCTTCTATGTAATTATGGGTTTTCTAGTGCCGCTTTATATAACCCACCTACCTTAAAGTGTCACTGTTTTTTAAAATTTTTTTTGCAGAAATCAATAGTACAGGCAATTTTAAGAAACTTTGTAATTGGGTTTATTAGCTGAAAAATGCATTTTTATCATGAAAACACAGTTTGAAGCTCTCCCCCCTGTCTTCATTGTTCTCTGTGAAGAGGGGAGGGGTGGAGGGAGATGAGGCACCAAAACAGGACAATAGAGTTAATTTACAGCTACATCATCGGGCTATCTCCTCTGAAGTCAGCACTGACCTCTCTGACCTTGGGATACCGGCTTTCACAAGGTCCCGCTGTGTAACCCTTTGTTCTCTGCCAGCGACTTATCTCCCTCCTCCCCCCTCCATAGGTTACACAGGGCTCAACTGATGTAAAAGAGTCCAGATTTCCTGATAATGAGCAGTAAATGAGAGAGAGGAGGGGGGGGGGTGGAACCTGGGGAAAGTCTTTTTGAATGCAAATAATGGCATATTTGCCTCATAAACCCAATTACAATGTTTCTTAAAATCGTCTGTACTATTGATTTCTGCAAGAAAATTAAATGACAGGTACACTTTAAAGGGAACCAATCATCCCCAAATCAATATAGCCCAATATAGTCAGGAGCGGTGTTCTGAGACATATAAAGTACTCTGTTTCAGCATAACATATAGCCCACAAAAAAATCAAGTTTAAAAAAATTCCCACGATGTATATAAATGACATTATCTAGGCATAGGGATGGTCGTCCGGAATGAAGTAGTCACGGGTGGCATGAACAATCCTCTGTAATCTCGTCTCTCTGGATGTGATTTTCTGTGTCGGAGTCTGCAGGCATAAGTCCTATAATGTACATTCTGGGTTTATATTAGAACGACAATTTTCTATGGATACAGTAGAGATGAGTGAGCATGCTTGTTCCAGTATTAGGGTATTCTATGGTACTCATTACTTGGATGAACATCTTGCGATACTTGAGACAATGGCATCTTCCTCTTCCTGCATGTTAGGCGGCTTTTTTTCAGCCAATCATCATATAGGAGAGTCTTTGGGATATCGTAGCATCACGTGGGAACCCTACCTGTCGATAGCAGTGATTGGCGGGCCAGATCAGATGACCTCTGCATTTAACAATCAAGTCCCGCGGTGCTCACGTCAGATGCAGGCTGGAAGAGATTAGGGAGAGAGCTGCTGTCTGTCAGGGAGAGTGTTAGGTAGGGAATTAGTGTGCGGCTAGGCAGGAATCTGACATGAAGAACCCAACAGTCCTTCTTAGGGCTTAACGTTTTTAAAACATTTTTTTTTTGCTACTCTTGGCTGCTGGCTTGGACTTGTAGTGCAGCTGTCAGTAGTCAATTTGTCCTGTTGCTGACATTCTCTTGGCTGGCTGGGATCTGTAGTTCAGCTATACCTATTCTCACTGTGCTGTGTCCTGTGCACTTGGTGCTGCCCCTGCTGTTTCCTGTCCATTTCCGTTATGTTTCCATCATTTTCTGAGGTTTCCGGGTTTTCAAACAACCTTCCCTGTGCAGAGCTTTGGTCCCCTGTTAAAATGCTCAAGTTTCCCATTGACTTCAATAGGGGTCGTTACTCGAAATGAGCACCCGAGCATCGGGAAACATTCGTCTCGAGTATCCGAGCGTTTTAGTACTCACTCATCTCTAGGATACAGTAATCTCAGGTCACAATATGTAGTACTTATCTATATGTAATTAGTATCATCTTTGACCAGTAGAGATACAATAATGGCCACCTCCCCGGTGCGGAAAATAGAGGCCAATGCTTCTTAGGTTTATGCCAGATATGACTGCTGCCGACCATTCACTCTCGTACTGTAACAGAACCCAACTGAAGTAAATAGGTGAGTGATCCAGTTTCTACATAGTGCTACAAGCCTTTTATTTTAGGGGCTTATCCAGTATAAACCCAGTGTAGTTGCTGTTAGTATCTTTTGTATGAAGGATCCCACAGACAGTAGATCAACCACATTGCGTATGGGCAGCTTAAAGGGGGTTGTCCAGCAAAAATCTTTTTCTTTCAAATCAACTGGTGTCAGAAAGTTATATACATTTGTAATTTACTTCCATTTAAAAATCTCCAGTCTTCCCATACTTTCAGCTGCTGTAGGTCCTGCAGAAAGTGGTGTTTTTTTCCCAATCTGACACAGTGCTCTCTGCTGCCACCTCTGTCCATGTCAGGAACTATACAGGGCAGTAGAAAATCCCCATAGAAAACCTCTCCTGCTCTGGATAGTTCCTGATATGGACAGAGGTGGCAGCAGAGGGCACTGTGCCAGACTGGAAAGAATACACCAATTCTTGCAGGACATACAGCAGCTGATAAGTACTGGAAGACTGAAAATTTTTAAATTGAAAGTTATATAGATTTGTAATTTTACTTCTGACACTTTTTAGTTTAGAAGAAAAAGTTTTTCGTCGGAATACCCCTTTAAGAGTCATAAGATGTCCAGCTTTTTCTATGTGATGAATGAAACCTATTCTACCGTTGTACATTTGCATTCGGAAACCCTGCTAAACTTCTCTGCCCCATTTCCTTTCCCAATGTTACCGATAATCCTAACATTGCATGGTTATTAAGGATGAAATGGCGGCGTTGTTTCGGGCAGCATTAGCGGGCTTTGTGCGCACCAGTCCTGAAATGGCTGCTGGGCTGTATTTTCATACAATGACATGCTGGGTCTGGATTATACATGGAGGCCATCTCCTGTTCCTTTCATATTCACCTTTCTATAGTATAATTGTCACAAAGCAATTTTTCACGCTTGACGGATAGCAGAGTCTCACCGTTATATGACTAAGACCCGTTGTCTGACTATTCACATTACATCCTTACAGAGAGCTGCACATTACTGCCTTGTTTTTATCTCACCTGAAAAGAATTACAAATGAGTACACCGATTTTGATAAAACGTAACACACTATGCACCGCGCAAAGGTAAAGGCAATAGGAAGTATTAACTATTTCCTCCTAAAGACATAGATGGATAATACAGATAGATTTTATTTAAAGTGTAACTGTCATTTAAATGTCATTTTTCAGAAATCAATAAATATCAATAGTACAAGCGATTTTAAGAAACTCTGAAATAGGTTTTATTAAGCAAAAGAGTTTCCTTCTGTACTGAAAAAGCAGTTTTCCTACCTCCTCCCTCACTTCAGAAGAAGCAGGATTTCTGTGTCCATTATGGTGGACGGGAGGGGTCGAGGGGGATGAGGGAGCATGGAGAGGAGAAAAGGCAGCACTGCAAAATACTACATCCTGCAATCTTATCTCACCAAGTTCCCAGATAAGCAATGACCATTCTGACCTCTGAATCCAGCATTTTGTATCCAGCGTCCAAAGTGTACAGCTGCTTTTCTCCTCTTCCTGCTCACTCATCCCCCTCAGCCTTTCCCCTTCCATATCTTATAATGGACACAGCAGAACCAGTCTTCACTTTGCTTCTCTGTAAATAAGACGGCGTTTTCTGATAATGCACAGATAAATAGTGAGGGGGGGAGGGGGGGTCTGGGTAACAGCCTTTTTTGCCTAATAAAACCTATTACAGTTTCTTAAAATCACTTATGGCTTTAGATGTTGTGGATGAGGTTACTGCAAGTCTATGTGCAGATGACAAGTGTTGCCTGTTCTGTGAAGCAGTGATCACTAGAGAATATTCAGGACTACTTTCTTCTGTTTATACTATGGCACATTACTATTCGTATAGTCCTGGCTAAACCATCCCACATTCTTATGAGAGTCTTGGAGTCATATACACTACTCACAAAGAGTTAGGGATATTTGGCTTGTGAGAGACAAAATTTATAGAAACATTAAAAAGTCAACGCTACATTGACAGAGAAGCTGAACAGAATGATGTATCACTTACATTGTTCTGTGCAGCTGATCCAGAGATCTCCTCCTGCATAACATAGACAATAAATAGTCCTCTCCATTATGTGCGTGTGCTCAGCAGTCCTGGATATTCATGAGAAGCAGAAAATTCCACCTACCAGATGCAGTCGACAACCAATCAGTAGCTGGAGGGCGGGGAGGAGGGGTGTGGCAAGAATCCAATTCTCTATAATAGGAGAACGGCTGATGTAAAACAGAATGATGTAAATGATACACCGATCTGTTCAGCATTTCTGTCACTAGTTTATACTGCCCTCCTTTAAGGCATCATACACCTAGTGACAGATTCCCTTTAAGTAGAAGCACCAATGTCGATTTTTTTTTTTTAATCAATTACTTTCATTCAGGCCATACAAAGTGTCCAAGAGGCAAAGCCTATTATTCCTTGGGCCCTAGCACTGCTATGCCTTACTGTGCTGTATGCTGCCCCTTTGCACAGTCAGTGATGCACACTGTTCATACACTACAGTAAGACGTAGGGGTGTTAGGGACAGATTCAGTTAAAGGGGTCGCTCACCAAAAATGTTTTTCTTTTAAATCAACCGATGCCAGAGATGTTTAATTTACTTCTATTTAAAAAACCAAAAAAACAAAACAAAAAAAAACTTGTCCTCCGATACCTATCAGCTGCTGTATGTCCTGCAGGAAGTGGTATTATTTCCAGTCTGGAGAGTAGGAGAGATTTTCTTTGTGGATTTGCTACTGTTCTGGACAATCCCTGTTACAGACAGATGTGCCAACATAGGGCACTGTGTCAGACTGGAAGAGAAACACCACTTCCTGCACGACATACCACAGCTGATAAGTACTGGAAGACTTAAAATTTAATAGATGTAAATTACAAATTTCTGGAACTTGCTGGGACCAGTTGATTTGAAAGAAAACATTTTTGGTGAACGACCCCTTAAAAGGAAATCTTTGAAGAGTAGATACTAAACTATAGATATAGACCGCAAATGAAGTATAAGCTGAGGGCACTTACCGGAAAGTTGAAGTATATCTTTATTTCAACACAGAGTTACAGGCTTCAGCGGTGCATATCGCTATTCGGCAGACAAACTAGACATGACGGCCATTTCATGCGCATTTGTGCTTCATCAGATGATCCGGCAATTCATCTGATGAAGCGCGCTTGCGCGTGAAATGGGCTTCATATCTAGTTTGTCTGTGAAGTGGTCTGGCGTCTGCCGAATAGCGAGAGTTACAGGCTTCAGCGGCACATATCGCTATTTGGCAGATGCCAGACCACCTCACAGACAAACTAGATATGACGCCCATTTCGCGCGCATGCGCGCTTCATCAGTTGAATTGCCGGATCATCTGATGAAGCGCAATTGCGCACGAAATGGCCGTCATGTCTAGTTTGTCTGCCGAATAGCGATATGCACCGCTGAAGCCTGTAACTCTATGTTGAAATAAGGATATACTGCAACTTCCCGGTGAGTGCCCTAAGCTTATACTTTATTTGCTATCTATACTACACGACTATAGTGAGGTGCACCTCAGATGTATGCATTTGCGGTCCCGAAGGCGGTATAGTCCGATAAGATACAACATTATAGACTGGTGGATGGAGCAGTGCTGGTGATTTTCTAAAGACTGTGTGATTAAACTATAGATATACCAAAAAACTTTGTGCCGGGTTAATTTTTTTTTTCTTTCTATCTATCATAGTAGTAAAAGCTCTTCCTTTGTATTCCTCAGCGCAGACCTCTCGCTATGACATTGAAGGTCTTTATTTTCATCAAATAATAATGGGATGTTCCAATCTCTGTGTCCTCTTCTAGGATTTGCTGTGAGTCTTCAAGTGATCCTTTCAAGCCCTAAAGCCGTGTTCAAACGCAGAGGCTCTCAGCCAGGAATGCAAGAATCGGATTTTTTAAAGCAGATCACCACAGTACAAGAACTGGAGCCCAAAGCCAACAACTGCACAAAGGTAAAACTGAATTGCAATATTTGAATTTTTATTGTTTTTTTCGCATATACCTTGTTCATCATAGTTTATGTAATACTACATCCAATCCATACCTCTAAAATGGAGAGAGGGAAAATACACATCAAGTCAAATCTTGATAAGGAACTGTGCTACTATTCCATTGCTATATATATACACCAGTTACAACTTCACATGCTTCAAGAGAAGCATTGATATGAACAGTGTCTGTATGTCAGACTGACCTGATAAAAAAACAAAAAACAAAAACAAAAAAAAAAAAACAATTGAACGACTCTGAACATAAATAAAACAAATGAAGGTAAAATTAAAAACCTTAGACAATTAGAAATAAAAAGAAATAATCAGGTCATTATATGTATGAAAAAAATACAAGATACATTGGACTCTAAGCATAAAACCAGAACATATTTTTTATTACTTTAAACATGGTCTTAAAGGGGTACTCCAACAAAATTATTTTTCTTTTAAATCAACTGGTTTCAGAAATTTATTTAGATTTGTAATTAACTTGTATTTAAAAATCTCAAGTCTTCCCATACTTATTAGCTACTGTATGTCCTGCAGGAAGTGGTGTATTCTTTTCAGTCTGACACAGTGCTCTCTGCTGACATCTCAGGAACTGTCAAGAGTAGTAGAACATCCCAATATAAAAACCGTTCCTGCTCTGGACAGTTCCTGTTTCAGACAGGGGTGGCAGCAGAGAGCACTGTGTCTGACTCAAAAGAATACACCATTTCCTGCATGACATACAGCAGCTCTTAAGTATGGGAACACTTGAGATTTTTAAACAGAAGTAAATTACAAGTCTATATAACTTTTTGAAACCAGTTGATTTGAAAGAAAATGATTTTTCGCTGGATAACCCCTTTAAGTATTTTAAGAGATTTTGAGCACAAAGGAAGAAGTGGCCTGATATAGCGGAGATATTCCAGACGTGGTCGGTCAACCATTGCACTTTGTAACAGGAACCTATAACCGATATACAGTATAATGAGCACTGACAGGTCTTCATAAAGAGGTTCTAAGTGTGAGCGGTAATGACTCCCACATTACACAAAGCAGAAAGCAAAACTAGTGAAGTGTACTGTGCCGCGCAGTTACTGTTCGGAAGGGAGGTTTTGTTTCTCTGCACAAGCAGCATATCATAGGAGAGTAACAGATTTGTGCATTTTTTTGCAGGTTCTTGTGTGGCACACACGAACAGAAAAAGTCAATCTAGCCAATGAGCCCAAGCATCCTCAGGATACAATTAAAATTGAGGTATGATCGTCAGAGACCATTCTGCGGAGTCCCAGAGAATGAACTGCCCATGGATCCATAGCTGCGGACTTCAGGAGAGGATTGTGAAGCTGCCATTTACAACCTACCCTCATCGTACGCTGGCCTTCGAGTTACAGGGATACACAGCACCATCTTGGAATATTTTGGACATTTCACCACTTGTGTGTTTCTTGGGTCATGGTCTGCATGTTCCATACCACGTTTTCATTCCAACTTGATTTTCCATAATGCTTAGAGGCAACTCAATAGAGTAACCTGGCGGGGTATGGGCTTTGACTAGAGATGAGTGAATTAACAGTAGGAACGAAGTGAAGCACTTCCTTCCTACCGGCACTCCACTCATTGAGCTGCGGGGCTTTGAAGTCTGCTCCTCTTCGTGCCACTCCTATCCGTGCCGGTGCCTGGAAAAAGATGGATCCAGTCCTGGGAGATGTTTTCCAGGAAGGGATCCATCTTTTCCCAGCACCTTAGGTGGAGCGGCACGGAGCGGAGCAGACTTCAAAGCCCGCAGCCTGATGAGTAGGGGTGATCGAACATCGGAAAATCTTAGGTTCTATCGAACTCGAACCTTCTGCATTTGATTCCCGATGCCTTTCTCGATCCATGGAGAAGGAGGAGACTGCCCGGGACCGCCTGGAATTCTGGGATACAGCCTACAACCTTGGCTGTATCCCGGAATTCCAGGCGGTACTCGGGCTATCTCCTCCTTCCCCACAGAACGGGAAGGCATCACAAATCAAACTGGGAAGGTTCGAGTTCGATAGAACCTAAGATTTTCCGATGTTCGATCATCTCTACTGATGAGCAGAGCGCTGATAGGAACGGAGTGATTTACCTCCTGCCTACTGTAAATTTACTCATCCCTAGTTTTGACCCTTCAAAAATCAACGTAAAGCTTCCAGAACACACTATATAGAACATTCCACTTAAAGTACAGCACACAGTTTAGCCATTTTCCTTGTCAGTATTAAGTAATAAACTATAGCCGCCCATGAGGCTACATGAAATACAAACGAATCGGTAGGTTTATAGGTTAATACATGGGAGAAAACATTTCTTAAATACTAGGCACCTTAAAAATGTAAACACAAGTTACAGAAACCTCGATGGACTTACTCCGAACGTATAGCGTCCGCGCCATGAGCAAGTGAATGCGGTCTATAAAGAGGGAAGAATGCATGCAACATTAGACCATAACCATACTGTATCTTCTATGAAAACCTACTTGTGTATATTACATTGCCTTAGGACACGTCACAGACCCTCAGCCATACGAGGCTCAGGTTTCTTCCAGTTCTGGCGTTCTCCGTTCCGGGAGACGCCACAAACTACACCACGACTACTGACAGATGCACATCCAAAAGAGAGAGATACACAAATGGTTCTCAATGATACATTTACAATCAATTTGCATGATTAACTATACTTCGATATGTCTACAGTTTCTTTTTACGGACCACAGGAGAAAAATCAGGAGGTGGCTCACTTTGATCATTTGTATTACTAACGTGATCCCCCCGGTACCCTTTAAGAACAACGCTTAGATGGATTTCCTTTAAAATCATTTCACAAAGAAAAAAAAAAAAGATAGTTTAGAAACTTTAAAAATCACAGGTAATGGAAAACTTCGGATATGTAAATAAACCTTCTACTCCAACCACTAGCAAATCCAATCAAACTGACAAGGCGAGCGGGTAAGCTCTTCGTATGGACATCTGACAGGGAAAGGATAATATATACAGGTTTAAAACAAGGGGTATGGTGTGCACTAAAGCAAGGAATGTCGAAAGGATCCTTTTTATTGTACGTTTGCCGGCTTCTCTCATTTCCAGAGTTGTGTGCTTAGAGTCTGACCAGCCGCATTTCCAGACCATCCCGCTCCGACCGTGTTTGCTGGCTGACCAAAAGCCATCATATTGCTTGCACCGTTCAGGCTCATCCCACTCATCTGCTGATTCATCTGCGAAGCACAAGAACAAAAACACTTTACCGTAAGCACAATCAAAAGCTACGGGGACGCGACGTCATTCCATACGTTACTGGACGGTCAACCTTAAACGGACTCTGTATGTTGCATCCAGGATGGAAAGAAGACACTAAACCAAATCCCGATTCCTAACAATTGAAGACATTTCTACTTTCATTCGAGGTCACATGGAGTTTAGGTGATCACATGACTGGGAACATTTCTAAGAATAATTTTTGACTGTAATTCGGGACAAAGCAGAAGCAGCTAAAAAAAAAAAAAAAATAGTATGAACTCTACGAAACCATTATTCTTCTAATTCTGAATATGTTTGTCATCTCATTTGCTAAAATAAAATTTCTGTAAGCACAACTTTGTCATGGTAATTCTCACCAAAGGTTATAGCCATGGACCATGAATAATGTCACACAGTCCAGGTAAATTTCTTTACACTTTTTTGCCAAACTCTTTCGAAAACTAAATAAAAAGTTAAAGTAGGAGAGTGTATAAGCAAGAAAAGTATAAAATAGAATAAAAACCTACAGGTTATAAGCATTAGTTTTGTGGTGAACATTAGGGGAATTTACATCTACCAGAACTGGTGTGATTAAAGAGTGTCTTCATTTGGAAGTGTGGTCTCCATCGTGTTACTTGGATAGCCATTAAGTTCAACCACCCGATAGGTCTGCAATCGCTCCTGCTGGCCAGAAGTATGGGCGAATATGGATACAACAACGCCACATCGGTTCTGTTCATAATTCCTATTCTGATTAAATCTGGAGCAAGGCTATCCACAATATACAGGTCATTCTGTGTTAAACACAGCACAATCCCTATCCTCAGGTTGTGTGGGTATTACAACTCCGCTTTATTCATTTCAACGGATCTGAGCTGCAATACCCCACACAAACCGAGGACAAGAATAGTGCATTTTTTTGTAAAAAAAAATAAATAAATAACCCTTTAAGGCCAGCTGAGGCTGTTCTTCTGTCTAGGGATGTTTCTGCTGGGCCGGTACTTGGGTATAAACCAGCATTGTGCTTGGGCACATGTGAATTGGGCCATGGTTTAAAGAAAGGACTGCGCCACTGGCATCCCTGTGCCAGCAGCGGTCTATTCATATAGAAAACCACAAAGCAATGTACTAGTGGTACATTTGCTTTAACATTTGAACATGGATAGAACGGCGCTGGCGCGGGAAAGCTGTTGCCACGGTCCTTTTTTTTTTTTAACCGTGGCCGATTCCCATGTAGGGCTCTGTCCACCCGTGGCCGGTGCCCGAGAATAGAAGCACTGGAGGCACGGGTTTCCCCCCACTGGAGGCCGGCTGATGCCAGGAAATAGAATGGTGCCATATGTTCTATCCATGTGCAAAACTTTAAGCAGATGTACTGATGGTACATCCGCTTTAAGGCTATGTTTACACAACTTATCTTTTTATGACGAAAAGATAAGTTGCCTATAGTCTTCTATGGAATTCTGGCCGGACATGTCCGTTTTCCGCGGCCGCTATTCAGTGAATAGCAGCAGCAGAAAACCCTGTCAGTGCACACTGTGGAGCAAGCGGCTCCGGCCGCTCGCTCCATATCGTGCAGTGGAGAGTTCTGATGCAGGCGCACACGGATACGCCCGCATCAGAACTATGCGGTTGCAAAGATCAGCCTGGCAAAGATCAGACCATCCGAGCCACAGAAGGGCCGGTCTCTTATGATGTGTGAACATAGCCTAACGTTGTATGTGTGCACTATTCGGAGGCAACGAGAACCTAACCTCTAGTCATTGCCCTGCCAGATACAGCAACGTTATCTAGGAGAATGATCATCATGAACGGCTTTGACTTAATGCTGGAACTGTGGAAGATAAAGCCTGAACGGATCCCAAACACTATTACCGAGGAGTATTAAAGTAAATGTGGTTGGTTAATCAAACTGCCTGTCATCTCTGCAACTAAGCAATTTTACAGCAGCCAGATAACTACTCCAAATGGGCAATTTGTGACACGCTCTTTTCCTCCCAGTAAGAATCAAGATTTTTTTTTTTTCCCTTTAACAATGCAGAGGTTAATGACAATACAATTTCCTGCCTTTGTGATAAAAGCCTGTAAGTGTGGTTTATCATTGTTAATGTGAGACCAGAACGGTTTCATTTAGATCACAAAGGGCAGATATTTCCCTCTCTCTAAATTAATTTTTGTGAAACGATAAGGGAAAAAAAAAAAATTGTAAAAAAAACCCATCTTGGCAACTTAGATAAAAGCCTGTGTCAATATACGCTTTATCCAGAAGGGAATTAGCAAAAGCCTTCATAGTAATGACTGCGCAGTCACAAGGTCAATGGAAGCTTCAGTCAGAAACATCCCAAGTGCCGACTAGTGACACGCGGCAAAGCAACACCATCATACCGAGAGGACCGCTCTGCCGTAACTAAATATATTAAAGAAATCTACAGGATGGACTTTCAACCTCTCCATTTCATTCATGCAGAAAGGAGCATCTAGGCTGGATAAGAGCATACTCCCAAAAAAAATAGGGAATGCAAGATTTAGGTGGAGCAATATGGTGGCTATTATGATAGAACGGAGTAGGGAACCTTGGCTCTCCAGCTGTTGCAAAACTACAACTGCCATCATGCCTGGACAGCCAAAGCTTTAGCTGTCCAGGCATGATGGGAGTTGTAGTTTTGCAACAGCTGGAGAGCCAAGGTTCCCTGACCCAACAACAGAAGACTATAAGTTATAGCTGACAAGCCGTACTACATACATACTGTTGCTATACTTCATGTATTTTTGGTGTATATTTACATGTAGCAGGTTGTCCCATTCACCTATATGCAATGAGGTTTGCAATAAGACAATCTCATTCAGATGAACGGAATAGATTTTTAGTCACATCAATTTCTGTAACAATTCCGCCATGTCTGAATATACAACAAAACAACTTTACTCCCCCGCAAATCTGCTGCAATAAGGTCATATACATTGTTCACATGATGCTGCAGCCTGTCTTTCTGCCTGCGCTGAGGCCATCACATGAACAATGCATGAGATATCATCACAGCAGGGGGTACCGGAGGGGGGGGGCACGGAGGCTGTGATGGATAGAACTGGAAGCCTAGGTTTATACCCGGTTCCCTGTTTCCATCACCTTTCATTTTGCCGTATACAGACGACTACGCTATAGTATGTCACAATGCATTTTTAGGTCTATTCCTTTTCAAGAATATTAAATGTGTGTGTGAACACAAGCACAGTGTGAACCTAGCCTACATTTAAAAATATATATTTTTTTTCATTGTATGTTCACACATTCCGTGCATGCAGCGGATTTGATGCTGTGTAAATGAATAATGTAAATAATTAGCTGAACAAGGCATAAAATCCACAGCATTAAAGGGGTTATCCTGGTAACAAAAACATTCTAAAACAATCCCCCTTCCCAATACCATTCTTTGTCCAATATATATGTATAACCTTTCCATGCACCCTTTCCTTTTTTTTTTTTTTTTTTAAATTCTTATCAGCTCTAGATGTCTAAAATCCTCTACTCTGGGTCCACTCTGACCACACTCCGCTCCCTCTTCCCTCCTCCCTATGTAGTCACAGGACATGTGATCTCCTCTCTGGGGGCCAGGTAGCTGTCTATTGACTTGGTAACTTGGTGACTTGTAAGTGTTTTAGATGTTCTTGGAGTCTGGATGGAACTAGAATGGTTTTATTCACAGTCAGCAAGCAGAAATCTAAACCTACACTACACCCTCCACCCCGATAAACAGATGCCCATTATGCAGCACATAGCTAAACCATGCAGGCATCAGCTCTGCTACACCATGTGCACCTTAGCTCTGCTACACCATGCGCACATCAGCTTTGCTACATCATCAGCTAGTATGGCATAAAATCAGTGCAAAATCAGTGAAAAAAACAGTCCTGGGTTTACTGTGCAATAGTAATGACGGCAGTGGGCAGGAAAGAAAGGGTTTCAGTACACAAATGGACTAATCAGGGAGATGCATGATGGGAAATGTAGTTTCCTATCTTGCTTATTATATCTTCGGCTTTTTGAAAAACTTGTAACTTGGAATGGCAGCAGCTAGAAAGAAAGGAGACGGCTCAATACACTCACAGGGACTTGGTGAGTATGGGTTTTATTACACTGAGCGATTTTTAACGATTTACAACTAGCGATAAACGATCGCAAACGAGATTGTTTATCGTTAACGTGAAATCGTTCACCATATTACACAGAACGATGGTCGTTAGATACGATAGTTATTGCGATTGTTTATTCCTTCTGATCTAAGGAAAACAATGGGCAATGTGCTATTACACTGAACGATTAGTGAAAAAATGCGAAATTACAGCGAACGATTAACGATAATTTTAGGTTCAGATCTAAATCAATGATCAACGACATAAGAACGATTTTTCGCACAATAATCTTCCCGTGTAATAGGGCCCTAAGAGACCAGCTAGCATTCAATTTTTTCCTTCTCAGGTGGATGACCCTTTAAGTCTGGAGCATATACCCTTGGGCTAGATGTAGTCTGTAGTTAATTTATTATTATTTTTTTTAATCACTAAAAAACCCTGGAAATAAACCACCTTAATCCTTTATTTGAAAAAAAAAAAGCCTCCAGCCTCAAATTATTTTGCAATCCGGCATGATACCTCCTAGGGGTGAGGTGAGTAGTGTCTAGCAGCTGCTAAATATATCTGATGATAGAGATGAGCAAATTTGTTTGGCTTAGTACAAAGCAAAACTGATCTGCGCTCATCTCCCTCAGGTTGTCGGTTCTGTGCAGAGGGAGGATACTGTCACAGGACCAGCAGGAAAATGCAGACAGAGCTATGGCTGTATCCATGTTTTCCAGGCAGTCCTTGGACAGTATCCTCTCTCTGCACTGAGCCGGCAGCCTGAGGGAGATGAGCGCAGATCAGTTTTGCTTTGTACAAAGCCAAACAAATCTGATTTGCTCATCTCTAATATATAGCATTAGACTGGGTTCCCACTGCAATTCTGTAGTCAGTTTAACTTATAGAAAAACGGATAAACAAATGGATGGAAAAAAAAAAAACGGATGCTATTGTGTGCGTACACAAAAATGTGGTTACAAAAACAAAAAAACAAACAGAAATTGCAACAGCAACCTACAGGTACAAGTACTTAATGTGCATACTCCCCCCGGCGTACACACAATAAAAACCTTTCTACTGCGTGTATGCCGGGGAAAGTATGCACGGTAAGCACTTGCAGCCGTGGGTTGCTGTTGCACTTTTGCAATTGCAATTATTTTTTTGTCTGTACTTAAGCCACATGCAGAGTGCAACCTGCAGAGTTAACAGAGGCATAGAGGTGCTGCCAATTGTTTTTTTTCTTTTGTATGTCTCTTGTTGGCTTGCACTCCACCCATGTCTTGTGGGTGCTATAAATAGAGATTTGGCTCCTATCTGCCTATTGTAGGCTTATTTAGGCCAGGAAAGGCCATTGCTAGTGTGAGAATGCTAGAGTAGGACCATGTCTCTGAGGACACTTTAACGTGGTGACATGGTACATGCTGATCAAATAGTTTGCCAAAATCCTTATTCTTTGATATCTGAAGAGGTTTTTATGGTGTGTACACCAGTGGGGGAGTATGTACAGTAAGCACTTGCACCTGTAGGTTGCTGTTGCACTTTCTGTTCATTCTTGGTTTAAGAGTCATGTGGGCCGCCCTATCAGTAACTGATAACTATTTCTGTGTACACATTCACACAGGAAAGGTTGTCAGAACCTCTGCGGGCAGTAATACAGGGAAAACAGAGAGACTAAGTAGGAGGGTGCATAGAGAAATAACTGTCAATCACTAAGTGGGACCACCCACTGGACTCTTAAGCCAGATTGCTCAGATTTTTCAAATAAAAGAAAAAAAGGATTCAGCACGATTTTGTACCAAAACTTTATATAAATCTGCTCAGCTACTCTTACTTTACAACATGCCTCCTGCAGGTTAAACATTATTTTCTGTGCGACAGGTTCCCATAAAACAATATGGTGGCCTACAGTAGAACTGCATAATGCCCTATTGTGCTGTGGACATAATAAACATGCTAAAATAGGCTCGTATAAAAGCCATGTGAAACGATCCAGACCCACTCTCCAGATATAGGTAATAAGTGCAGTCTCTCAGTAAAACCCCCTAATAAAAAAAAAAACGAAAGAATGTTTTGTGCCATCGCTTTAAGCGGTTTCCTTGTCACTTGTGCAGCTATAAAGCTTTGCTTGGAATAACGGCAGTAAAAAATCTGGGAGTGATAAAAGCCGAGAGCTGCGTGCCGGAGCATTTGCATGTGGGCAGCATTTAAAACTAATTAAAAAGTTTGCCATCACCAGCTGCTCGCTGCTAATTAGTCTTCACATTTGCGTCTTGGTAAGAAAAAAAAACAAAAAACCTGACAGTGATGCCACCCAAGACTATCACATTTCACCCACAATTCTAAGCATTGCATGAATTCACTTCACAAGGAGACATGAAGACGGATTAAGCATCAGGCCTCTGACCACATCACATATACTAATAGTGACAGACACCAGATTTATCTTCATCTCTAGCCGACACCTTACATAGACACAGTCATTTGTCGGAGTGTACAATTTATTCGCTTCACTAGATTCCCCAGTATAATGAAAGCTTTACATTATACTTTATAACGCTCAGAAGTAAAGATAACCTTTAAATACGGCAAATAATAGAAATAAAATAAACATGTACATGGGGGTGGGTAGTAAGTCACATAAAGAGCATCCCAATGCCTGAACGGTGTGGGGGGTGATTTATCAAGACTCTGTTAGCCATTGTAACCAATTACAATTCAGCTTCTATTGGTGTAATATGGACTGGCCGTTCACTGAATGACCTCAACTATTGTAATTATAGTGATCTGATGCTGTCGGATCATCAGACCACAGGTTATGTCGGCATCAGGGGTGTAACTAGGATTCATGGCGACCCATAGCAAAAACAGTATGGGCCCCATGAATCCTAGTGTCTAGGGGTAGTGTACGTGAGAGCCTCCCTTCCCCTAGTGGCTCTCACAGCAACGAGAACAGCAACTCCCCCACAAGAACGACACTCGCAGACCACCCCTCCCCTGCCGCACAGGCCCCATAGCAGTTGCGTGGTCTGCCTCCATTGTAGCTACACAACTTGTGGTTATCATATGGGCACAAACACGGCTTGTGTACAAAAACGGCCAGTGTACAACTGGTCTTTATGCGGCGCAGTCTCCATGATTTAAAACTTCTAATTTGACATTCTTTTTTTTCCTGGCAGTAGGAGTCCATAACAATACAACTTTCATTTTCAATATCATTTGAAAGATCATAGCTGAAATCTTCTAGGGGCACCTGCCTCATTTTTCTTCTACACGATTTAGAGGAATCATTCTAAATTATTACAGTTTTGGGTTAAGCTACCATTTGTAATTATGATAAATAAGGTCCAAAGTCTATCATTGCAAGTAGATAACAAAAATGTGAAAACTGGTAAAGTTGTTTATCGACAGGTTTTGCCATAGAGTCCTATGACTCCATCTCTTACCAGATGGTTCGGTTGTTAGGAATTTTTTAAATTAAGGGTCCATACACATATACCATATCCGACTGTGACTTTCTGCTGCAATACTGATTACCATTACAGTCTATGGCACTCCATTCTTCCAGCGTATTTTTATTCTAATGCCATAGCATTGTAAAGCTAAAGAGATAGTGTCCTTTTGTTATGTTAAAAAAACAATAAAGAAGCCATTCTTACCTGTCTGAATTCCCCCAGTGCCCTCTTGTAACATCTCTGGGAACCCGCCTCAGTGACAGCCTGCTCAGCCAATCACTGGCCAAGACCCCCAGTCCCCAGTGCAAGAGAGAAATCCGCTGTAAGGATGGACTGCCATAGACTATTGGTAATCAGTATCACAGCGGATTTCAGTGACAAACTCACAGCATTAAATCTGCCACAATACGGTACATATGGAAACTAAAACTATGCCTGGGTATATAGGCCTAGTTGTGATTTCCCCTTTAACAAAACAACAAGGACACTGACTGGCCTCCTTAGAATAAATCAAATGAACACACACACACACACACACAAAAAAAAACCTAACACTTAATACATGGCCAGCCCCAGGTCATTTTTTAAGTTGTTATGTATCATTGTATTACCTGTGAAATATTCCATTGGGTAGGCTGGGTCTGCTGCTGCATGCCAAATTTATTTGGAGCGGTTCCCATATTTGTGACCATTCCTGCTTGTGGTCCCATCATGTTAGGAGGGAGTCCCATAACTCCAGCTGTAGTGTTTCCTACAAATCCATTTGGAATGCCCATGCCAACCATCATGCCAGCATTTTGTCCCATGGCAGGCATGGCTTGATTCATCATGTTACCCATCATCCCAGTAGTTGCAGGAACAGCTACACCCATTAGAGGAAAAGCCTGGAAGTTGGAGGTCGTCTGTGTGGGGTATGGCATTGGAGAGGAACCCATAAACATACCTATAAAAGAATTCGGAAAATAAGGACGTAGAACACTCGGAGAAGTACAAAAATACAACTGGATAAGTCAAATATATAATAATAAATATTGTACAAATTAACTTACTGGAGCTGTACAATATGTTTTTAAGGGAATCTAAAAGCAGATTTGGGGCATGAAAACTGCTAACAGCCCCATATGGACTTTGGGGAAGAGATTGGGAGCATACCTGAAGTCTAAGAGCATTCACGCCCCATGCACAGTCCGTATATATAAAAGTCTAAGGGCACTTACGCCCCATGCACAGTCCGTATATATAAAAGTCTAAGGGCACTTACGCTCCATGCACAGTCCGTATATATAAAAGTCTAAGGGCACTTACGCCCCATGCACAGTCCGTATATATAAAAGTCTAAGGGCACTTACGCCCCATGCACAGTCCGTATATATAAAAGTCTAAGGGCACTTACGCTCCATGCACAGTCCGTATGTATGGTCGATGTGCTACAGAATAGACTTCAGAACTCATTATAATGGCTTGAGTTTAAAGCGATTCTCTACCGGCACCATGCCGCCCCCGAGCCAGCACCATGCTGTAGAGGTACACACGTCGTTCCTGGGGTCGGCCTGTCTTCCGATGCCGGCATAGAAACATAGAAGATTGTCGGCAGAAAAAGACCACTGGGTCCATCTAGTCTGCCCTTTTAGTATTTTCTCTCTCATTATCTTAGGATAGATATATGTCTATCCCAGGCGTGTTTAAATTCTGTTATTGTAGATTTACCAACCACCTCTGCTGGAAGTTTGTTCTAGGTATCTACTACTCTTTCAGTAAAATAATATTTTCTCACATTGCTTCTGATCTTTCCCCCAACTAACCTCTCACTGTGTCCTCTTGTTCTTGAGCTCAGTTTTTTTTTACTAAAAACACTCCCCTCCTGAACCTTATTTAGTCCTTTTACATACTTAAAGGTTTCAATCATGTCCCCCCTTTCCCTTCTTTCCTCCAGACTATACAGATTCAAATCTTTAAGTCTTTCCTGATATGGTTTATGCCTCACACCCTCCACCATTTTTGTAGCCATCTTTGGACCCGTTCTATTTTATCAATGTCCTTTTTTTAGATGAGGTCTCCAGAGCTGGACACAGTATACAGATGTGGCCTCACCAGAGCTCTATACAGCGGGATCACAATCTCTCTCTTCCTACTGGTTATACCTCTAGCTATACACCCCAGCATACGATTAGCTTTCCCCACCGCCTGGTTGCACTGGTGACTCATTTTAAAGCTGTCTGATATCACTACCCCTAAATCCTTCTCTTCTGAAGTCTTTTCCAACACAGTACTGCCGATGTGATACTCTGATAGAGGATTCCTCCTCCCCAAGTGCATTATTTTACATTTGGAAACGTTAAACTTCAATTTCCACTGTTTGGACCACTAATCTAGCAAAGCTAAATCATTTTCCATATTACTGACACCTCCAGGAATATCCACCCTATTGCACACTTTTGTGTCGTCAGCAAACAGACAAACTTTACCTACCAACCCTTCTCCAACCCTCCAACCCTTCTCCTATGTCACTTACAAACATATTTAGAAGAAAAACTACTTTTAAAAATGTGGTACGGCAGGGCGGGCAGGCAAATTGGTGGCCTAGAGAATCTGTACCCTAGACCTGCAGCGCCTCTCTCCCCACCTTCATCCAGGAGAGAGGCACAGCAGGACAAGGGCACTGATGCTCTAGGACACGCCAGTTTGCCTGCCTGCCTTGTGGTGCCACTTGATAAAAGTCGCTTTTCTTCTAAATACCGACACGGGAGAAAGGTCAACCCCCGAACTGGGAACGGCGTGAGTACCTCAACAATGCAGTGCCGCCGATTTGGGGGTGGAAAGGTGCCGCTACAGAGTACTACAGTGGTTTTCTCAGTCATGCAAGCTGCTTGAGAGTTCAGGTATGCTGACGTGGTCCTACGGCCCAACGATGAATGGTTCACTTGGGGAGCTACTCGGCCAGTTATTTTCACTACACTATTCCTAAAATATTATAAAACAGTTATCAAAAACAAAAATAGGTTTTGGAGTTTGATGATTGTCACCTCTTACAAAATGGGGACCGATCCACCACTCCTATGTGGCCCATTGGAATAGCCCAATCTTAAAGGGGTTATCCAGACACTTTTTTTTCACAGTCAACACGACTCACCCAAACTGGAGACAAGAGTGGTGCTGTCTCTGGAAGAAAGTGGCCATGTTTTTGTAGCAATGGATAACTCTTTTAAGGAACTTCTAAATCACTTATTTCCAGAAAGCAGCAGCATCCCTGCAGGAGCCGGGGCACAATACAGGTGTACACTTCATATCTGCTACAAAAACCCAAATAATGTTCTTGACCATCCAGCATCTATAGGTTCCCAATACGTACCTGTCGGGTTTGGCTGCTGCATGCTTGTTGTACCGTAAAGTGACAAAATGGAGTCTTTTGATAAAGGTTTTTTAGGGGCTTCTTCAGATTTTGTAGCTGGCTCAGTGAATAAATCCAAGTCTCCAGAAGGAGGAGGTATGCTGGCAGCTGCCTGAGCTGTGGCTGTAACCTTGAGAGAAAAAGGAATTAGAAATCTACAGATGGGCACACACAAGGTATTCGCTCTCTTTTTTTTTTCCCTTAAAGCGTAACTGTCATGTTTTTTTTTTATTGCAGAAATCAGTAGTATAAGCGATTTTAAGAAACTCTGTAATAGGTTTTATTAGCCAAAAAAGCCTCCTTCTGTACTCAAGAAGCAATTTCCCAGCCTTCCCCCCCGACTTCTTATCTGTGCATTATCAGGCAGACACGTCTTCATTACAGAGAAGCCAGTGAAGACGGGTTCTGCTCTCTCCATTGTAAGCCTATGAAGGGGGGAGGGGCTGAGGGAGATGTGGGAGCAGGAAGAGGTGACATTAAGGTCAGCTGTTTCTAGACTGTCTGGGCACCTAAAACGCTGGATTCTGGGGTCAGAAAGGTCAGTGCTTATCTAGGAACTTACTGAGAGAAGATTGCAGGGTGTTGTGCTGTGCAGGACTGCTCCGTGCTCAGTCACTCCTAACAGCCCCTCCCCTCTCCATAGCCACATAATGGAGACAGAAATCCTGCTTCATCTGATGTGAGGGGGGAGGCTGGGAGATTGCTTTTTCAGTACAGAAGGAAACTCTTTTAGTACAAAAAACCTATTACAGAGTTTCTTAAAATCGCTTGTACTGTTGATATTTAATGTTTTCAGAAAAATGACCCTGAAATAACAGTTACGCTTTGAACATTTCCTGCAGTTTAATTTGTGGCTTTTCAAAAATTTAAGAAGCACCACAATCTGATTATATATCTGCAAGCATGGAACTTTATACTAAAAATGTCACTATTTTAACAAATCAAAAATGTCAATTGTAAAAAATAAATAAATGAATAAAAATAATTATAACTTCCATAGGTATCACAGACTAGCAACGTTTCAGTCCTTCCACTTGGACATTTTTTTCCCAAGGAGATATATATATATCACCTTTCAAAACCAACAGCCTCACCAACAAACCCCTGCCAAACATCCAGCATCCTTGTTTAGATGACTGTCAAAAGCCGCTCCCAGTCTGGATCACCCTTGATCTAAGGTTCTGTTCTGCCTCAGTAGACGCATACACATATATGACATGACGGTAGTACAAAAGAAAGCTACAAGTGTTTATGAAATAAATGGAGGTTTCCAATGTAAAATTACTGGGCACTGCTATAAATGACAAAATCAGGGTCTATCAAAGCTTATATTCAATGGTCTTCATGAGATTTCTTCCTCCATCATACAGTACATCAATTTCTCATTAGCAAACAAGCATTTATATGTATATTCTGCATTCTAAGGTTTCCTCGGTCCCCACAAAAATATTGTAGATAACGGCCACCGCAGTTTTCCTTCAAATTACCCTTCAAACATTACTTAAAGCGACTCTGTACCCACAATCTGGCCCCCCCCCCCCCAAAACCACTTGTACCTTCGGATAGCTGCTTCAGGGGTCCACTGTCCTCTGCTCCAGTCCACTGGTCGCTTCCTGGTCTGAACAGGAATCCAGGTTGTGACGTGTCATGCCCACTCGGCCAATCAGTGACAGAAGTGGTGCCCCACCTCGGCTACTGATTGGCTGCGCGGGCCTGACACATCCCGACCCAGGTCCCCACTCAGACCAGAAAGGGTCCGGTGGACCGGGAACCAGAGTAGAGGACAGCGGACCCCATCGGAGTTCTTGTTTAAGGAGGTTTTACATTTCAATCTATGAGGGTGTATGTTTTCAGAAAAAGAGTGACCTGGAGGCCTAGCTAGCTAGCTCTACCACTGAATTTTTGATCCAGCAGGAAGCAAAGGTATAAAAGCTTAAGAGGTGTAAAAGCTTCTTTTATATTTTCTACTCCTGGCTTTAACACACTGTATATGGGTGGGTTCACACAACGGAACCAGAGCGGATAAATTCTGACTGATTCCGTAGCTTGTACTTGTTCACAACCGCGCGCCTCTCTGCCCTTGCCACAGACACCACTCTATGCGCGGGCGGATTATACATTACGGCCAAAGAATTGACGGAATCGGGCCACCCATAGAACGGTGTCTATGGAGCCAGCGGAAAGGCAAGCGGCTGTGAACAGGTGCGAGCTACGGAATCCATCAGAATTTATCTGGTCGGGTTCCGTAGGGTGAACCCACACTTAGTTCTTAAACTGCAGTGAACACCACCAGCCTAAGAAGATTATATGTTGGCCGAGGTGACTTCTTCCTACAACATTTCCATGAAATGTGTTGCTGTGTAATGTTATCACTATCTCCGACACCCAACAACCTTGATTTGGAAAAATAGCATTTCCTCATACACCAACACAAATGTAAAGAAAACACCATGTACATATGATCTTCCTGATAACAGGATGCAGGCCGTGTACTACCGCAATACCACTGCCATAATAGTGTGCATTTTAATAGGCAACTAGAAGCAGCGGATTGCTACTATACATTGGAGCAAATGTAATTACAAGGTAATAAATGCTACAGGCCAGGATGAAAGCCGCGCTGTCTTAAAGTTGAAAGATTTCAACAGGAAGAAACTGACAAAGGGCCAACAATACACAGAGCCACAACTGTCAGCACCATCAGCGGCCGAAAACAAATGGACGTTATTTACCAGCGTGGAGTAGAAGAGGACTGTGGATGGGCAGGAGATGTACGCCCAAGGCACAAAAAAAAAAAAAATCTAATATATAAAAGGAAAACATTATTTTTCTTCATTTTCTGTGCCGGGGCCTTAACCGTAAATTGTTGATGTATGTGGCGGCAGATATGCTGAAAGCCAAAATTACATTGTTATATGGACAATGTACAACCAGCTATTAAAATCCTGCAAACCAAGGAATTCTCTCTATTGGTACCTTCCGTTATGTGTAACATACCCTAATGATACCATAAAGGGGGGTTATAATAAGGCTTTTCCTATTACAGCTGAGCTGTAGAAATGCAGAGTTAGCAAAAAAAACAAACAGATCCTAATATTAGCATTTAAACAGATCTGGGTCGTATAAGGCGTTACACATTGTAAAGTTTGGGGCTGACCACAGGTTCTCTTAAGTGTCCCTATATAGTAAGTGGAGAATCTAATTGAGAAGGGATACAAGGAGACATGATATGACTGTCCGTGCTATAAATTGCTATAGATATTGGTTGTAATTCACACCAGTTTCTCTCATGGGCCTGTTTGAAGGGTTGCTATTTTTTCTGCAAATAATCTTTCGGTTATACACTAGAAAACTGACATACAAGCCTTAACCCCTTAAGAACCGGGCCAATTGTCACTTTTGCGTTTTCGTTTTTTCCTCCTCGCCTTCTAAGACCCATAACTCTTATTTTCCCACCTACAGGGCAAATTTTATTTTATTTTTTTTTGGGGGGGTGGGGGGCCATGTTTACATAATGCACTTTACGGTAAAACTGAAATTTTTTCTTTATCCTATAGGTCAGTCTGAACACAGCGATATGCATTGCTACTAGGTTCTCTAACGTTTTGCTATTTTTACTAGCAGTAAACTTTTTTTTTTTTTGCAAATGGGTATATTTAAAATGGCTCTATTGTGACACTTAAAGTGCTTTTATTTTTTCACCTATGGGGTCATATGGGGAGTCATTTTTTGCGCCATGATCTCATGATTTTTTCTAGATCAGACGTATTGATCGCTTTTTATAAAAAAAATTTTTATACATAAAATGTAATTTAAAAAAAGCAATCCTTGGGTTTTTTCTTACAGCTTTTTGTTTACGCCGTTCACCGTGCAGAATAATATTGTTTTATTTTAATAGATCAGACGATTACGTACGCTACAGTGTACTATATGTTAATTAGCTGTATTATTTTTATGCGTTTTATGTATAAAATGAGAAGGGGGGTGATTTTCACTTTTATTGGGGGAGGGGCTTTAGGACATTTTTTTAAACCTTTTTTTTTTAATTAACACTTTTATAGTCCCTAACTATCACATACATACATACATACGATTGCACACACTGATCACTGCTATGCCATAGTATAGCAGGGATCAGTGTCATCTGCAATCTTCTGATAGAGCCTGCCTGTGGCCTGTGGCAGACTATCACAAGATTGAAGATCAGAATGCACGGAGGTAAGGAGTATACCTCCGGCAGTCGGGCAATGCGATCGGGACATGCTGCGGCGTTTAAGGGGTTAACGGCGGACAGCTGTGCGATTGCAGCGGCCCACCATTGAGTGAGGGCCCGGCTACTGTTAGCAGCCGGTCCTCACCCGCTATGGGGCGAGCTCAGCTCCTGAGCCCACTGCATAGCCCCGTACCCCAGCAGGGTGTACATTTACGCCGATTTTCATTAGCAACTTGACCTCCGAATAACCCTTCCAGCATTATAAACTAGCTACAATGTAGCAGATTATGCCTGCCAGGGACTTGTTTACATTAGCTGTCTCAGAAGGAAGGGGGGAGGAGGGGGAGACAGAGAGAAAGTCTCACACACAGATTTTTGTGTTTGCAGCAGAAAGTAGCAGCTCAGAACTAGGGGAAGGAGACAGAATAAATGATAAGTATAGAAAAAATTGTTAGTCTCATCATGGGCAGCAACATATTGAAAGGTATGTTTGAGTGGAATACCCCTTTAATATATCCCCCCTCCTTTTCCTGCACCTGCCAAATGATAGATTTACACTGTTAGGAGACTAGTCATAATGAAAGCAATATCTTTCCAGAAGCCAACGCGATCACCGAATGAGCCAACACAGTTCTAAGTTTATAGGTTATAACAGTACAATTAGCTCCATATGCATAATCTATAATGACTGTAATGTCAGTGGTTAAGGTCTTGGAAAGAATCTACACAATTTGTTGTACAGTAGCGGATCTCTCGTTCCGAGGCAGAGCATTTCCCCCAGAATTCAGCACGTTTCATTATGTATTCTCCACCGTCCCGGTGACTTATTGTGTCTGAATATTTTATAAACAAATCTGTTGCATACTTTTCCTATTAAAATGGTTAATTAGTTATATTTATGTTGTTTATGTAACACAAATTACACCAATATAATAGAGACTACAAGTGTTTCCAGCCAAGATTTACGCGACCCACAGCGTCGGGTAGTTAAACTTTAATTCATTTCTCTACCAATGCAAAGAACAAAAGGAGGACGGAACAATGGGACAACCTAAAGTAGAACACAAACAGGTCACCTGGTTCAGGCTTAAAATACCATCTCTATCTAGAAATAGTCAGGTGACACTTCTTGGAGGTGGAAATTAGTAATAATGTAATATAGAAGCCTGGCATGGGGCGCAAGTATTAGTACGGCTCCCATGGCCACTGTAACGTCTGGATGCAGTTTGTACACTTTCCAAAATAATCTGGTGCTGTTCAAAACCCAACATCCTTAGGGCCAGTCCACACTGAGCGGAATCCCGCATGCCTCAGTGTGTCACAGTGTCTCTATGGGAGGGCTCACGTGCCTCCGCTCCCTGCACAAAGAATTGACATGTCAATTCTTTAAGCAGAGAGTGGAGGAAGCGGAGGCGCGTGCGCCCTCCCATAGAGACGCCATTTGAAACACGGGGGCGACGAAATTCCGCTCAGTGTGAACTGGCCCTAAGAATAGTTGAATATCAGTAAAACAAAGATTATGGTTCTTCTCCATTTAGTGTCAGCACAGTCCACAATGTAGAGTGGAATGATATGTGATGACTTTCCATCACTCACGCCTCTTCAAAACTTTCCCAACCAGCTAACTTTTTGAGGGCTTTACTACCTGAAGAGATGCCAGACTTAGAATGAATTATGTATTACTGCACACTCAATTCTGTAAGTTAGTCCTTAAAGTTTGTGGACCTACGGACAGTGAATGGCTGTCCTAGATTGTTTTTCCGCCCAGTATGATGTATCAATAGCACGCCAGAAACTTCTTGAATCTCCACGGCACTGTAATGCCGTCTAGTGGGTGGTCCTAAGCAGTGATTGATAACTAAGAGCGGTCACATGTGTAAGGCTGTGAGACCGCCTACTAGACTTAGAGCCCAGACTAATCAAGAATAACATACTAGTAATAGTAAATCTTTTCAAAACTTTATATCAATTTGCTTAGTTTACAATGCTCTATGTGTATTTGGATACTTAGGCAATTTTCAAAATATCCAAGGTCAGGTACCGGAACAGCCGATAATTTTTGTAATAGGGATCTTACTCTTGTCTCCAGTTTGGGCATGGTTTTGCAACTCTGTTCCATTGAAGTGAATGGAGCTTAATTGCAAACCCCACCTGAACTGGGGACAAGAGTCGTGCTATATCTGGGAGAAAGTGGTTATGTTTTTCTAACAGTAAATAACTACATTAAAGACACACATTTCGGCCTGACCATTGGTAAGGTGTCAGAGAGCATTACCTGTGTTGTAGCTGCAGATGATGCTGGTAGGGGGTTGGAGATCATTGGACCAAATATATCCAGATCATCGTTTAACGTGCTGGCCGTAGATGTGCTGCCATTTGACACTGGTACTTCAGCAGGAGTATCTAAATGTGAAATTGAAAAAAAAAATCCATGAAGAAAACAGCAAAGAAGCAGATTTTCTATTAACCCTTTAAGGACATGGCCCATTTTCGTTTTTACGTTTTCGTTTTTTCCTCCTTGTGTTTAAAAGGTCATAGCACTTGCATTTTTCCACCTAGAAACCCACATGACCCCTAATTTTTTGCGTCACTAATTGTACTTTGCAATTACAGGCTGAATTTTTGCATAAAGTACACTGCGAAACCAGAAAAAAATTCAAAGTGTGGTGAAATTGAAAAAAAAAACGCATTTCTTTTATTTGGGGGAAATGTGTTTTTACGCCATTCGCCCTGGGGTAAAACTGACTTGTTATGCATGTTCCTCAAGTCGTTACGATTAAAACGATATATAACATGTATAACTTATATTGTATCGGATGGCTTGTAAAAAATTCAAACCGTTGTTAACCAATATACGTTCCTTAAAATCGCTCCATTCCCAGACTTATAGCGCTTTTATCCTTTGGTCTATGGGGCTGTGCGAGGTGTCATTTTTTGCGCCATGATGTGATCATTCTATCGGTACCTTGATTGCGCATATACGACTTTTTGATCGCTTTATATTACATTTTTTCTGGATTTGATGCGACCAAAAATGCGCAATTTTGCACTTTGGGATTTTTTTGCGCTGACGCCGTTTACCGTACGAGATCAGGAATGTGATTAATTAATAGTTCAGGCGATTACGCACGCGGCGATAGCAAACATATTTATTTATTTATTTGTTTACTTTTATTTAAAACCTGGGAAAAGGGGGGTGATTCAGACTTTTATTAGGGGAGGGGGCTTTTTACTATTAACAACACTTTTTTTTTACACATATACTAGAAGCCCCCCTGGGGGACTTCTAGTATATACACTTGGATCTCTCATTGAGATCTCTGCAGCATAGATATCCCCCACTAGACCCCAGGGAAACGTTGCCTCCGGTAATCGGAGGCAGCTGTCAACTTTGACAGCTGCCTCCGATTAGCTAATTAGCGGGCATGGCGATCAGAACGTGCCCGCTAATAGCAGCGGTCCCGGGCTACTCGCGGCACCCGGGATCGCGGCACTTCAAAGCGGGGCCGCCGCGCGGCCCCGCTTTGAAGTGCAAGTGAGGACATATGACGTACGCATACGTCCTATGTCCTTAAGAGGTTAAAGCGACTCTGTACCCAAAATCTAACCCCACCCCCCAAACAGCATGTTCTGTCGGATAGTTGCCTTTAATCCCAGATCTGTCCTGGGGTCCTTTCGGCAGGTGATGCAGTTATTGTCCTAAAAAAATAACAACTTAAACTTGCAGCCCCATGTCATATTGGCATGGCCTAGAGTGTCTGTGCCCTAGGTCTGCACTGCCCCTTCTTCCCGACCTTTCCACCATTAGGAATGACTACTGGACGATAATCAGTGGTGTAATAGGTCACGTTAAAACTCAGCGATCAGCCGACATGCACAATGTCGGCTGATTTTTGTCTTAAAACATGAGTTATCAAAATGACAACGATAGCGACGGTCTGCTGGCCATCGCTCCGTGTTTTGATATTTTTCTGCGCATGGCGAGACTAACATTTCATTCCATACAAGTCCCTGACTGGCTTTATCTGCAACACTGTAGCTTTTTTGTACTGCTGAGAGGGATAATCAAAGTGAGTTCACTAGTTCAACTTGACCTCAGATTACCCTCCCAGCATTAAAAGAAGCTACAATGTTGCAGATAAAGCCTGCCAGGGACTTGTTTACATCAAGGGAGGGGGGAAAGAGAAAAAAGCTCACACCCAGATTTTTGTGTCTTCAGCAATAAGAAACAGCTGAAAACTGGGGAAAGGAGACTGAACAACAAGTATGGAAGGAATTGTTAGTCTCACCATGGGCAGCAACATATCAAAAGTTATATTTGAGTGGAATTCCCCTTTAATATCAGGCTGTGTAATACGACCCTAACAGTCAGAAATCAGTCATTTTAAACCAGTCTACAGGACTTTTACTGGATTAAACGAATTTACTATATAATTTAGGTTACACACAAAGAGATCCAACTCTATACATGTGCGGATCTAGAGAAAACATTTGTATTACAGTGATCAAGGCAACCCTGGTAGCTGTTACGGATTCTGCACACAGCTCGTGGTTATACCAGTCACCGTGTAGCGGCACACTTTGTAAATGAAGACACAAAGGGGCCTACAAATTAAATGAGCATCACAGATATATACTCAAGAAACAATAGATGTTGCTATAGCAATGGCAAGAGCCAAGGTTGCGAACCTCTCACTTTCAAAAGCTTCAATTTGATTTGGTGCGGCAAGTACAGTCACGAAACACACGGCTACATGTATCAGATATAATAGTCAGATGTCGAAGCTACATTTGAAGATTTTTCAATTTGCGGATCTCATCCAGAATTCATACATGCATGCATAGCCATCAGCAGCCTGGGGACATGGCTAGATGGGTACTGTAAGATTGCTTGTACTCTCATACAAATGCATCTTATGACAATTACACTAGCTTTGTGGTGGAATGCAATATAAATACAGCATACACTATATAGATATACAGGGCCGGTTCCAGGTTATTGTGGGCCCCTGGGCGAGAGCCTCAGCGGGCCCCTCATCTATCTACTATGCACCCATCATCCACACACTATGCACAATCACTTGAGACACCACTAACATGCACAAACACACATTATTGACACAGACACTGACTGAAATTTATTAACTGACACTGACTGATATGGACACACACTGACTGACTGGCACTGACTGACACAGACACTGACAGACCGACACTGATAAACTGACACACAGCACAGAGTCACCGTCACAATTTTATTCGATTTTTTGCAGAAATCAATAGTCCAGGCGATTTTAAGAAACTTTGTAATTGGGTTTATGAGGCAAATATGCCATTATCTGCATTCAAAAAGACTTTCCCCAGGTCCAGCCCCCCTCCTCTCTCTCATTCACTGCTCATTATCAGGAAATTGCGTGCCCTGTGTAACCTATGGAGAGGGGAGAGGAGGGAGGAGGGAGATTAGTCAGCAGCAGAAAACAAAGGATTACACAGCGGGACCTGTTTGAAAGCCGGTATTCAGAGGCCAGAGAGGTCAGTGCTGACTTCAGAGGAGATAGCTGGTGATGTAGCTGTAAATTAACTCTTTGTTGTCCTCTTTTGGTGCCTCATCTCCCTCCACCCCTCCCCTCTCCATAGACAACCATGAAGACAGGGGGGAGAGCTTCAAACTGCTTTTTCATTATGAAAATGCATTTTTTGGCTAATAAACCCAATTACAAAGTTTCTTAAAATCGCCTGTACTATTGATTTCAGAAAAAACAAACAAACAAACAAACAAAAAAAAAAACAATTAAACAACAGTTACACTTTAAAGCTCAGTCTTGTTGCCTCTTCCTCTCTGTCCGGCTGCTCTTCACACTAAGGTTGAGGACCTTCCGGTCATGTGATCAGGTCCTTCACCCTTTTTTTCCTCTCTGTGCAGGTCCTGCTTCTGTGTCTTCTGATGTTCAGCATTCACTACAGTGAGCAGACTGAACATTAGAACATTGGGCCCCTCTCCCTCCCTCAGCCCCAGAGGCACTGCGGGCTCTGTCACTTGCCCCGGTAAACCCTGTGCTGACGCCGGCACTGTAGATATAGGCAAAGTACACAGTATTTGTTTCGCTGCATGTAAAACATTGGTACATAAAGAATCAACAGCGGAAGAAAACAGGTTTCTAATTTCTACTGCATTGACTGGCTGAGTGCCATGCAGTGGATGGCGGAAGCAAAGCCTTTACTGTAACAAGATATAAAAAGGAACCAATTTCCCCGCTTCAAAATGTAAAAACATTCAGATATAGGGCAGACTTTCCACTGGGATTCGGAGTTAAGCTTCCGTGCTCATTTGGTCAGAATGACCTTGTACTACTATTTCAAGGCACATTTAGCTACAGAGACGCACAACTCCAATGCACCATTTTCCATCCACCTAAATTTCTACCATAATGGTAAATTAGGCTGCAACCCAGAATGTGCTGCTTACTCGAGATTAAAGGAGTATTCCACTCAAACATAACTTTTGATATGTTGCTGCCAATGATGAGACAAAATGTGTCATCTTTTCTCTCTGTCTCCGGCTCCCCCTCCCTTCTGAGACAGCAGATGTAAACAAGTCCTGTACATGGCATGTTGCTGTGTATGGGACATTGACATGGATGTTAATTTTGCAACAATGTTTAGGTAGGTAATGTGTGTCACACTGTGTACACCCCTTAACAGAGAAGCTGTACCCTAATGGCAGTGGCATAGTTCAGCACGATAATGCAAACTTCAAAAATGAGTCAGGAATAGTTTAAAGGGTAACTCCGGGCAAAATAATTTTAAATTTGTTATTGCCCAACAAAGTTATGAAACTTACTAATAGACACTTATTATGGGAAATGCACATATAGTGCATTTTCCCTGCACTTACTACAGCATGGTGTGTTCAGGTCTCTGTAATGTTGGTGTAATCACGTCACATAAACTGCTGACACCTTCTGCTCCAGTCATTCCCACCGCTGCAGCAGGAGTTGGCAGTTTATATGACGTGATATCACTAACTTTACAGAGAAATAAACACGCCATAACATAAAACACATTATGGGCTTACCTCTCTACGCTCCCCCATTGTCATGATGTGGACTCTCTGGTGCTGACTGCACCCTCGTCACTCCTGAGATGAACTGATGGCCTGCTCAGCCAATCACTGGCTGCAGCGCTGTCCTGTCCTGGTCACTGATTGGCTGAGCAGGCTGTCACTCCCCAGACGAGTGTTTATCACAGAAGTGATGAGGGTGCAGTAAGAGGAGGAACAACAGAAAGGCCACATCAGGAAACCAGGGGAGCGCAGAGAGGTAAGCATACTGTATGTTTATTATGCTGCCCAATAATGATGAATAACCCTTTACAGCAGACCTGTCAGCAGGAAAGCAGGGGTGGAGACAATCATATGGCTAGTCATCAAATCAGGCAAGCCTTTTTTAATTTAATAGTCCTTTCCAGTACCCAGATATAAGGCTGCTTGTCAAGTGCCCAGGGGGCTTCTCAAGCATGGCAAGAGCCCAGGGTTCCACAGCACATCTCCTTTTGCACCACCTTTTTATACACCTACCCGGCCTTTGACTAGACATTATATATGTGTGTGTATATTTTATATACACACATATAATGTCTAGTCAAAGGCCGGGTAGGTGTATGAAAGGTGGTGCAAAAGATGTGCTGTGGAACCCTGGGCTCTTGCCATGCTTGAGAAGCCCCCTGGGACACACATTATATATATATTTTATATATATATATATATATATATATATATATATATATATATATATATATATATATATATATATATATATATATAATAAAAATATACAAAAATAAATAAATTAATATATATATATATTCATTCTCCACAAGAGCAGCTTTTCTATAGATAAAACCCCAAATAACTTCATTTTGGATTCCTCAATTCATCAGGTCTACACTGCGACAGATTTTACAGATAATTTCATGGCCGTCATCTTGTGTGGAAAGAATATACTGTCCAAACAGAAACCCTTTGAGGGCTCTCAAAGTATGAAAAAACAATAGCAAATGTGATTTAATAATTTAATAAATAATGGATTGGCCTTAAAGGAAGAAGCATTTTCATACTGATCAGTAAGCAGCCAGAGGTTATATGCGACCCTATAATCTCCAATGTCATGAAGACATTAATGCAAAGGTCTTCATTACTCATGGTACAAGCTCCAAGTCAGAATTCGATCCTTTGCGTACAGTAGCTTATAGCATGTTAAAATCATTATGTATTAAAGGGAATCTGTCAGTACCCGGACTGGACCCGAGGTGCTCACAGTGTAGGATAGGTGTGCATGGTCCATGTCTTCAAAGCCTCCATGTAGTAGATTTTTTTTTTTTTCAAAAGCCCTTTACAAACGCACCCTAACCAAGTGTCAAAGAGGAGTAGTGGCTTGGTGTTTGTGCCACTCCTTCCTCCTCCCCATTTTCTTGAATATTTACCCATTAGCCTGCATCCTGCTCCCCGTTGTCGTCATGTTGTTGCGCACATGCGCCGTTGCTGGCAAGGGCTGCACTAGACAACTTGCCAGTTTGCGCCTGTGCCAACAGTTCCCTTGGCGGCCCGCACTTGGTAACATTCATGCATGCGCCGTAGGGTGGAAAACACACTGAGGACCTTAGGCCAAAGCCCTTAGCTGAAACACTGAAGGTACGCACGCCGCTTTTCCGACCTACGACGTATGCGTAAATGGCGTTGCCAGGAGAGAACTGGCAAGTTGGCGAGCGCAGCCCTTGCCAGCACAGGCGCATGCGTGCGACAATGGGGAGCAGGAGGCTGGCCAATGGGTAAATATGCCGAAAAACGGGGAGGAGGAAGTAGTGGCACAAACACCAAGTCACTACTTCTTTTACACTTGGTTAGAGTGAGTTTGTAAAGAGTTTTAAAGGCTTTAAAGACAGGGACCACGCACACCAAGGGTCACACGCCTATACTACACTGTCAGCTCCTCAAGTCCGGTCCGAGTGCTTACAGATTCCCTTCAAGAACAGACCATATAGAGGTGTACCTTTATTAGAGATGAGTGCAACTTGATCATACTCAAGTCGAATCATACGACATCGGTATTCAAATGCTGAATGATCGGATTCTTGCATGCTCGAGTCGGATCTATAATCTCTATACAAACCTCCAAAGAAATCAAATTGTGATTTTTTATTTTTTTTTAAAGCGTTGTTCACCATTCATTATCCTGGCTAGAGCGGCATCAGGGTTACACTCAGGCCAGAAAACTGTTAGAGCCGCATTACATGTCATGACACTAGCTGTATGCAGACAACAGCTTACATGTCTTCGATCTCCCCATCTCCCCTACCTAACAGTGACACCGCCGCTGTCCTAAGGCTACGTGCCAGATGGCTGAGCAGCAGGTAAAATGTCTTAAGATTTCCGAGATGCTCAGGAGGCCACCAGAGTTGCAAAGTAAGCACGAATGGCAACAAGAGACAGGTAATGGTGTAAAACCTTCTCAATAATATGCCGTAAAACACAGCACAAAGGGATGGGAAGCAATTAATGGAGGAATAGCCGCATCACATCATTTTTTACAAGCAGCTAACATTTTCTGGTCTCCCAAATGCACGCGCAGTGAATGCCACAGACCGTACCGATACAGGACGTCAATTTTACTACCAGGAATAACTAGATCACAAAACAGAGAGATGAGGTTTGAATTGCAAAAAAAAGAGACAATTTCCTTAGTAACGGAGGAGGCGGATGGATGTCTGCGAGAGGCTTCAGTATCTGAAGGTGGAAGAGGCAAAACATTGGACTGTCTACTTGGAAACCCAGCATTGTGAGATAATGAAATCAGCAAGTATACAGTCACTTACAACGTGTCACTGTCATTTAAAATGTTTATTTTTTTTGTTTGTTTGTTTAGAATTCAATAGTACAGGAGATTTTAAGAAACCTTGCAATTGGGTTTATTAGCCGAAAAATGCATTTTTATCATGAAAAAGCAGTTTGAATCTCTCCCCCGTCGGAGAGGTGGAGGGAGATGGAGATGAGGCACCAAAAAAGGACAACAAAGAGTTAATTTACAGCTACATCACCAGGCTCTCTCCTCTGAAGTCATCAATGACCTCTTTGACCTCTGAATACCGGCTTTCACACAACTCCCGCTGTGTAATCCTTTGTTCTCTGCTGCCGACTAGTCTCCCTCCTTCCCCCTCCCCTCTCCATAGGTTAGACAGGGCCCGACTGATGTAAAAGGATCGAGATTTCCTGACAATGAGCAGTGAATGAGAGAGCTGAGGGAGGGAAGGGGGGACCTGGGGAAAGTCTTTTTGAATGCAGATAATGGCATATTTGCCTAATAAACCCAATTACAAAGGTTCCTAAAATCGTCTGGACTATTGATTTCTGCGGAAAAAAATGAAGCGATAGTTACACTTTAAGGCCTTACTACACTAAACGATTATCGGCCATATTTGGTCAGTAGTGGCCGTTATGGCCAATAATCATCTGGTGTAATAGAAGACAATGATCAGCCAGCAGGAATGAGGTCGGCTGATCGTTGCTGTCGTTTGTCTTTCAACATATTGAAAGACAAAACCAGGATAGCAGCGATCTGCTGCCGTCGCTCCAAGCCATAGGAGCGGTGGTAGCAGACCGATGCTATCTGCTATGGGCTGCATGGACGATCTAACAATCACCCGGACAGCCCCCCGCAGCTCCCAAGGCACAGAACGATAGTCATCAGTTACGATCGTTACTACAATCGTTTACTCCATCTGATCCCAGCAAATGACAGAACGATGGGGAATTACACTGAACGATTAGTAAACGAATGCGGAATTACAGCAAGCGATCACCGATTGTTATGGTGCCACCACCTAATGAACGATTTCTCGTTGGTCATTTGATCATTGCCTGAGTTTACATACAAAAAACGTTTATAGTTTATATTTGAATGGTATAATGATAATTCACACAATAATCGTCCCGTGTAATAGGGCCTTATGCAGACAATGTACTTACTAGAATAAGTAGGAAACTATACAAAAATTGGACACTTTACCAGCAGCTTTTTGATGGTTTTAAGAAATCAGCAAAAAATGTGCAGCAAAAGGCATGATGAAGATACACTGCTCCTTACATTACAGCCTATGGTGCCCCTGCTCGGATTTCTTTTTATTGTTGCAAAATGAAGCAAGTTTCCAAGTAGTCTTTATTAGAAATTCCCTACCATTCTGCTCCTGCAGCGTGCGTGTAACTCTCACAGAGCGGTCAGTCCTGAGTTTGAAGCAACTGTCCGAGAACTGTATCCGTTTTCCGCTCCCTCCCCTCAGTGTTAGACACTGTTCACATCTCTGATGCTTTTTTTGTGTATAGAAAACCAGCCATTCAGTATTCTGACATATACCACAGTATGTCTAACAATTCTAGTCTTCTTTGATATGCTACATTACCAACTCTCTAGGAAAAAACATGATCCAATAAGGCAGCTTTCAAGATGGCGGCCATGTTCAGGATATAGCCTAATAGGCCCCCTCACCCATTACTTGCCAAGGTATTCTGCCTCCATATACATACACACATATTTTATTATATTATATATATATATATATATATATATATATATATATATATATTTATATACTTCCTCTATATTCCCATTCCTCGTGAATCCACGCTTGGATTTGGCTCAGAACCTGCAGTAAGTGAAGTGAACTAAAACTTTTCATTTACCCTGTACAGTATATGTAAACTGCATTCTATAGGAGACAAAACCTCTTTAGTACAGTATAATGAGTACGGCCTATGGGCAGATTTTCATTTCACTACAAGAATGTAGCCACGGCCTAGTTAACTCAGGATCAAGCAATTACATTATCTGTCTGTGCTCCTGTGGCTCCCAAGTCACATACTTTCAGCTCGGCCAAGCAGTGTGCTGTCCCGACGCAACATGCTTGGACAGGTAATGTGATTGCTTGTTAGTCCAGCAGGTGCTGAGTTAAAGGGGTACTCCAGTGGGGTACTTATCAGTCTGACACAGTGCTCTTTGCTGCCACCTGTGTCCTTGTCCGGAACTGACCAGAGCAGGAAAGGTTTTCTATGGGGATTTGCTGCTGCTCTGGACAGTTCCCGACAAGGACAGAGGTGGCAGCAGAGAGCACTGTGTCAGACTGGAAATAATACACCACTTCCTGCGGGAAATATAGCAGTTGTTAAAGGAGAAGTCCAGCAAAAAATTTTATTAACATATTGTATTGCCCCCCAAAAGTTATACAAATCACCAATATTACACTTATTACGGAGAAATGCTTATGAAGTGCTTTTTTCCCTGCACTTACTACTGCATCAAGGCTTCACTTCCTGGATAACATGGTGATGTCACTTCCTGGATAACATGGTGATGTCACTTCCCAGATAACATGGTGATGTCACTTCCCAGATAACATGGTGATGTCACTTCCTAGACAACATGGTGATGTCACGACCTGACTCCCAGAGCTGTGCGGGCTGTGGCTGCTGGAGAGGATGATGGCAGGGGGACACTGAGGGACACAGGGCACTGGAGGGACACTAAGCATCCCCCTACCATCGTCCTCTCCAGCAGCCACAGCCCACACAGCTCTAGGATACGGGTCGTGACATCACCATTTTATCCAGGAAGTAACATCCCCATGTTACCCAGGAAGTGACATCCCCATGTTACCGAGGAAGTGACATCCCCCTGTTATCCAGAAAGTGACATCCCCCTGTTATCCAGGAAGTGACATCCCCCTGTTATCCAGGAAGTGACATCCCCCTGTTATCCAGAAAGTGACATCCCCCTGTTATCCAGAAAGTGACATCCCCCTGTTATCCAGAAAGTGACATCCCCCTGTTATCCAGAAAGTGACATCCCCCTGTTATCCAGAAAGTGACATCCCCCTGTTATCCAGAAAGTGACACCCCCCTGTTATCCAGAAAGTGACATCCCCCTGTTATCCAGAAAGTGACATCCCCCTGTTATCCAGAAAGTGACATCCCCCTGTTATCCAGAAAGTGACATCCCCCTGTTATCCCCAGAAAGTGACATCCCCCTGTTATCCAGAAAGTGACATCCCCCTGTTATCCAGAAAGTGACATCCCCCTGTTATCCAGAAAGTGACATCCCCCTGTTATCCAGAAAGTGACATCCCCCTGTTATCCAGAAAGTGACATCCCCCTGTTATCCAGAAAGTGACATCCCCCTGTTATCCAGAAAGTGACATCCCCCTGTTATCCAGAAAGTGACATCCCCCTGTTATCCAGAAAGTGACATCCCCCTGTTATCCAGAAAGTGACATCCCCCTGTTATCCAGAAAGTGACATCACCATGTTATCCAGAAAGTGACATCACCATGTTATCCAGGAAGTGACATCACCATGTTATCCAGGAAGTGACATCACCAGGTTATCCAGGAAGTGAAGCCTTGATGCAGTAGTAAGTGCAGGGAAAAAATAACTTTATAAGCATTTCCCGTTATGTGTATATGTGTAAGTGTATATTGGTAATTTGTATAACTTTTGGGGGTCAGTACAATACTTTAATAAAAATTTTTTGCTGGACTTCTCCTTTAAGCACTGGAAGGCTGGAGATTTTTAAATAGAAGTAAATTACAAATCTATATAACTTTCTGAAGCCAGTTGAGTTGAAGAAAAGAGATTTTTGCTGGAGTATCCCTTTAAAGCTCAACTTACAAGAGATTATTCATTGGTGTGTCTACGATGCCGTGATAATAAAGGTGACTAGGGCAGGGCTGCCTGACTCCCAATCTATGTGCCAGTGCTCAGGCTTCCATCATACTACCGGCCTGTATTACACAGAGCAGCAGGCCGACCTCTACAACACACTGCCTGGAGGCCGAGCTGTATTCATTGGCCGTGTCAGGGGCCATATTAAACGCCTCTGGGATCCCATCCAGCCTAAGGACAAACACCTGGATTGCCAGACACATATTGAGTAAAAGATTTTCCTGAAACTAATTGAATGTTAGCGAGAATGAGGCCGGTTTGATTTGTTAAAGGTCTTGACATTTTATTTGCATGCTCCTGCTCGCATATTCAATGCCAGGTATAATGGCTACATTTGCCTTGGAGTTTCTCTATATATCTATCAGTGAATATATTAACATTTTCAGCTCACCTTTTAAAGTAAATACATCCACACTTAATAATATGCCATCAGTTAAGCCGGGCGCCGTCTTGGAGTGATTGCAACAGTCTTGAAAAACTCTACGCCAGCCGGGGATTAACATTTAAAGCAACAGCGCATGCAAACGTGGTAAAAGCATCCAAAGCATGACTGACATATACATTTACATTATTAGAATTCTGTCACAACAACTCAAACGACGAAAAGGCAGAGCCATAGACTGTAATGGTAGCGAGCATCGCGGTAGATATGCTGCAAAACTGGCAGCGTGAAATCAGCTGCGAACTTACTATGTGTGAAGGCACCTTAAAGGAGAAATAAATTGCTTTTAAATCAACTGATGCCAGACGGTTATAAAGATAGGTAAAATACAGTGGTACCTTGGTTTAAGAGTAACTTGGACTAAGAGCGTTTTGCAAGAAGAGCTCACAGTTTTTAAAAATAGTAACTTGGTTTAAGAGCATTGCTTTAGTTTAGGAGCTCTCTGTACTGGGTGAGAGGAGGAGTGTGAGGGGGGGGGCATGGTCTGCACATCAAGGTCTACAGCACTGTACTCTGACCCAGGAAGTCTCCCTCACCTTCCAAATCATAGCAGATCCACTTCAGGCTGGGGCTTACATCAGAGGACAGGACTGTGGAGGTAATCTCTTCATAGCTGTAACCCCTCTCTCCCCGGACAGAGAGTGCTGCTATACTGTGTTCACATCAGCTCAT